>NC_034601.1:51303821-51315480 GCF_900095145.1 Mus pahari | reverse complement strand
ATAGCCTCACAAGAGTCCGCAATATCAGGGTCCCTTCAGCAGAATAATTTACATCGTTTCATGATTTCAAATTCATAGTCTCTGTTACCTCTAAAGTTAGGAACTTAACTACCTTCAAGATAGAAGAAAAGGAGGGTATCACAAATTAAGATAAAATGAGTATTTACTTCTTTACGCAAAGATATCATCAGAAGTGCCCCACCAGTAAGAACAGCCCAGGTCCTGTCACAGAGAAAGTAGGGAGTGACGGTGGGCTTGTCTCATCCTGAACAGTCTTCTTACCAACTAAATGATACCCCAGCACCCACCTGAAGCTCCATGATAACAAGTCCAGAGCAGATGGTCAAGTAAAAGTAAAATTCTGAAAGGGTGCAGAAATAAGAAGGCAATTAAATTTAAAACTTAATAAACTAAGGAAATTTCAATGCAGAGGATAAACAAACAGATGAAGACAAAAGAAAATTACTCCACCTCCTTTGGTAAAATCTAACAGACTAGCGTTTCATGGAATCTACAGTTCCCCCACAACCCTTGAATTAATTAATTAATTAATTAGTGCCACAGAGAGAGAAAGAAAAACTAAAAACATTCAACTAGGAAAGGCTAGAAGGGGCCTTGTAAGAAGGCACAGCCCCCATCCTCTTCCTTTCAGCCTCATCAGCCATCGTCCAGTAACTCACTGAAACCACCAACACAAAAGGAAAGAGGAGAGGCACTTGGTATATGTTCTCTAGGCCATGAGGAAACATGGAGTTGTTCCTTTGGCCACATACATGTGAATCTACAAGAAGTGTGATATTGTGGACATCAAGGGAATGGGCACTGTTCTTAAAGGAATGCCCCATACGTGTTACCATGGCAAAACTGGAAGAGTCTACAATGCCACCCAGTATGCTGTGGGCATCATTGTAAACAGGCAAGTTAAGGGCAAGATTCTGGCCAAAAGGATCAATGTGTGGATTGAGCACATCAAGCACTCGAAGAGCAGAGACAGCTTCCTGAAGCAGGTGAAGGAGAACGATCAGAAGAAAAAGGAAGCCAAAGAGAAGGACACCTGGGTTCATCTGAAGCCCCAGCCTGTGCCACCCAGAGAAGCACACATTGTGAAAACTAACGGGAAAAGAGCCTGAGCTGCTGTAGCCCATTCCATACGAATTCATGTATGTACAAAAAAAAAGAGATCAAGGACCCGGACTGCAAAGTGTTTTCCAAAACAAAACAAAAAACAAAAAACCCAAAACAAAAACATAAAGAAAGACTAAATTTAAAATAATTCACATATTTTAAGTAGGTTTCAAGACAGTGAATATCACAACAGTGTTTCTTTTCTGCCTCAAAGATACTGACCAGTCCAATTTTGATGAACAGCAGAAGCAACTTCACTGAGCCACATTGCTATCCCCCAATGCAGTTCCCCACAAGACAATTCCCTCACAGAAATTTATTAAAGAATAAGAAAAGGTTAGAACTACTTCAGATGAAACTTGTTATGGGAAAATAGGGTCTACAAAAGGTTCAAAATCCTTAATAAAAGTCTAGTAGTTTGAGAATCTCAGAAACGCTGTAGCCTTATCCAAAGTGAAAATGGTTATCAGGGCTGAGGATGTAGCTCAGTGGTGGAGAGTTTACCTAACATGAGCAGGGCCTGGGTTTTCATTCTAATCATCACAAAAGAGGGAGCAATACAGCTTTCTTAATTGGGTTAATAAAAGAGCACAGCCCTGAAGGGAAGGAGGTGCTCACAGTGAGGATAGAAGAGTTTCTTAAGTCATCAAGCACATTTACTTGGCTGCCAAGCACATCTGGCACAGTGGGAAGACTTCAGAGCACAGGCATCCGTATGATACAGTTAAATTTCTCTCAACCGAAAGAGAAGTGCCATGTGATTCCAAGGAAAAAAGCTAAAAGGCTAATGGCTATGTCTGGGAGATGTCTGCCAAGCTGTGAAATTCAGAAAAGCAACGTTCCTGGTCATGTGATGACAGTATAACTTCACCTTTTAGGAATCTGAACCTAGAATACAGATGAGGTTTATCACTCAGCCATATCCCCTTGTAGCAAACCTTGGGATGATGGATTATAAAACCTATGCCAATGACTAAAATCAAGCCTGTGTATCACTGACTGTTGCTTGACATCAGGAGCATGCTAAGTGTGTAGGGTTTCCACAGACCAGATGTACGGAGCCGGTAAGTACATGATGAAAGAAACTATAGCGAGTGCCTGGATAAACGGCTTTGTTTTATACTAATGCACACTGATTTCAAACATGATAAAAATCTGTCTCCTAGTTCTTTCGGGTGGTTAGTACCCATGCTGGGTATGAACCTCAGATCTTCTATCTTGTTACCAAATGCTGTTTACAAAGCCAATGGGAATCTGAGGAGGTCATCTGTGGGATCTACCATGTCAGTCAGCTGTGCTCCCTGAGCCAGCGATAGATGAGTGACTCATAAAATCCAACAGCATTTAGGAATAAGTAGTAAGTGTGCATTTTCTTCGGTGCAGTAAAAGCATTTTCAATCTTTGTAAATAAAACCCTGTCCTAAATACCTAGGTTGAGAGTTTAAGAACCTTACTGAACGGGTTTACATTTGTTGAAGCTTAAAACCATCTTAAAACTGATAGCCAGGTAGTGGTGGCACATGCCTTTATTAACAGCACTTGGGAGGCAGAGGCAGACAGATTTCTGAGTTTGAGGCCCGCCTGGTCTACAGAGTGAGTTCAAGGACAGCCAGGGCTACACAGAGAAACCCTGTCTCTTGGGGGGGAAAAAATGATGGGTCACATAATAGAAAGTGAATTTTTACCTACCATACTTGAAATCGCCCTGTTTGCTTCAAGTAGAAATACTTCTCTGTGGTTCTTGCTTATACTGAAAACCAGTCTCATGTGCATTTTTAAGCATCTATGAGTGACAGACAAGAAGACTCACTGGACCTTGAAATCCGCTGAGGGGAAACAGATGCCCATAACTGAGAGTCAGCTATGTGAGAACATAGATGTGAATATGCAGCTTTTCCAATCGGATTCGATTGTGTTCCAACCAGAGACCCTTGAAAACTAAAGGATGTCACGTATGTTGGAGGGTCACTTACACACAGACAAAGACACACAGACAGACACAACAGACACACAGAACAGATCCTTACATTAGCCCCACCTGGCATTCTGCTTATGCCCTAGAGAAGTCACACCTTCCCATCATCTTCTTGCAACTACACAGGACACAATAAGTGAGTAGAGCAAAAGCAACCACCATTTGTGCCGCCTTGCTCAGACTTCCATATCTGCAAAACACGGGTACTTGGTTTTTCTCTCTGTGTGCGGTGTCTTGGGAAGCATAGAAAAGAATTCACTGGTAAACCTCTGTAAAGTTACAATAAAGGAACCTATATTTAGAGAAAACTGAAACCTTGGTAATGCTTACGTTGTCAATGATTATGGTCTAGAAAATATTTAAACAAATGATGAGACTTTTAAGACCTTCCACACACTAATCTCATCACCCCCTTGGCATGGCTTAACCTCATTGTAGCTAAAGTCCTGACAGCTAGTCCATGTTCTGAATATCCCTATACCTTTTCTAGACATTAATGTCCCACTCTTGTCCAGAAAATACTACCATTCAATCCTGATCTATCCAAATGCTACTTGGTGTAGCTCAGCTCAAAGCTGTATCTTCCTTGGACTCTCTACTACTCAACTGTCAGGGATTCATGCTTTCTCCCTTCTGGGAAAACAAATAGATACACTCATTTTCCTTTGTTTTAAACACCCTACACTGCCATGTCCATTCTTAAGATATCTATGTGTGTTAATCAATATATATGCTTGACTGACCATAAATTAACTTCACACATAACACATAAGAAAAGGTTTACATTCACTAAGGACTTGGAAATGCGCCATCATGTGTAGCTCTTCGTATACCCACATGATGGCAAATTTAGAGCACAGCATGTTGTCATTTGATCCTTGACTTTCACTGGGGAGCCCACTTCAAGACCTGGCCCCTTTGTAGAGATTCTAGGAACAGCTCCCTGAGAGTCAGTCAGCACAGAGATCCATTCCTGGATTCGCAACGTGTTGTCCAGATTTGCTACTGAATCAGACTCGGGCAAGTGTGAACTGGAGAAATGAACTAATCGTTGGCACCATCCAGACAACACGAAAGGAGTGCCTTTGCTATGTTGGCTGGGCATTCAGGTTCAGAATAATGGGGTAAAGGATGAAAATGGGAAAAGAAAACTCCAGCCTGCAGCTGGAGGCTGCCTTCTCTTCAAATGTGCTTTTCTTGTCTTGTTCTCCCAAGCCCTGCCCCTCATTTTTCACAACTATGTGATGGTACTGGAATGTGTGAGACGCATTAAAGGATTATTTTCCACAATCCTGTGAGAATAATTGCTAATACATTTTTTTTTATCACCAGACCCTCCTCTAGCCCCTCTTTTGTTTGCTCAGAATACATTTCCTTACTAAATTAAAGATTCATAAAAAGTAACACTATGCCTATAAAATCATATTTGGTTTCATGGTTCAGCCCCAAAACAAATAACATTGTCTTAATTATCAGTTCTGGTAACAAAGGTTATTATTCATTTTGTAGACTTCACTTAATGGATCTGGACACATCCCTAAAAGATATACTATTTAGGAAGGAAAACTGAATCACAAAAGAAAGGAGAGGTAGCAACTCACTAGTAAATGGACAAAAGAATTCACATGAAAGTTTTCGCCGTCTTCATTCTTCAATCATCCATTAAATGAACAACTGCTGCTCACTGTCCATATGCTCATACTCATCAGGACAATGTATTCCATTAGGCCAGGTGACATTTATTGAGCATTTATATTTTCCTGGCTAGAAAACCAATAGGTATGGCTTGTTAGAGCCAGTGACTTTCCTGAATAAAGCTGATTAGGAGGTCCAGGGAAACTCACACAAACATACACACATACTCACACACACACACATACACACACATACACACACACACACACACATATAGATAGATAGATAGATAGATAGATAGATAGATAGATAGATAGATAGATACATATGTATGTATGTATGTATGTATAGATATAGATATATATCATGTCAAATTTGTATCTTGATGAAAATTAAAATTGTTTCCATTTCATGTAATGGCTCTTCACCATCCTCCCGCTCTGAATCACATAAGTTTCTGCATGTTGACTTCCAAGCCTATCCATTCGAGTTAAGCTTGGAATCCTTACAAAGGAACCAACGTTGAGGCTCTGGGCTCTCCAGGCAGACAGATGGGAGTGAGTCTGTAAAAAACTAAGTCCAGTGTAAACTTAGCACATGTGGTGGCAGGTATTATTATTATCCCAGTGGCACGCACTACTATTTTCTTAATAGATTCTTTGAAAATTCTTTCTTATACTGTGGACCTTTACTAGGCCGGTGGCTCTTTCTTAGTGGAGAGGTGTTTTTTTTTTTTTGCCCCTCAAAATCCTATGGCTAAATCCAAGGCCATTTTTTTTTCCACACCTATCAGAGGGAGACTGCTGGGCAAGTGGTCCTCTGCATCCTGTGGAAGAGAGGCTGAGGGATACCCCTGAACAGTTTTCAAGCCCCTGCAGGGGTCCTCAGAACCATGCACATGCTCCAGGCACACTGAAGAGTGCAGGAGTTTTTAAACTCCCTAGATCAGCCTGTTGCCAGCTTGAGCTAGCTAGAAAATAAGACAGAAAACAGCACAGCATGGCTTAAGATCGTGTTCATATGTGTGTGTGTGTGTGTGTGTGTGTGTGTGTGTGTGTGTGTGTGTGTACTCGGTGATAAAGGTCATCCCCTCTTCTCCAAGGCATTTATCCAACCCCCCATTTCCCACCTCTGAATCTCAAGTCCTCTTTTCAAATGCTTTGATTTCTTTGGTGGCAAAACTGCAGCTTGGGCTGGGAAGTGAGTCACCGCTCAGCAGCGAAAGGACCTTGTTTTTCTTTCTCTGAATACATTTTTTAATAACTTCAGCATGACCCTTCGCACTTGTTGGTTAAATCCTCTCTATGCCTACGACAAGTGGAGAGAGCTATGACACCGAACATTTTTCAGATGCTAGCTAGGAGAGATTTTTTTTTTTTTTAATACCGAAAATAACCAAAGGACAGCGAGCCCTAGCATCCTGTGTTACATAAGCAGATGTTGATGTTGAAGGGACGAGCTGGTGCGGAGCTGTCTCCGCAGATGGACCTCACAGCTGCTCCAGTCTCTGGAGCTGCCTAGATGTTGCACGCTTAGAACTGTCTGTGGAAGGAGGCTGGCAGGAGTGAGGAGGGGTGGGCCAGGCTGCAGCAGCCAGCTCCCAGAGGCAGGGCACCCGGGGCTCCCGGGGCTCCCGGGGACGATCCCCTCCCACCACTGTCTGGGCGCACCGGGCAGTTCCTCCACCCTTTTCCAGAAGCCCATCTTCCTCGCCTCTACCTCGCTTCCAAACCCTTCAGTTCTCTTGGGCGGTTACTTGGCTTTTCGATCACAGGGAAAACACCTTTATTATTGACAGTCGCCCAGGTTCCTCTCACTGCCAAAAATGTCACACAAACCCGAAAAATAATCCAGTACCCATTTCATCTTCCAGAATCAAATACCTATCTCTCTTTCCTCCCCTACCTTTACTTTAGCTTCCCGTCCCCAAACCCCATTCATTTCTTCCCCAACCTTTCCCTTCTGCGGTCTCTGTGCATTTCTCTACTCTCCCTCATTCGTCTCCACTTCTGTCTATTCTTCGCCGCCCTCCAAAGTCCCTGGCTCTCCCCACTCCTGAAAACTCGGGCTCTACCCTTTCTGCCCCTCCCCAGACAAGTGTCCAGCTCTCCACGGGGGCAGCCCGCCCGCCGCCCCCGCTCAATCCCTGCCCACCTACTGTGAGGAACAGCTCCGCCCACCTGTCCATAAAAGCCAAGTGCAAGTTACCCGCAGAGCACAGAGGATCAGAGCCCTTCCACGGTCCTCTCCGTGGGAGCCCGAGTCCCTGTCTCCCAGATCTTACGTACTCAAGGTAAGATAACCCTTCTCAGGGAAGCTGAACTGCAGGGGGTTGCTGCCCGCCCGGAGTGAGTCCCTGCTGGTCAACGCTTTTTACTTAGAGTTGATTCATAAGGATGCTGGGATGAACAGTGAGCTTCTTAACTAGCAACTGGTTTGAAAACAAACTTCTGTTTGAACAGTAAAATAAAAATTCCTTTTTGGCAGAAACAACAGTATTTCTGTTACAAAAAAAAAAAAACTTTTCTCTTTTTAAGTCACACTGCCCCCCGCCCTCCCAGCGCGCCCCAGTCTGACTGCTTCTGAGGTTAAATGTATCTGTTTGCGGTATTATGCTTGTGTTTTTAATTGTAAATAGTTCACATATCAGTAAGGGGCAGGGGAAGCTGTCCCATTGTCAAAAATGCACTTTAAAGGAGCACAACTACTTCTCTAAAAATAGCACAGTCAAAAGGTCGGCTGCTGATTTTGTGATGTTTTCCAAGCCCCCAAGACAACTTCTGTGAGTCCTTTAAGAAGTATCTTTCCAGGTTTAACTGCTCGGAAAAAATGATGTGAACCAGTGCCCTTTGCCCGGGGACAGGAATCAGGTGACTGGAAGATAGGAAAGTACAAATCCGTTTACAAGCTGGGGCAGGATGAGCCACTGCTGGGCTACCTTTCCAGTACAGCCTAAAGTGAGACTTGCGTGGAGGCTAAGAAAGTGTATGAGAACTCTGTGATGCCTATACACACCTCAAAACACGGAAATGTTTCAGTATGTTTCTCGGCAAGCATGCAGGCCAGATTACACAATTCTTCTGTGTACAACTGACTGATGTATAGAGAGATCAGCCAGAAAGACTTCAGGTGAAGGTTTTCATTCTCAGCTTCCCCTCTGCCCTCCTCTGGCAAGTGCCTGGTTATTGACTGACTCTCCCCCAGAGCTCGCTCTCCAGTGGGGAAGAGACCTTGGGTGTGTGTAGGGGTGGTTTGGGTAGGTGGTGGTGGTGGGTGGGTTGGGGGTTGATCTGCTCTTCTTCTCCAGAGTGCTGTGCACCTGCGAGAGGAGAAACAAACCTGACAGCAACTTTGGAGAAAAAAATAATCAGACTCTTGCGCCATGAAGTTTGCTACCATATTCTGTGGGTTTTGTGGGTTGAAAAGGTTCTCATGTGGGAGAAAAGCCCTCTTCAAATGTTCCATCTGGGCAACTGCAGAAGCTGCACTCTGAGGAGACAAGCCCAGGCTGCCAGTCAAGAAACCAAAGTAGGGCTTTAGTCCTTAAGGTTCTTAAGGGGAGAGAACCGTTCACATTTTCATGCCTGTTGGTTGTGTGCCGTTACAAATGGGAAATTTCACTATAGGTCTAAAACTGAAATAAATCACACACTTAGACATGTGGCTTGGGCTTTTCCAAATTCTCTTTATCTTTTATATATCAAGAGAAATGTAAAAATGTTAAACACTGTTTACCATGAAAGGGCTAGCATAGAATTATTCAAGTTACATATGAATCATTAACCCCCATGTTGCAGTTTTTCCCCCCAGTGGAAAAATACTGCAGAGAGTGTGATTTCCTTTCAGAAAATGATATAAAATTACTATTGGTCAAGATAATATGTGACCTGTGCATGTTCAAATCCCTTTATTTCTATCCACAGTGCAGTCTGCTTGCTCTATAGCTAACAAGAGTAATGAGCCATGGAAGGCACAGTATGAAACAAGGCCAACCCAAGTGTTGGGTTCATTCAAGTTAATTCCTCCTTTAAGGTAATACTTGAGTCCTGCTCAGCCCCATCAGTGAGAAAAGACTATAATTTCCTCCAAAGACCTCCTCTGTCAAAGTTATCAGCCCTGGGGACTAAAAGCTTACATTATAGAACTCTGTTCAAGCTAAATTTGAGACTTATAATTGCTCTCTGAAGGCTTGCTTCTGCTCTCCCTGGCTGTCTGAACGGAGCAGCTATGAACAGTTTAACAGTATGTGTGTCATGAGGTTCAACCCCCTTAACTAAGTGGGTGAGATCATCTCAGACTGCTCATGATCTAACCTTCCCAGGGGGCATTACCAGTCAAAGGAGCCTTTCCTTAAGGTATGTATTGGGCACAATGGCACTTTCCTTCTTATGAGTTTAGAAAAATCAAAGCCAAGGTGTCATTTAGTTGTCCTAACATCACCCCTTCTGCACAGAATGTCAAAGGGCAGTCTGAGTCTCCTCTTCCTGTGTGTGGCCATGTCCAGCCCACACCATTGCAGCAGGCTGCTGCTATCTCCCTAAAAGAAAACAAGAGTGGGTGTCTCCTTGACCAGAGACACCCAAAGGATGCCCTACAGATTTTGAGGACCGGCTATACTTATAAAAAAACACACATTTTAGATTTCTATTTCTGTTTTTGAATAAGTAAAATATCTACACAGTAGAAAAGTATATGTGTATTTTTTTTTAATTTCAAAAGAAAAGGATAAAGGACATCTTTAAAGAAAATAAAATCAACCAGAATTGAGTGGGAAGGTGAGAAAACACCTAGACATCCATTAAGAGAAGAGAACAATCTAGATCTGTTATCAAACATGACCTCTTGCTATCCTTACTTACATAGAGCCATGGGGGGTGAAGAAGAGAAAAGGTGTCTGCTCTAGAGTTTCTGTTTGAGTTCTCCTTTCCAGTCGATAAGAGCACTGTCACTGCTAATGTAAGAGTCATTTCTACTGTCTAACTCATTGCATCATCCCTCACTTACGGAAGACAGTAGCATAGTTCTCACACACGAAACGATTTCAGCTGTGCCCACCTCAAACTCACAGGCACTTGCCAGTTCTAGGTGTTATACACACCAAACACCATATTTTTTTATATTCCACTGGGAGTATCTACAAAATGAATACTAACTCTCCTAAAGGGGACAGTGTTGTATAAGTGTTTTCAAGTTAGGGGTATCAACGACTCCTCTTCCTTGGTCACTAACTTGGTCTGGCAACTTAAAGAATGACTAAGACTTCCAGTCTCTGCTCCTCTAAGTAACTGTGGAGAAAGAACCCTATCTTCCTATGTGCTTCCAAATCCATACATGTGGATTTAAGGAAAGTACAGACAGAGCTTGAGGCTGGAGAACAGTCTTACAAAGTGAACGGCATAAAAGTAGAGGAACGGAAGAGTTAATGGGGACAGTGAATGCTTTTGGAATTCAGAGAATCTTTCCCTCAGCATTGTGCAAAAGGACCTCTCACTACAGAAGGCATCCAGTTGGGGGGTGGGGTGGAGAAAGGGGATGAGAACCTGCTTGCCAGTTGTAACCAAATTCTAAGGATGTAATTTAACAATTGTTTTAAGATTTTTTTCCAGTTAACTGCCGTTTATATCCCCCAGTTCTAAAGCAAAGCTTTACTGATCCCTTCCATATTTGGAGCGACAAGGAGGACTAAAGGGTGAGAGAGAGTTAACCACATTTCAGTACCAAGAGAGAAGCCTCTGACCAGAGACCCGAGCAGTGTGGCTTCAGTCTGTGCTGTCTGGGGCTCCTCGGTACAGGCTTTCCTTAAAGAGCCGAAAGGACTCGCTGGAGTCTGGAATGTCTAAAATCTGGAAGCTCTGTGTACTCCAATCCAGGAAGCCATTGACACTGCATCAGACCAAATGCAGTAAATAAAACAAAAACATCCCCCAAACTACCCAGTGCTACCGCCTAAGATAAGAACAAGTCAAGGTACTAACTAATGTCTGGGTTGGCATGAGCATCATCGAAGCTACTAATTGTGCATATGCAAAGTGATGGGGTACACTTTTCATGACTTTCAATGTTCAATATTTGTTTACTCACTTCTATTGTTCTTCCTGGAAAACAAAAAACTGGTCTCTGCCCCCTGCAGCCTCTTTGGGTCTGCAGCTGCAGTTGCAGACCCTGCGTGCCACTCGCATTGTTTCTTGAGTGAAAGGGATCCCCTCAATCACTACAGATGAATAATTTGGAGTAGCTCTCGTTCTTGTGATTTTTCTCATTACAGCAAGTCTCTGAGTCTCTTCGGTACTTCTTTTAAACAGACTATGAACGTTGACTCCATCAAATCAAAACGTTTCATCGTTTTCTAAACTTTAGTCCTTGTGCATGGGTAAAGTTGTCAAGAAGTTCTTCTTGCCTCCAGTAAACTATCTGAGGCAAGTTTTCAGGGAACATTTATTTATCTAGTAAATTCAGACTTCTGGAGGGTTAGTAAGTACCCAGACTATGCAAAACATAATTTTTGGAAGGGACTTTGGAGCTAATTTTAACTAATAGTTCATTTTAGAGATGGAAAAAAGTCAAAAAGGTAGAATATCATTCACCAGGTCACCCAAATGGAAGGAAGATAGCCAAACTCCCTAGCCAGGACCTCATCTTTAATAACTGATATTTCCGCCCACTCAATAAGAATAGTTGTCCCTAAGTATGTTGAGGATCCTGTAAGAACTTAACTTTGGGCTCTCAGAAGGTTGGAAGTTTGGGACACAGTATTGTCCTTACTGAAGAATGTGTCTAAGAGATATGAAGTAAACCCAGCTAAGACTGAGCTTAATCCTAGCACTCGGGAGGCAGAGGCAGGCGAATTTCTGAGTTCGAGGCCAGCCTGGTCTACAGAGTGAGTTCCAGGACAGCCAGGGCTACACAGAGAAACCCTGTCTCAAA
>NC_034601.1:51297084-51303792 GCF_900095145.1 Mus pahari | reverse complement strand
AAAAAAAAAAAAAAAAAAAAAAAAAAAAAAAAAAAAAAAAAAAAAAAAAAAAAGACTGCGCTTACTGATCATCAACATCACAGGGACCTTTGATGCCATTCTCCATGGCAGAATCTGAAATGTTTAGGTGTTTGCTAAATCTGTGTTGAGCAGAGGAGTAAATGAAGAGAGAAAAAAGGTTACACAAAGAATATCCATTATTTCCAACTCCTATAAAAGACCTAAAAGTAGTCTTAGGAATATATAGGTACTCAAATCCAAAATATATCACATTTAGTATTCCCTCTTACATTAGGAAATGTAGAACTCACTTAACTTCGTGGGTGGCTCGGCCATCCTCTTGCTCCAAGACTGCTTAATTTTTTCCTACGTTTTCCTGAGCTCTAGAACTGCATTTCTATAGCATGTTTAAGATCCAGTTTCAATATTTAGATGGAACAAGAATAATAAGTAACCCTGTCCATCATAAAGGCAATATGTAGTCAGCTGATTTTGTGCTTCTCCAAGGCAAGGCAGAGAATTAGAGAAACCATGACTATACCCTGCCTGAAGGGCACAGAGACAAAAGTGAGAAATCCAGGAGCCAAGGACTTAGTGAGGGAATGGCATAGTCCCAAGAGATCACACTTCTAGCATGGAAGTGGGGGAAACTCCAGAACAATTTGGAGGACTGGACAACAGATTGCTTTGAATGATCAGCCCCTCTAGATGAACTGTCTATACCAATGTTCTTTAGGAATAGCACCATTTGAGGGCTAGTCATGCTGGTGAGATTTACAAGCCTCATGGGCATTAAAACTCTTGTTTACCTTTGACTTCAACTGGGAAGAGAGCCTGGCTTGACCTCACTTTATACTTAACTCTGACCCAGATTAGTAAATTAATGGGAGTCAAGACATCAAAATTTTCCTTGCTGAGATAATACAGTTATTAGTAGCCCATAAAGTCACACCACCAAACCACACTCTGAAGGTAGAAAAGAACATTCGAGAATCATTTCCTAGAAACAATTCACACTGAAGAAGTGGACAGATGCTATCCTAGCATGTCTGAGCATGTCTGGAAACTGTTTGCCTGTCTTTGAAACAGTAATTATTTTCAGAAACTGATTTATTGTATGTTAAACAATCTAAGTTTAAACATTGTTAAAACCTTGTTTTAATGTCCTTTTTTTTTTTTTTTTTTTTNAGAACAAGTGTATGCAATATAAGTAAGGAATAAGACTGGATAAGACTGGAATGCAGGAAGACACAGGAGTCCTGAAAGGTAATAATTTGCTAATTGCTGTTCTACTTTTAATTTGTTTAGGTTTTCTTTTTTTCTCTTTTTTTTTTTTTTTTTTTTTGATGAGTGCTTTCTTGCTTACTCTATTATGTGTTTATATCACATGTTTAGGCATTGGGTCATTAATATTCTAAGACTACAATTAATCATTTTATGTGCTCTCACTGAATAGGCCTGGGTGTGGGTGTCAGCTTTTGGCTTCTCCAGGCAGTAGCATGTATCCAATTTGTTGAAGAGCTTCTCCAAACCCTTCTATTAACTTGATAAAATGGCTGTTTTTCTGGAAATTTGTGTCAGTGAATACTTGAGCTAACTAAGACTGGTTTAAAAGAACTTTTTTCCCTAACCACAAAGGCGTTACATCTCAGCTACCTTCAGTTTGCTGAGATGACTTCAAAGCTTAAAAGCTAAGTGAGGTACATGTGGAAGGGACAGCTGGGACATTTGCAAGTCCACATCCCTTTAATCTTCCATGCCTCCCATTAGCCTATACCCTCTAATAATAATTCTAAATTTCCTTCATAATTCAAAGTGACAGCTGCACATTGGCATATTTTTCCCAATCTTAAAGTCTAGTCATGGTGTTAACAATGTCAACCCAAATGTCTGGCTTTGGTTTTGGTTTGTTTGCTTGCTTGCTTAGGCTGACATAAGCCCAAGAAGTACAAAAAGAGAGACACTAGGTGGAGCTAAGAATTTGTGACTTAGGTAGCCAAAATTGTTGAGGTTGGAAGAATGAGAGAAGAAAAGGAATCTTCAGCAAAATAAGATATTGGATCCCCAGCTCCTTCTTAAAGATGGCATGCCCTTCCAGTTCCCAGTGTGTTACAACCCCTCACTGACCGATGAGTAGGTGGGGGAGTTGCTCACCAGTAGGGGGAACCAGCACTCTCATTGTCTACAGGAGGTGTTAGATGTGTTGCCAGAGGGCTTTTAAATTTAAGATTTTTTTTTTTCTGATAAAATGCAGAGGTAAGAATCATTGTAGCCAGTGGCTAGAGTGCTCCTTGCATTGTTAGTTTTCTTTTCTTTCTTTCTTTTTTTTTTTTTAACCTAATTTAAGTCTCTAAGAATAAATCACTCACTTCTCAGCGATGCCAGAAATGTCCAGGCTTGCAGAAGTTTATTTGAAAGAAAACCAACACAGTCTTAGAGAAAGTTCTTTCCAAGGCCACCACCAGCCAAGCCGAAATCTAAATGCTCAATTCACTAACAAACAAACTCTGGCAGCTGGTGATCAATGAGAGACAAGCAGAGAGGGTACAAGAGGTGCCATGACTAGACCCACCCCTGCTGCAAGGAAGCTGGAAGAGAAAAGACAAAAATCAGGCCAGCCAAGCAGTTGGAGAAACTAAGATGCCCCAAACCACTCCCCTGCCTCTGGATCTCCCCAGGGAGCAGCCAGGGTCTTGCCTAGACTAAAGTGAATGTCTTGTTGAACATTTTCATTGCACAGCTGTGGGGAGATGGCTTGTTAAGACTTGAGACGCTTGCATAATTCAGAATTCTTTGGGGGATAGAAATCAATTAGGACCACGAAAAAAAAAAAAAAATCCTTGGCACATCAGAGAAAGGCTGCTTGCTTTGTAAATTATGATGACATTTGTAGGGAAGCAGAATAATCTTCTCCCCGAGTTTCTGTGTGATGTCACCAGAGATGAAGCTGTGACACTGGTATGTGTGTGACTTGAGACTCCACCTTTCAAGACAATCTTTACTATTTTAATCCCTAAACCATCTTGATTCTCTGGGGCCCAGGGCAAGGCCACTAAACATCTATGCACTTTTGTTATTTATCTTCAAAAGAATACTTCTCAAACAGTCCCCTTGTTAATCACACGTATATGGGGTCTTCCCATGCACTGTAAGGCATGATGGCACTAACAATGGATTATCAAAGCTATTTATTCAGAATGCAGACTGGAGGACACACAGGACATCGGGAAGGGCTAGTGACATGGATAGAGAGCCAGTCAACATGGGACTGACTTTCAAATAGGTGTGTATTCTTCTGAGATAGAGCAAGAGGACTTGCATTTTTTTAGAACACAGAGAAAAATCCCACCTGTATCTAAAGATCAGACAAGGTCAAGGGTAATTAGAAAGAAAAATGGTGAGTAACTAAATTATAAAGTGTCTCAAAAAAAAGCCTATGTATTTAGTAAGTGATGTTACTTGCATCGAAAAAATGTGATTAATTATATTTTAACTAAAGAAAGATGGAGTTTAATAATTGGACAGAGAGATGGCTCAGAGAGTCATTAGGTTGTCACCAAGCCTTAGTACCCGAGTATAGTCCCCAAGACCTACATGATAGAAGTAGAAAATGAATTCCCATGCGTTATCCTCTGACCTCTACATGCAGCCTGTTGCATGTGTATCCACACATATCCACACACATATACATCGACACAAAGGGAATTGCAATCAAAAGTAAAAATTAATGACTATTATGTTATATGTAATCTGAAGTTCTTTTGTCCACACATGCTAAAATGCATTTTAAGTAACTGCTGCCAGGGATATAAAGAGGCATTTAGTTGATATTTGAGTTAAGTCTCCTCTATGTTAGGGCATCTCCTGGTTTGGTATTCTACAGACGATTATGGTGACTGTTTGGCGATCACTTCCTATTTTACAGTTTTCAGATCTCCTATGATATGGTATTTTCAGTACTGCTTGCTGTTGTATAATATACACTGAGTGGGTATTGCTTTCACAAGCCATGAGTAAGGACCCATGCCAGGAGGGTAAGGTCCTGATAAAAGGGGAACAAAAAGGTGAGACACCCTTGCCTTGTCGTGGGCATCAGTTCTCCATGCCGTAGTAATCACAACAGCAGAAACACTGTTCATGCTCTTGTTCCCTCGCTCCCTCTCTGCCTCTCTCCTTCTTTGCCTTCCTCCATCTCTCCCTTCTCCTCCAGTTCCCTCTCTTGCTTTTATTCCTACCACAGTTGAAGTCCTGGATCTGTTGAATTTGTCTCTTGCTTCTCCCTTTAATTTCATTCCCCAATATCTTGTTACAGAGGCATGGCTAATGGTGACTGATGTTCTTCATAACCAAAGCACTCAGGTAGTTTACCTAACTCTGTCAAACAGTTCACCAATTTCTGAGATGGCAATTCTGTCTTATCTTTATCACCATTAATCATCTGGGACCATTAGTCAGATTTGCTCTCATCCTTTGCTTTCATACTATCAACAGGGAACTAATTTCAGTAATTCAAAGATACATGTTGATATTCAAGTACAACTTAGTACATCATCAACTATTGAGTTTATGTGAAACATTCAGACTTTGCCACTTCATAAACTTCTCTGTTTCTCTTAGGATTTTAGAAATTCTCTTGTCCTACACAAAGTTAGCATAAAGAGGCCAGTATTCACAGACATGGCAATTAATCACCCTCTGATCAAGCAGATAAGTAACTCATTGTCATCCAAGGGAAAAGAAAGAGCATAAGCCAATCATTCACAATTAGAAGAACAGATGATCTATGGCCAGGTGTGGTGACATATGCCTTTAATCCCAGCACTTGGGAGTCATAGGCTGATGGATCTCTGAGTTCAAGGCTAGCCTGGCCTACAAAGCAAGTTCTATACAGCCAAGCCTACACAGAAGCCTTGTCTTGAGGGAGCAAATAAGGATAGATGGTCGATGTTGTCTACAAAAGCAAGATGCTGCACTGGTCCAGCTATCTCTCTGCTCTTCATAGTCTAGCTTACCCAAGAAGAAAACAGAACATCTGCTCCGTCGAGGCAAGGAATTTCCTAAGTGCCACACAGTTTGGAGGCAGCAGTCTGTATGTCATCGTAGGTCCCACTGCAAAGCCTGTCTCCAGCCTGCTTCCCCTTGTTGCCTCTAACGTCCTATCCTCAGCGGGAGAATTAAGCCCCCAGCACTCTGAGACAGTGTCTCTGACTAATAAAGGGGAGGATTCCAGTGGCTCTGTTCCTAGACACTGCTGACTGGCTCTGTTTCTTGTATAAGAGTGTCATTTTAATTTATTTTTCTTTTTTGTACTTTTTCTCTAAAAACACACTGTAATTCAAGAGCCAAGAAAGTAAGGGTTTTGTAATTAGAAAAGAAAAAGAGGAGGGGAAAATAAAACTATCATTTCTTCCTGGGGTAATTTTGGAGAGCTAAATTTTCTCCATCAGCTCCTTCCACGTGATGGACTTCAGGCTGCTTTGGCACCATTCTGGTAAGGAGAATGACAGTCTAAGATGTCATTCCTAAAACAATAGAAATTAATGAGGTTATATGAGAAACAGACTATAACACAAGTGCTTTCACGTGTTCAGGCAACTTGAGTGTGACCCCAGGTCATTCTCCCTGGAGTTATTTTTTACTGTAATCTATCACCCGGTGGTGAAAGTGAAGACACCATAAATGATTCCCCTCACTATTTGAGTCATCTAGACAAATGTCAATGGTAGCATCACTTGCTGCTCAGCATATAGGTAGAGTGATGTAAATGATGGCATACATCAAGCTCTTCTTTCATGGTCCACAAGAGAAACAATGGAGACAAAGTCTTTGATCTTTCCCAACTGAATTTGCTTTTGTATTTTACCCCCATTCTGTGAGTGAAGTATTCTCCCAGTTTTTTGATTAGATTAATTTATACTTCCCTTCCAAGATGCAATCACATGTCTTCTCTGGGCAGACCTGACATGCCTGCAGCCAGTGTACTCAGGTTACCCTAGGCATCTCTCCATGCTCCTTACTACTGTGTGCACAACCAGGAATTATAGCTTATTGTCACTTAATGCCCAGCCCCAATTATTCATCTACCTCTTTGCAGAAGGATTCATGTTTTATAAATCTCTGCACCCTCCGTGCATGCCATATGAGAGAATTTAATAAATGTAAAGGAAATACAGAACATGGTAGCGGGTAATGATGTGAGCACCAACATGTACAACAGGGCTCTAGATGTACATTTTTCTATCCTTATAGATTGTACTAAGAAGATATAATTAGTTTGAGACCTTCAAGTTTTAATATAGCCAGAATACTTCTAGACAGGATGGAAACTGCTTCTTATATCACAAAGTTCTTAACCAAAATGAGCATCCTAAAAAAACTGATACTGCTGAATAAAATGTAGAATACTTCAATTTTCTGGGTTTTGTGAAATGACCAACAACTGATCCCTGGTTTTCTATGATCTTCTGAGAGAACCAAGAACAAAATAAATCTTCCCTTATCTCTCTCTCTCTCTCTCTCTCTCTCTCTTTTTTCTTTCTCTCCCTGTCCCTCTCACCCCCACCCCACCACCACAGTACACCACACCATACACTATACCACACACAAATACTCACACCACACCATACTACACAATACCACACCTCATCACACATACATATTCACACCATACTATACCACAACACACCATACCCCCACACACATACCACA
>NC_034601.1:51292978-51297055 GCF_900095145.1 Mus pahari | reverse complement strand
ACACACACACACACACACACACACACGGACCACACATAATCACACCACATCATACCACACCTCACCACACACACACATGGACCACACACTCACACCACACACACACACACACACACACACACGCACACGCACACGCACACGCACACACACACACACACACTCACACCATACCATACCACACCTCATTACACACACACACACACACACATACAAACACAGACCACACACACATACACTCACACCACACCACACACACACTCACTTTATATTATTAGAGCTTTGACTCAACTGATGAGTTAACTATTAAAAGGTGGTACAAGATGAACTCTCACTGAAATAGTAATACTAAGCATTGGCCTCCTATATACTGAATTATGCAAGAAAAAAAAATTTACTTCTGGTCTGTTGTTACAGAATTGTCAAAAACCCCTGACAAAATATCTATTGGCATTATGAAATATAGAACAAACACTTTAGATTGACGATCAAGTCTCTCATCTGACTTAGCCTGTCACTCCATCTCCATCCTTTACAAGATTCTAGCAAGAATTTGAACTAAACCAGATGGTCTGAAGTTTGTTTTTTTTTTTTTTTAAATACTTCTTTGTTTTTTCTTTACTTAAAAAATGTAAAGCTCTCATTTTTATCTGTCAACACAATCTCAATTCATAGTCATATTAATTAAAACCTCACTACATATTTTTGCTTACATTCATCTTTTCTTATTCTCAACTGACAGTTACTATAAAAGTCACTAACATGTTTCCTTGGCACAATCTTGTCAGGGGTGCTCGACAGGTTCCTGCCATGATAGAAATCTTCTGCATCTGAGCTCTCTACTATAGTAGAGGCCACTCAGATATGACTACCGAGCACTTGAAATGCAGGTAACATAAAGGAGGTAATAACTTATTTTCTTCTTTTCCCTACATTGGTTAGTTTTTTTGTCAACTTGATACAAGTTAGAGTCGTCTAAGAAGAGGGAACCTCAATTGAAAAAAAAAAAATACTTCAATAATATTAACCTGAAGGAATGTCTGTGGGAAATGATTGAGGTGGGAGGGACCAGTCCATTGTGCACGGAGTCATCCCTGGGCAGGTAGTCTTGGAATGTGTAAAACAGCAAACTGTGGATACCAGGCGGAGCAAACTAGGAAGCCGCATTGCTTGAGGGTCTCTGCTTCCGTTCCTGCGGGTTGCTGTCCTGCTTGAGTTCTTACCTTACTTTCCTTTCATGAACGATGACCAGGAATGGTAAGCTAATAGATTTCTTCTCCCAAGTTGCTTTTGGTCAGGGTCTGTCTTAGTTAGGGTTTTACTGGTGTGAACATACACCGTGACCACAACAAGTCTTATCAAGGTCAGCATTTAATTAGGGCTGGCTTACAGGTTCAGAGGTTCAGTCCATTATCGTCAAGGCAGGAGCATGGCAGCATCCTGGTGAAGCTGAGTTCTGCGTCTTCATCTGAAGGCTGCTAGAGGAAGTCTGACTTCTAGGCAGCTAGGATGAGGGCTTTTTTTTCTTTCACACATATATAACGCATTTTTTTTTCAAAAACAATTTTTTAAAATTAGATATTTTCTTCATTTACATTTCAAATGCTATCCCAAAAGTCCCCTATACCCTCCCCCCTCCCTGCTCCCCAACCCACCCATACCTGCTTCTTGGCCCTGGCATTCCCCTGTACTGGGTGGGGCATATAATCTTCGCAAGACCAAGGGCCTCTCCTCCCAATGATGGCCGACTAGGCCATCTTCTGCTACATATGCAGCTAGAGACATGAGCTCTGGGGATACTGGTTAGTTCACGTTGTTGTTGTAGGATGAGGGTCTTAAGTCCACTCCCAGAGTGACACACCTAGTCCAACAAGGCCACACCTCCTAATACTGCCAATCTCTGGGTCAAACATATACAAACCATCACAGGGTCCTTACTACAGCAATAAACAGTAAAGTAGAACAATATCTTTAATTATACATCTAGTAGTTACTTGTGGCTAGTAACTACTGTGTCAAACAGCACAGAGTATTTCACTATTCATGTCTTATAGCATGTGATCTTTCATATGAATAACCACCATGGAGACAAAAAAACAATAAGGCATGACTTTTAGTTCCTTCTCAGTGAATAATTGTGACTTCTATGTTTATTAAATATTGCTTGATTCCTAGGCATGCCTATAACTCTCATCAAAAGCTTCACTTCTGTAGTTTAACAATGTTGTGCCCGACACAAATCAAATGAGATGTGGAATCTTTTAAACTGAATGAGGACATTCGAGTACCCCCTCTTAGCTTCATCTCTTTTGCCTTTGTGATAAAGGGTTTTTTTTAATACCGACTGAGGTATGCGGCTACTTCTTCAACATGACCCTCCCTACAGAAAATGACTGAAATAAGTTTAGCTAACAGTCTTAATTTCTTCACCCCCTGAGACCTCACCACTTTCTAAAGGAAAGCAGTTTCTTCTCAGAGTTTCCTGGAGCCAGGAGGGCAGAGGAGGTAACGTGTCTCTGGAATTTGGCAATGACGTGGCTCTGGCACTCGATGGCTCGCTAAGGGCACTTCAGGAGTCCGTCCATCGTGCCAACACACCAGCCATGCAATACAAACCCTGTTGGACAACGCTAAGAGCAAACTGACCAAGCTGTCTGGCTGCAGGATAGATTCTGATTTATTAATGAGCCTTCGGAAAACACATTCAAATGAATTTCTAATAGCAATGGTTTACAGAGATGTTTAATGGTATCAGATGCCAGCCACACTCTGCGTGACTCAGCAAAGATCAGGACAGGGACAAAAGATCCACTGGAGAAGCGAGGCAGTCAGCTGAGTCTTTTTCATTCAGAGCTCAATTTATTTGGAATGACTGGGAAAACCTTCAATAAAAACTTTTCTAAAATAATAAAAGAATTTATCCTGATATCATGAGCCAGAGGGCATCAAGAAATAATTATGGGTGTGTACATTCCCCCCCACCTTATAAAATATTGACAAATTATAGCATAAGTAAGCATTAGAGACAATGGTAAAGACAGAACTAATATTTAACTCGTTAACTTTTAATATCTTCCTATGAAATACTCACTGTGTACTCCAATCACACTTGAACACATATAAGTAAAATTCTCATCTGCAAACAGAAGTCAGAGGCTGAAGAATCTTCCATTATCCCTCAGTTCCTCCCTGGCATACCCTGCCCTCAACCTTGAGCTCTCCAGCCCAGGGGCTGGGCTGCCCTTCTCCCAGAGGAGAGACATTCCAGACATTTTGGTCTTTCTTCTTCCTCTTTGTGCATCCCCCCTTTGGAGGCCAGTGAACTTGCCCAGAAGAGAGCAATTTCCCAATAAATCTACCTGTAATATAGTCAACCTAATGTGGCTTGAATTGGCTCATTGACAGAGGCAGAGAAATAATCTACCAGTAAGGCTTTTAAATGCCTTTGAAACTAGTGTAAAAGTGTTTGTTTCAAAATATTGATTAGTCTTTACAAATGCTATAATAAGAAAAAACAAAAAAGAATCTTTTATTTCTTTTCCTCAGAGCAAATGTGTTAGAGATATTTGGTGTTTTGTATTTATTTAATTAGATTTATCACCACATCAGCAATAGTGTTAGTAAGGATCTTAACCTGGGAACTTTTAGATGCAAAGAAAATCAGTCAATAGTAATGACAGTAACAGCTGGTCTCTGTAGAGAGACAACCTATCTACACCATGTGTCTAGTGTCTAGTTCATCATTAGATTTGGGTGGAGAAGCATTTGCCTATATTGCACACGTGAGACAGAAGATGTTTAGAGAGACAAATTGCTCCCCATCATTAGAGTGTTGGAGCTCAAATAAAAGCCTAGTTTGCCACATCTCTGATGTCTTCTTTCTACTAATGTGGGCTTGGCTATTACATCTGTGCTTCAGAGCATCCAAGGAGCATAGAAGATAAGCTGCAGCACAGGACACAGAATGCTCTGCAAGGGCTCTTTAAGGGTCAAGTGATATACATATATATATATATATATATATATATATATATATATATATATATATGTGTGTGTGTGTGTGTGTGTGTGTGTGTGTGT
>NC_034601.1:51281594-51292963 GCF_900095145.1 Mus pahari | reverse complement strand
TGTGTGTGTGTGTGTGTGTGTGTGTGTGTGTGTGTGTGTATGTATGTTGCTGAGTCTGTGGCTATAGCATTGTGAAGAAGACCATGGCTATCATGGGTACATTGTGTAAGATCTCACCCCATGGGCTTGTGAAGCTCATGCTTCAGTGCTCTCCAGCACTTTCATTGAGGCTGCCTGAATGCCAGATGTATCCTGATCCCTGTACTTATACGTTGCCAAACCTTGTATATAGTCACTACAACATTAAATGTAAGAATTCTACTTTGCTTGAATTTAATCTTTCTGCTGAAAAGCTCCTAACTGGTTTACTCCCATATCTCGAATATCAAGAAATCATTCAATTCAGGCTCCCTCAGGAGACTTTAAGAGACCCATTGCCTGAATAGGAAAATTGCAGGCAAAATGGAATGTGTTCTAATTCCTAAAGACAGTGGAAGGAGAGCCTTAAGAATTCCAAAAACTGCTCCTCAAGGTCTATACTTCCATGTTTGACTGGCTACAACTCTGTTCCCAATCTCATGCGTCCCTTCAACAAATAGCTACTGGGCACCTATCACAGTCTGAGGCCAGTGAAAACACTTGATTAACATGCACCCATTGCTTATGGCTGAAAGACTCAAGAATCAATAAAATGTCACTTGGCACATAAATGCACAGGAATGTGAGAACTACCCTATTTTCTAAAGGGAAGGCCATTTTTCATGTTCTTTAAAAATTTTTAGTCACTGTTCTGAGCCTTGCCTGGGGCCAGTTTTCTCTTACAACATACCTGTTCCCATGCAGCAAAAATGCTTTCACTTGGTGACTGACAGGGATAATAGATTCCAGCTCCACCCATTCCATCAAGCCAGCAGCACAATACATGTCTTTTCAGACACCCAGCATACACATATGAAAATACGTAGAACACTAAACTCTCTTGCATCTCCCACTCTTGGGAATTTTAAGATCCTCTTGGATCTGTTGCCAAAAGGCTTCAGTAAATGCTGCAGTCTCAGAGATGACTCTGAAACACCAAGAGATTTGAACTCCTGAGGCGGCAGTTTGAATTCGGTAAATACATGGATAATTGAAGAATGTAAATCACTGGGGGTGGGAGGGGGGCAGGGACTGAATTATTGAAAGCTGAGTTATAGAACTAAACTGTATTCTAAGATCGCAGCTCGCTTATCTAGAGCCCTCCTTTGTAACAACTACATTTCTACAGTATCATACTTAAGAATAAAAAGTATTAAAAGTGCTCAGAAAACACAAGGCAGTGGGCATTGGTACCTCGATCTCAGTGACCCTTCACTAAGCCTAGTCACCTTTACAAATAATGATAGCAAGCATGGGTTTCTGAATTCAAAGCTCCCAGTAGATTGGAAACACCGCGGAGAAAGGAAAGATATTGCAATGAGAGTGCTGACAGAGCAGACAAAACAGTGGAGGCCAAGTCACAAAGCAAGAGGGAAAAGAAGAATTAGCATAAGGAGCTCAGAAGCATAGTGGGACTCTGTGGGGACAAACATCTGCCTGATCACAGCTGGTATGAGTTCCTTAGCTCACATATGTAGTCTCATCTTTTTTAAATGAGGGAACTATGTGTTTTAAATGCATGAAAAAGAAGTATTTTTGGTTTTTTAAGCATGTTAGCTATTAAGAACATTTTAATTAGGCAAAATGTCTCATTTCCTAAAGAGTCTGGAAATTGGAAACAACTCTTGTACGGTGACCTCATAGTGTGACTTCACGTAAACATGTATGCATATAAATGACATGAAATAGAATTCGTCCCGAGCTAGCAAATCTCATCTCCCTAGGTTGTAGTATGAGAGATTATTAACTTCTTGGTTGTCAGCTTCCAGTAAAAGCATGATCAAAGGCCTTACCTGGAATCCAAAACCTCGAGTTCATCTTTTGCTTCTTTTCATCTAAAGCAGCTGAGACCTTGGAAATTACCTCACTATTCAGTGTCTCAATTTATCTGTTGGTATAATGAGAAAAAAGCAAGCTGGCCTCACAGGGATCCTGTGGACTTTGTTCCCATTTCAAAACTTGGAAATGCTTACCATAAACCCCAATAATGGCCTAGTTTGGGGTTATTATTTTTTTAAGCAAACAGGCCTCAAGAAAAAAAAAAAAAAAGATGTAAAGGGAGTCTTTCTTTCCTTAGTCTTTCTTTTCCAAAGAACACAACAAAGAAGCAAAGAGCCAAATACATTGACTCATTTCTTTTTCTAATAGTGTTGTGGTCAATCTGCTCATGCATAAAAAAAAAATGTAGTAGTGTTGCTTTGAACTCTTGGTTTTGGAAGGCCATGAGTGGAAAAACTTCTTTAGAAAAATCAATCCAATGTGCATTTGGAAGTAAAGTCCACTTAGGCACCCTGTCCCCACTAAAGTCCCTTTCTGTTGTCTGAACTTTCTGGGGTCGGAGGAGTTTGAACTTTGCCTTTAATGAAATCTTGAGGTTTTTTTTTTTTTTTTTCCCTGAATTTTTTTTTCAGGCTTTATTCATTTTAAGCCATAGATGGCTTGAACTTATTTCTAGAACAAATAGGAAAACAGGATCGGCTTTGTGCCTATAAATAACTGACTCCTTTTAGAGCTAAAGTTACATGAGCTCCATTCATAAAGCTGAATAGGAGCTGAGAGTCTGCACTCAGATGTCCCATCCTAAAATTAGTTAGTATGCCCCAAGGTTAATAAGATGTGTTTTGGCTTTTTCAGAATGTTTCTTCTACAATGACTGTCACAACTGAGCATAGTACATGATGACATATCTAATAGACGTTAGGCTTCTCAGTGCTTTGACGTGGTTTCTTAGGGTTTGCTTTGATGCTGAAGGATGCTACCACTCTGAAAACTTTGAGTGCATTTCCAAATATTCGGTATCATTCCTGATAAGACTATGTAGCTGGAAAGGACCCTGATATAGCTGTCTCTTGTGAGGCTATGCCAGTGCCTGGCAAACACAGAAGTGGATGCCCACGGTCAGCTATAGGATAGAACACAGGGCCCCCAGTGGAGCAGCTAGAGAAATTACCCAAGGAGCTGAAGGGATCTGCAACCCTATAGGTGGAACAACAATAGGAACGAACCAGTACCCCCAGAGCTCGTGTCTCTAGCTGCATATGTAGCAGAGGATGGCCTAGTCAGCCATCATTGGGAAGAGAGGCCCCTTGGTCTTGCAAACTTTATATGCCCCATACAGGGGAATGCTAGGGCCAAGAAGTGGGAGTGAGCAGGTGGGGGTGCAGGATAAGGGGGAGGGTATAGGGGACATTCAGGATAGCATTTGAAATGTAAATGAAGAAAATATCTAATAATTAAAAAAAAAAGACTATGTAGCT
The DNA here is from genome assembly GCF_900095145.1 of Mus pahari. Classification (NCBI taxonomy): domain Eukaryota; kingdom Metazoa; phylum Chordata; class Mammalia; order Rodentia; family Muridae; genus Mus; species Mus pahari. Next base: position 51,289,628 of record NC_034601.1, on the reverse strand, counting down.
GGCTTACGCTATGTATCACTCAGCGGAGAAATTTGTGTTACTATTAAAATCTCACTACTAAAAATGCTCTCAAAGCTCTTTCAGGATGTCTTCATTCCTCTCTCCTGCAGAGAAAAGACACACCTCCAATCTATTGCTACTGGGGACACATCACTTCTGCAGACCCTTCTGTACTTTGCTCTTTCCCTCCTGCCATGGTGGCACGGACTTCTCTTCCTGAGGGCTTTCTCTTGCCCATTCTCTGACCCCTCACCACCATTGCCTTTCGAGACTTACCAATTCTTTGTACCACTGCCACATGCAGCGTACGTCCCCAGTATAGATCAGATTGTGACTCTCTCCTGTTTCAGACTTTTCAAAGATTGCAAAATGCTAAGAATCTATACTCCATACCAGGATTTCAAGTGCTTTCCACTGACAGCACCTGTTCCGTCTTCCCAACCCTATTCATATATGTGTGTGTGTGTGTGTGTGTGTGTGTGTGTGTGTGTGTGTGTGTGTGTGTGTGTGTGTATTTGGGTACTTTCTTTATTTACATTTCAAATGTTATCCCCTTTTCTGGTTTCCCCTCTGAAAAACACCCTCCCCCCTCCCACTGCTCATCAACCCACCCACTCCTGCTTCCTGGCCCTGGAATTCCCCCAAACTGGGGCATATAGAGCCTTCATAGGCCAAAGGGCCTCTCTTCCCATTCATGACCAACTAGGCCACCCTCTGCTGCATATGCAGTGGAGCCATGAGTCAGTCCCACTATGTGTGGTCAGTCCCACTATGTGTGCTCTTTTCCTAGCCCCACTCTTGCCCACATCAACTTACCATGACCAATCATATACTAAATCTTAACTATAACACTTCTAAATTTGTTTGTTAATAGATTTTTTTTTCTGCTTGTGTGTTTGTACAACATGTGCATGTGTGGTACCTTGGGTACCCTGAAAGACGAATGCAGGTTTACACTCTCCTTTTTCCTCCTTTTCTACAATCCCCAATCCCAATCTAGGAGATAGTGCTTCCCAGCATTCAGGACAGCTCTTCCAACTCAGTTAATCCCATCTGGAAATTTATGTACAGGGTTACCCAGAAGTGTGCTTCCATAGCTAATACCCTGGGTGATACCTAATCTAGTCAAGTTGACGATCCAGATTAACCACTAAAGCAAGGTATAAAGTAAGTGTCTAAGACCGTACCTTACCCATAATGAAAATAAACCTGGCCATCACAACACTTGGCCACTCTCTCTTATCCTCATCCCAGGGAGTTCCTCAGTGTGGCTCAAGTTTGGTCCAAGGACCAGCCACAGCATGATTTTATGCCCCTGACTAGTCCTGTTGAATCTCAATCTCATGATGGGTGAATGGCCAGAAATCTGCATTTTTAAACAAGCATTCTCTGTAATTCTAGATGCTCTAGACTTCTAAGCCAGAAGTGAAACAAAATAGTCACTGGCTGACCACAGAAGCAAGAGTAAGGAGTAAGCACCTCTTTTCTGATGGTAGTTAACCAAAGAGAGAGAACATAGGCCTGTGTGTGTGCGAGTGCATGCATGTGTGAGTGCATGAGTGTCTATGTGCATGAATTACACGATTAGACTGCCTTTCCCTGCTTCATCTGTGATGCGCTAATGCCCAGTTGACTCATGGATGACCCCAAGATGTTTCAGTAAGAGTTGTGTAGAGAAGGGGTTCATGGGATTTTAGTTCCCCTACTTAATTTCTCACTATTGCCTTCTTTTTCCTGTTTGAGGCATGGCCCAGTAAAATCCATCTGAATGTTTTGTCTGGATAGGTGAACATTTAATAAAGCAATCCATTGCCCAGTACCTGGACAAAGTGCTAATAATAACTATTAATTCACTATAAATGATTACTCCTCGGAGGAAGATAAACAGGTCCCGCTGAGATCACGGTTTTAAAGCCCTTTCCAATTTTACATTGTTTTCAGAGAAAAATAATTAGATATGGTTGACTGACCAAAAAAAAAAAAAAAAAACTAGAAAGTTCTATATGAGGAAGAGAGGTTCACTTCAAACCAGTGTTTCCTGTTTTGATCATGTGTTCCAAATGGTCTCACTTTTTCCTTTGGGTTTTACATATATTTTTTGTCATTTATGGTCATGCCCACAATCTCTCATGCTTACAGTGAGTCCAGAATAAACACTCACTTTCTGTGGCTCTTCTATTATTTATAGCTTAAGATCATCCTTCACCTTCCTCCCAAGACCCTGTTCCATCACTGACCATTTGACGTCAGTGCACTGCACCTTCAGTTCCTGATAAAACAGAATGCATGTGCTATGGGCAAGAAAAACAATACGTCTTGACTTTCCCAAAGTAGTCTGCATCAAATGTTTTATGTGTAATTGAAAACATATTTTTACAAGCAAATGGAGCCAATAAACTAGGAAAGCCATATGGAAGCAGCAAGTCCAACTTCTCTGGGTTTTAATAAACTGCAACAGAGGACTGCAGGAACCGTAAGGCATTCCGTTCCAGCCCAGACTCAGGAAAAGTCATGGTGCCTCATAAGTGCTCTGAACAGAAAGTGCCAGCAGGAGGAAGGAGAGGAGATAAACACACGCAGTGTGGGTTTGCATCAGTGTGCTAGTTTCAGTGTGGAAACCTCTGTGTACAGGTGGGATGGTTGGAGAGGGGAGAGTCATGTCCTCTCTCTGTCTGGTCTCAAGAAAGCATGACTGTCATTCTGTAATTATTGTTTCTAAAATGTAACTGCAAAGGAAACACCTTCCTTAGCAAAATCCTGTTCTCAATTGCAGCACCATCTCCCCCCTCCCCCAGAATTCCTGTCTTATCCATGTGATCACACAGCCTTCCCAATCCTTGAACTTGGAAGGTACATAGTGCCAAAGTGATGCTCACAATGGGAAGAATTCTAAGACCTGAGTTTGGATCCTTGACATGTATTATTGAAGCAGTATGGTATACTGGCTTCTTGTAAAATCACACTAGCTACAAATTGGAACTGACTTTTATATTTGAATTATAAAATAGCATGATTTATTAAAATTATTTTACATAATGTGTTAGCTATAAAGCCATTAATAAAAATTAAATAATGGATTTTAACCCTGGGGATAGAAGCAATATCAACATATGAGTTATATGTTTTAATCAAATGTACCTTTTTAAATTCTAAGAAATATGAATTGACTGAAATTTATTTAATAGTTAACTATAATTAAACAGGTTTATGGACTCAATGGCAATATGTAGAAATAACCTTTTTCAATCTCTATGCCAGTGTCTAAAGTAGATTTCTTCTGTGTTGAAAAGAAAATCAAGACAGGGAACAGCCATAGACTCTTGATAATTACTAAGTCTAAGTTGGTACAACTTTTATAGATAGATTAGTAACTACACTTCAAGAATCTAGTCCACATATACACAGGATGCTTATACAATGACCCAGCTGTGTGCATTTGTGATACAAAAATATTGGTGTTTACAAAAAGGCACAGAAGGAAAAGGCAGCCTACAGAATGGGAGGAAATATTTAAAAGTCATAGACCTAAACATGAAATGGTATTCAGAATATAGAAAGAATGCATCAAATAAACAGCTATAAAAACATAATGAATAACAAATAATTAAATATGTTTCTTCAAAGAAATATACAAATAGCCAAAATATACATGAAAAGATATCATTAGAATAGCATTTTTTCTACAATTGATAAGCCTACATTGATACATTGTTACTACCCAGAATCTATAGTTTACATTAACATTCATTTTTGGTAACCTTCCCATAGTATTTTTCTCCTGTGTTTAGAGAAAAGAAAGATGTTACTACATTAGTAATGAAAATAGAGGGAAAATATACAAGCAAGTCTTTCACATGGGAATTGGCCATTGCATAGAATTCGTGCAACCACTGAAAAGATATTTTATATATGCTGTGCTAATTTGGAAGGATGTACTAGATCTGTGTTTTGAGTTTGAAAACAAGTAATATGCTTATATCAATTCTCTGAGACTGACATTACCATAAAAATACAGTAACTGAGTGATACAGAAAAAAAGTTATAGTCTCTGGAAGTCCAAGATCTAGACATGCAAATGGTGAGTTTCTTTGGAAGGCCACAGGAAGTATTTGTCTCTCTACCAACATCTGATGGTTTAGTGGCAATCTTTAGTATTCCTTAGTGTGTACATATTATCTCACCTTGATAATCTGCCTTCATTCACCACAATGACTCCCTTCATCTTCACATGGCATTCTCATAATGTGAATGTTTATCTCTCTCCCCAAATTTCTGCTTTTAATAAGGATATGTTGGATTAGGGACACAAAATATTCCAATATAATTTTATCCTGCCTAATTACCAAATAAAGTCACATGTTAAGTTTCTAGTGGTTAAGTCTTCAAATTTTGGCAGGATACAATTCAACCCAAAGCAATAATCTCATAATATTTTAATGATTCAAAGAATTAGATGCATGTACATATATATGTACATTAATGTGCATGTAAGCAGGTATATGTGTATATAAATTATGACTATGTGTAAGTATAATTTATAACTTTATTGAGTTACCTCTCATGAAATTATAGGGTATATAGAAAATACAAAATCAATATTTCTAATCTCTACACCTATGAATTTATCAAAAAATGTTCAAGCAGCACATAAGCTATTGATATTTTACCTACTCAATGCAAAATCTTGTAATGTATCTAATGGACATGCATCAGTGTAGCTGCAGGGCTGCCTTGAAAAGCAATGGGGGCCACAACAGAGTGCTTCAACTTTTTCCAATACTTTTAAGACAATATTCTAAGCAGCAATGTTTTACACGTTCCCCTAAATTAGAGCTTATAACTTAATATAAGACAGTAATTAGCTCTGAATTTAAGTCCTGAATGCCAGATGTGACTCTGTTCCTGGAAATGGCTGGTTGACTTTAAGTTCTTAACCACACTTGCATCTGCATTTTTACTTGTAAATATTTCTTCAAATTCAGATATGCAATCTCTTGGTCTATATTTATTCACATCTGGCTCTTGTATGCATGTTGTATGTCACAATAAACTTTGAGGCTAAAAATAAACGCAAACACTGATCATTGTTCTGATCTCTGTACTTGAAAGCCAACACGTCACTATTATCTGATTAGGCAACCAGGGTACTCTACTCCCTCAGTCCCTGCAATGTGTTCATGGCACCTCCATGGATTCTGTGAAAAGAACCACTCTCCACAGCACACAGACATACAAAGACTAATTTGATACACGGTGGGTTAGGTTACTCCTTTGACTCTTTGGTTCAACCATGAAAAGTTTATTAATTACCCACTCTGAGATAAGATTGCTTCTCAGTCCTGCTGATTCACCCTTATTCTCTCAATGAGGTTTGCATAAGATGAATTTAAAAGACGGGTATTTAAAAGAAAATATGAGATGTTTTGGTAAAGGAATTACATGATTTCAGAGAGCCTAGCTCTCAGCTAGGAGTTGTAACTCAGACTTTAAAGTTTTCCCAAAGTTTCTTTTGATAACATTGTGCCAATTCAGCTTCAGTGTTTATAAATTAGGCAATTATGCCCTCGGGTGTTTTTTTTTTTTTTTTAATGCTGCTTCCGTGTGTCTATAGATGTTGGAGAAGGATAGGGTAAAGAACAAGCAAGCTCTCAAAGTTCACTGACACAAAAGAAATAGCCCCATCTCTGACTTGGATGTGTTCTAACTCTAGGGAATTGACTCTATCTCCCAAGTGTGCAAGAATACCAGAAAAGAATAATAAGGATTATGACTTGCACCCCATCATGGTTAACATCTACTGCTTGCCTACCCCTCACAATGCCATCCCCTCAAACTCCTGGAAGTATGTGCTTGCTTGCTTCCCCCACAGCCATGCCAGGGTGACAGGCTCTCCTTTCTTTGATGGATGCCCTTAGCCTCCTCATAATTAGTATTTCCGGCTCTGTTTCTTTATGCTGGGATACAAAGCTCAAGTGAGTAGGGCACGTTTGATTTTTTTTTTCTTTTCTTTTCTTCCTTTTTGTTTTTTAAGCAACACTGCTCATTGTGGTGGCGTCAATGTTTTGACTTTGTCATTCATTGCAATAAACTATAAATTTACCGCATCCCTAACCAGAGTGAGCTAACGTCGCTCTCTTTGACTTTTAAGTCTTTTTTCCCAAACAATGTCCACTATCATTTTTCCCTCTAGCTGACTTCTGAAGTTAACTGCTTGAATCAGTAAGAAAGTATTGAAGATGCTAAATATAAATTTCCCATAAGAAATATAGACCAAGATTCCTTTATTGAAACCAGGCTTGGGTTGTGAGTATGGTTTGGAATTTTTTATGTAGACTGTTTTATAAACTCTCATGCGTCTCAAAAAAAAATAGTTTATTTGCTATTTAATGCCATCTTTGAGACTATGACTTCCTTCAAGTTTTGCCCTGCTACATTTGTCTCTATTCCTCTTCCACAATTTTCAACAAATAACGGACACTCCACCACACTTTATTGATTTGAAAATGTCAGGATATCAAAACTAACTATGCTACTGTGCAAATACTATGCATAATAGCAACTTCAGGCCTGGTTCTGAGAAGAATTCTACTAGAATCTGAGTAGATTGATCCCCATTGAATACAGTTTACAAGTAGAGTCTCCATCATAAAATCTATACAGATGGAATCCAGCAGACAACTCTCTGTACTTTGTTGTTCGTTGACCTTTTTTACCTCTGGGATGTAAGGTTTTGTTTTAGTTCCCTGCTTGTTGCATCCTTAAGACCTAGGACAACGCTAGGTACAACACAGGCCTTCTTCCACTGTGATGTGCCAGTCAGATGAATGTAACAAGATGTTCTCCTTCAATTATAGTTTTCATAATGGCTCTATGGAATCATCGTTGCCTGATCTTTAATAGCATCTTCACTAGACTCCCTATCTTTCTGGTCACTTTCGACAATAAAAGACTCAGTCCAGTTTAAACCTGCACCTCAGATGAAATACAAATCTCTCTCTCTTCTCAACCAAGGCTGAGATTTGTGCTCTCTGGTTCACTTCGGCTCACAGCTAAGTTCCTATAGAGGGTGCTGTACATAATTCAGCTCTGTTCCTAAAATTCACCTCTATGGTCACCAAACTCCTCAAGTCTTTTTAGAGAGGAAGAAGGGGCGTTCCCTTGCTTAACCTGTCATCCTTGAAGGATTTTCACATTAATCCATATATCTTATTTAGGTAGTACCATCTGGCCATTAAAATTCTGTACATGCCACTCCAGGCTTAACCTTGCCTACTCCATGGGAGAATCATATTGGGGTGGGTGGGGCTTGAAAGAGATCAGATTAGTTGTTCAGACACACACTTCCTTAGAGCAGAGGCGGAGTCTGCCACCTCGCAGATGCCTTGTTCGCTGTAGATCTCGTGCCTGACTCCAAAGTCCAGCACAGCTAACGTCTTTCGGGTCCATCGGATCCTCAAGACATTTAGTCAGCCTCATCACCTCCAAACTATAGGAATGGGAACTCCTCCACACTCTTTTCTCTTCTAGGCATTATTAATTTCTCAGACTTTCAGGCCAAGGAGCAGACACAGGCTCCCCTTCTTGTAGACAATCTCAACATTTACCAGAGGAATACTCGGAGCTCTCGCCTCTAGCTCCCAGACTCTCACTTGGCCTTGGGAGAGAATGTAGCCACTATTGCACTCCTGGGGGAAGAGCTTCTCACCATCATGTCTGAGTTCTCCAAGTGGATGCTTCAGTCCCCAAATCTCTCTCAGTTTGTTGCCCTTTCACAGACATATGTAGAGAGGAAAAATAACACATTAGAGTTAGTTCCTGAATACCTTATTCTTTCATGGCCTTTTAGTGAGTCTATATTAGAGCATGAAGAGTAATCAGTAAGTCTTTTCAGATTGATCACATTTCTGTTTTCAACCTTACTCCTCTGTATCCAAGTTTATTGTGAGAGGAAAAATATTATTATCCTACTATTTTTGCTCTCTCTCTCTCTCTCTCTCTCTCTCTCTCTCTCTCTCTCTCTCTCTCTCTCTCTCT
>NC_034601.1:51276141-51281134 GCF_900095145.1 Mus pahari | reverse complement strand
CTTGGTCTTGCAAACTTTATATGACCCAGCACAGGGGAAGGCCAGGGCCAAGAAGTGGGAGTGGGTGGGTAGGGGAGCAGGGTGGGGGGAGGGTATAGGGAACTTTCAGGATAGCATTTGAAATGTAAATAAAGAAAATATCTAATAAAAAAAAGATGTATTTAAAAACAAAACATCTGACAATGAGACAGACTTTCATCCCTGCTTGATGCCAGCTCCTTAGGTTTAAACTGTTTCTCTAGCTACTGTATCTAACACCATAATTTCAGGAGGAAACCTTGAACCAAAATTCCTGTTTATACTCCTCCTTCTGGGGGTTGATTCCCAGTAGGGAATCACTTAACCAAGCATTTAAGTTTGTCCCATTGCAGTCCAAAGACCTAATTTTGTAGTTTTTAATTTCTCACAGAAATTTGTCTCTCTGAGGCCGGGCGTGGTGGCGCACGCCTTTAATCCCAGCACTCGGGAGGCAGAGGCAGGCGGGTTTCTGAGTTCAAGGCCAGACTGGTCTACAAAGTGAGTTCCAGGATAGCCAGAGCTATACAGAGAAACCCTGTCTCGAAAAACCAAAAAAAAGAAAAAAAAGAAAAAAAAAAAAAAAGAAATTTGTCTCTCTGAAATTTGTCTTCAGTAATAACAGGAAGCAGCCATTTTACTCAAACAAATACTATGGGAATCAAGTAGAATATTTCTCCTTTGGCAATCTGTAAACTCTAATCCTCATTTTCCCTACCTGTAACTTAGACAAGCAGCTAAGTCATCTACTTTCTATTTCTGCAGCAAGTTCTATGGGATATACTTTCTATACTAAAGTTTTGCCACACACACACACACACACACACACACACACACACACACACACAAAGGCATAATCTGCATTTTATTGATGCAGAAACAGATATAGGAAAGTCGCTTGCACAGCATCGGCCTGCCTGATCAATGACAGAACCAGAATCTAAACCCTCAATTAGTACCAAAACCCTAGTCCTTAACAGCTAGAGTTTGCTATTTCAATAAATGAGCCCTGAGCTTCTTCAATGATTTCTTTGGCTTCTACTTTTGGAAACTTGCAGATGTTTTATTTTGTTGTAAGAAGTATTGTTGAGAAAGTATTATTACGGATTATTCTGTACATACTTAAAATGTGTACTATTTTGCAGTTATGTGTTAGTAATGGTGGAAGTACGAGGGTTATCAGGAAGATTTATCTACTTTGACTTTTCCCTTAAAAGTTACTCTACTTAAACAAGTGATTTTGTCTTAGTTTGACTATTCCTTCAAGTAGATACTCTAAAATATTCTTTTGAAGACTACTTATTGCTTACCATTAAAAGGAAGAACTTTTCAATTTTAATATTTTGTTGCACAGGTAGCTACTATTGTATAGTGGGTTTGACCATTGCTTTCTGTTCCTTCCTTGTGATAAGAAATAATAAGAAAAAAAAATGTGCTTGAGAAGAGATACATAAGTACTATATTGTAATACCACAAGGATTGCTCATTCCCTTTCAATTGCTGTTTCAGTGATGGTTTACAGGGATTAAAAGAGAAAGGAGGGAGAATCCGGATACGGGCAGATGAGGGGCCCAAGTCTTGTATAATAGATGGTGGATTTTATCATCTCTTCTTTCAAATAACAAACACTCAGCATCGATGTGCCTGTTTTTTACCCTTCTTGGAGAAATAACACATGAGGAAGAGGGTGGAGAGGAAGGAAAGGTAGCTCCAACTGAGGAATACAAAGATTTCATCAAGAATTATCTAATATGCTTCATGAGAGTTATCCTCTCCATATGTGCTGGCTCAGAAAGTGAGGAATCTCGACCTCTGGTCTCTGAGACTGTGAATCATGATTTTTCCTATCAGCTAAGAACATTTGGAAAGATAACACAGCAAATTAAAAAAAAAAAAGAAATGAATGAGAATTTGTAGACTTTTCTCCCCTACTTTGGCAAAGCTATTATAAATAGCATTTTTTAAAACTGTCTGGCTAAAACAAAACAAATGTTTCCTGTCAGCATGGAAAAAGAACTTCCTGCCTAAAACTGCGTTATCTGGTGCTTAGTCCACTTAATTAAAAAGCTGTAAAATGTCATGCTACATGTCATCAATTGCCATTTTTAAAACTGATTTCAATTTTTTATAAGTTCATTCCAACATTTGTGTTCTCGCTATTTAATCCTTTGGGGATTTCTTTTAAGTAGAGTCATCATTTCTAATATTCATAACGTCTTTTGCCCATGAAAATTAAAAGATAGCAAAACATGGAAGTAATCTATTGTAAGTCAAGCCATCTGCTAAATGGCATAGAACAATCTCACACATGTCATTAAATACCTACTCTGAGGGAGAAAAACTAGATAGAGAAATTTCTGGAGCCAAGTTAAACTATATTATGTCTAACCCTTTAATTTTTCCCATAAACGGAAACCTCTGAGGCTAAGAACGTGAAATGAGGAACATAGAATTGATAGCAGCTGATCCCCATGCTGTGTACCTAGTGCTCTTGCTTTGCTACCATCTCATCCACCAACATGAGTTAGTGGATGCCAGACCCAGATGGTGTCATCTCTTGGGAATACAAAAGGGATTAAGGCAGGGCGTCAAGTCCAAAGCAGTTATCATCTGAACTAGAGTGAAAAAAAAAAGTTAACAAACAAATTTCTGCATGGCCAATGGCTTAACACAGCACACATTTGTTAGCAGGATTTAGTTCTGTGTGAGTTGTGAGAATGAGGTCACTGGGTTCTAGCAGTTAACTGAAGGCCACCCTCACTTCCTGGTCCCTTGGAAGTTATAACTGCCTTTTACCTAATCATGCAAGATAACAAGGAAGTCAGGTGCTGTGCTAACATGGTGGAGATGCAGTAAATTTAGTTCTGTGTTAAGAGTTTTTCTAGAACAAAGTTTTATAATAAAACATGATAAATGCTACAAAACAAAGTTATGGGGAAGGGGGAGTTTGGGGGAACCGACCAAACTGAGAAGACAGGCTAACTTAGAGAATGAGTGTTCACTAGGTAATTGATGGTAAAGGCTCTTCGTCCCAGATAAGAGCAGGATCTGTAATTGCATAGGAGCATTAAAAATCATTGTTCATGTCTTTCTACTTAAGCTAAGATGATGCAACATCAGAGAATAGGTAGAAGCTATAGATTAGATACATATATACACACAGGTTCATGGTACTGTTTAGTTTCAACAAATTCAGTGTTGCAAATTCTAAATGGAAAAAAACTAGACCAAAACAGAAAGATATTTATAAAACCTCACTAAAATTCTGTTCTAGATAGAAAATGTAAAACTCTTGAGTGAGCTTAAATTCTTGTAATTGATAAGTTAAAAAATATATACATATAAACTTTATATGACCCAGCACAGGGGAAGGCCAGGGCCAAGTAGTGGGAGTGGGTGGGTAGGGGAGCAAGGGCAGGGGTGGGGTATAGGGAACTTTTGGGATAGCATTTGAAATGTAAATAAAGAAAATAATAATAAATAAATTTAAAAAAATAAAAAATATACATATATATTCATATACATGTAACCTATGAAATGACTAAATTAAGGTTTTTTTCATATAACTGACTTGAATACTTCACTTTTTTAAATAAAAAATGTTTAAAATCTATTCTTTGCCATATCTAGCTCATTGTATTAACCATAGTCGCTATGCACAGTAGATATCTTGCACTTAGTTTGTCTGACGGACCCTTTGTGCACTTTGACAGTCCCATCCCTAACACGTCCAGTCCCCTGCTCCTGGCTCTGTGTCGCGGCTTCTTACACACTCACCTCTAGCACAGTCCACATGAGAGCAAGCATTGGGAGGAAATGGACAGGAGACCTTCTATACCATTACAAAGAATGTACATAAACACAGCTATTAAAGAAACAGGAAGGGGAATCATCAAAAAATTAGGAGCATGATCTAGTGTGTATTCAAGGAAAATGAAACCCTTGAATTGAGAAAGACAACTGCACTCTAATAGTCAGCTCAGCATGAGACACAACGGCTGAGAGAAATACATCCAGTTCTTAGAGATTTATTTAGTTACCTAGATCATACCAAAGCTGGTAAAACGGAAGCAAAACAGAATATAAGCTTGGGGGCTTTATTCTCACATAAATAAATCCAATTTGATTCTCTTCTAAAAAGTACATAAACTGGATAATTCTGAGGTAGCAACTTTAAAATCCAAGAAAACAGAAACAGTGAATGTAGATCTTTGAGCCCTACCAGGCTCGTTGTTGGCAAGAACTATGCTAACCCACAATTCTTTAGTGTAGATATAGCTTAGCTACTAGGATCGCCTTTCCTTTCAGAAAAGCTACTAAAAGGAGAGGTTAGAAAACCTGACCTGTGTTTCATTGTTTAAATTTTGTCTCTGATTACATTGTAACTGCTTTCCTTGATTTCAGTCTTGAGACTTTAGCATAACTTTTCCCTTTTTAATAGAACATACTTCTTAAATTTATATTTGGTTCCTTTTCTTTATAAGCTGTTTTTACTGCCAAATTTTCCATTTTTCTTTTATTCATTCTGTTATTAGTGAAAGTTCTCCATATACATGCTTTTAAATGTATTTTAGATAACTATACTTTCCGCAGTTTACCTGATAGAATCATTCCTTATTTGTACCAACTCACTCTTACTGCAGTGGGTTTCTGCTTCTGCATTTTACTTTAGGCTGATGAGCTCATCTTGAGAGAGGATAGCTCTCATCCATCTCTGTGCTTACTACTCCCTGATCTCCACCCCTGTGCTTACTACTCCCTGATCCCCACTTGTATACTTACTACTCTCTGATCCCCATCTCTGTGCTTACAACACTCTGCTCCCCCTGATCCCCATCTCTATGGTGACTACTCCCTGATCCTCATCTGAATACTTACTACTCCCTGATCCCCACTTGTATACTTACTACTCCCTGATCCTCATCTGAATACTTACTACTCCCTGATCCTCACCTGAATACTTACTACTCCCTGATCC
>NC_034601.1:51273853-51275951 GCF_900095145.1 Mus pahari | reverse complement strand
GATCCCCACTTGTATACTTACTACTCCCTGATCCTCACCTGAATACTTACTACTCCCTGATCCCCACTTGTATACTTACTACTCCCTGATCCTCATCTGAATACTTACTACTCCCTGATCCCCACTTGTATACTTACTACTTCCTGATCCTCATCTGAATACTTACTACTCCCTGATCCTCATCTGAATACTTACTACTCCCTGATCCCCACTTGTATACTTACTACTCCCTGATCCCCACTTGTATACTTACTACTCCCTGATTCCCACCTGTATACTTACTACTCCCTGATCCCCATCTCTGTGCTTACTACTCTGTGGAGATTCCCATAGGGTTGATTTTCTGTTCTTTGATGCACTGCTACAAGACTTAGTGGTTCTAGAAAGTAATTTTACTTTAAACTTTTATTTGTAAGTTGTTATTGCAAATTCAGCTCACTTGAATAACCTAAATTTGATGTTCTAATTTTTAACAAAAGCTCTTTTACTTTGAGATTAAGGTATACTGGCTGTTTTATAGTACATTTCCAAGAAGTATTTCCAGACTATCTCTCACATAGACTCTAAGCATCCTTCATGAATGACAGATGATTTCCCAATACATCTTCCTATGATACAGAACTTTAGAAATTAGCTTCTTTTTTGTGTAAGTATATTTCATTTATTTCTTTATTATTTATTTATTTATATATTCACAATATGTTACAATCCAACTGAAGCTTCCCCTACACCATCCCTTCCCAGTCCCTCTTCACCCCTCCTCATATACTCCTTCTCCATTTAGCTTCAGAAAGAGGCAGGTCTCCCAGACATGTCAACCAAATATGGTTTATCTAGTTTCAATAAGACTAGGAACATCTCCTCTTTTTAAGGCCAGAAAAGGCAACTCAGTATCCCAAAAGCAGGCAAAAGAGTCAGGAGAAATAATCTCTGCTCCAACTGTTAGGAGTCCCACAAGAAGACCAAGCTACACAACCATAGCATATGTGCTAATGGCCTAGGTGAGTCCTGTGCAGGCACCCTGATTGCCAGGTTAGTCTCTGCGAGCCCTTGTGAGCCCAGGTTAGTTGACTGTGGGGCATGAATTGTGGTTCTCTTCACCCTCTGGCTTCTTCCTTCAACTCTTCCCCAGGATTCCCCACACCCACCTAATGCTTGGCTGTGGTTCTTTACATCTGTTTCCATCCATTGCTAGATGCAGCCTCTCTGACACATCTTCTAAAACACATCCAGGCTAACACCCTTGGGCTGTTTGGCATGCCTCAGTGTACTCTGAAATCACTTGCGTTGTTAGTGATTTCCTTTTCTGGCTTTTGTATTAGCTTTGTAGTTTGAAGGAAAACAATCATACTGTAGCTACCATTATTACAGAGTTTGAGTGAGAAGTTACACCTGCCACATCTTCTTGGCTATGAATTCTCCGGTAAATCAACTTAAAACCAAAACACAATAAATTTGATGATTCTACAGCGAGATGACTTACTGCCATCATGCCTTAGAAGTAAGAGTCAGACTTGTTTCTTAAGGCTACGGAGATGGGCTGGTGAGATGGCTCAGCAGGTAAGAGCACCCGTCTGCTCTTCCAAAGGTCCTGAGTTCAAATCCCAGCAACCACATGGTGGCTCACAACCATCCATAACGAGATCTGGCGCCCTCTTCTGGAGTATCTGAAGACAGCTACAGTGTACTTACATAAAATAAATAAATAAAAAAAAAAAAAAAAAAAAGGCTACGGAGATAAGTCAGATTGTAATGTTCACAATGCAAGCAGGAGCACCTAAGTCCAATCTTTAAAGCCCACACAGAATAAAAAAATTAAAAAGCTAAATATGGTAGTCTACACTTATAATCCGAGCTCTTGGGAAGCAGTTGGAGGAGATCCCTGGTGTTTGCTAGCCAGAGAACCTCACCTACTTGGTAAGTTACAGGCCAGTGAGAGATCCTGTGAGAGAGAACCCAATCACAAAAGAAGTCACGAGATATGCACTCTCTGATAAGCAGATATTAGTCCAGAAACTTAGAATACCCAAGATACAATTTGCAAAACACAAGAAAACCAAGAAGAAGGAAGACCAACGTGTAGATACTTCATTCCTCC
>NC_034601.1:51271314-51273653 GCF_900095145.1 Mus pahari | reverse complement strand
CTGCATATGTAGCAGAAGATGGCCTAATCGGCCATCACTGGGAAGAGAGGCCCCTTGGTCTTGCAAATTTTATATGCCCCAGTACAGGGGAATGCCAGTGCCAAGAAGTGGGAGTTGGTGGGTAGGGGAGCAAGGGCAGGGGGAGGGTATAGGGAACTTTCAGGATAGCATTTGAAATGTAAATGAGGAAAATATCTAATGAAAAAGAAAGAAAGAAAAGAAAACCGAGCAATGCCTTATTATATGACATAAGGGAGTTTTCCTTTAAGGAAAACCAGGTCCCCAAATTCTAAACTGAAAAACAGGTACTAAAGGATTTTGGTTACTTCGTAAGTGACTTTTGTTGTTAATAAATAACTCTCAGCAATGTTCACTAAGTAACAGATATCCAGCGCATTTAGGAAATAAGTGAACTTGCAAATGTTGCCTTTTGATGGAGAATTTCAGAAGCAAGTTTGCTGGTTAAAACAAGGTATTCTGATACTCTTCCTATGACTGGCCATTGTGAACTCATTCACATACCTGGGTGTCCGCCAGGGACAGATTCTGGCATTTTCCCAGGTCTTGGGGTTTGTAAATGTTGTTGCTTTTTCTGAACAAAATGTGGAGTCTGAGCTAGAGGCCAGACTGGAGCGGGTGGGTCTTGGACTGGGGCTGGAGGGCCCGAATGCTTGAAGCAGGGCAGGATATTGCTTTCTTCTTGTCAGCCACACCTTCAAGAATTTTTTTTTAAATGGATACAATGTATTTTATCACAAAGGTATATTAAAAATGGAACAGAAGCTGGGTGGAGTAGCAATTCCAGAGCCTAAACCCTTTACCTTCTAGTTGATAGGGTGGAGTAAGCAAGGCATTCCCTGCCAAGCATGTTGATCTTGGCCCACAAGACTGGTAGGGAGGTGAGAGCCTTCTCTGGTCAAAAAGTTGAAGGGTTCTTAATTTGCCTCAATTCCTCCATCCCTGAAATCTACAGTCTCAAAAGAGATTTGGTTGAAAACGAAAAAGTTATTTGTAGTCACTGTCTTCAAACCATATATTCAGTGAAAAGTCAAGCAATTACAAAAGATGATGGCATAGCATGCTCTTTTTATTTTGTATACGCCTTGAAATATTGTGATTTCAGAGTCTCACACACAGCCATGAAAGCATTGGGCTAAGTTCTACAGAAATCTGTAGATAGCAGGATGGAAATTTGAATTGTGGCGACTAAGAGGTCATGAGGGCTAGCCTAGATATTTTCTGGGTATTAACTCACTTAGTTCTTATCACAGCCTTCTCTGTCGGGGGTAGGGGGGCTATGGAAACTGAGGCACAAGGAAGTTAAAACGTTTCTCTATGGTCACACTGTCAGTAATAGAGGCTGGCATTAGACATTCCAATTCCAGAGTCGGGCAACCTTAACAAAATTTTCAGCTACTTCTTTAAAGCATTGCAAGTAAACTGAAGTTTTAAAAGAAATATCTTCAAACCCACAACTGTCTCAGAATCAGAGTGAATGGAAGCCAGAAAAACGAAATAATAAAAAATAAAACAAAGTAATAAAAAACCAAGAATTTCTTCTTAAAATATTTTCTTCAAATTTTCCTTTCATATTTATGATAAGGGCTAATACCGTTTAGCACAGTAAACACTAATTTTATTTTATTGACACTAAAAGCAAGGAGTTGCTTTTATATATAAAGACACACGATAATGATTCTGACAAATTTATGAATGATAGTCTCACAATATATTTTGAGCATGATGTCCCCAATATCATAGTCTAAAATATAACTCAGAACACTATTTGTCTAGAAAATTCAAGGACTTCTAATGAAATATAACAGTCAAGACTCCCTCATTTTGGTGCTAAAACAGGTAACACTGAACTGCGTTGCCGTCCACACTAGCCTGTGTTGAAATTTTGATGGATTTATGAGTTTTACGCAAAGTTTTATTCCATGTCTGCCTCTGAAGTGCCATGATGCCTCTGTCTGTAATCTTTTGTTCATTATAGTTTCCTAAGTGTTAGGCAACAAAAGCGGAAGCATCAACAGAATGAAAGGCTGACAATTCAAGAACTGCGACCACTCCCCCATGCTCCTCCCACATCCCTGTGCATGTGTGTGTGTGCGCGCGAGCGTGCGCGCGTGCACATGTGTATATAAGCCAGAGGGTCAAAGGTCAACTTTGAGCATCATCACCATCCTGGGATGTGGGTTCTCAGGTGCTTTCCACTTAACCTTATTTTTTTTAATCTTAATTTTTTATTAGATATTTTCTTTATTTACATTTCAAATGCTATCCCGAAAGTTCCCTATACCCTCCCCCTGCCCTTGCTCCCCTACCCACCCACTCCC
>NC_034601.1:51261445-51271259 GCF_900095145.1 Mus pahari | reverse complement strand
CAGGGGGTACTGGTTAGTTCATATTGTTGTTCCACCTACAGGGTTGCAGCCCCCTTCAGCTCCTTGGGTACTTTCTCTAGCTCCTCCACTGGGGACCCTGTGTGCATCCACTTCTGTGTTTGCCAGGCACTGGCATAGCCTCACGAGAGACAGCTATATCAGGGTCCCTTCAGCAAAATCTTGCTGGCATACTAAAGTTCTGTAGTGATTTCTAAATACCCTTCCAACTTAAAATGTTCTGTGTCTGTCAAAAGCAAACTAAGACTAGGGAATCTAGCTTAAGAATAAAGCCATTTAGGTTAGCAGTCTCTTGACTTCTCACTCTCTCCATAGTCTTTGTGAAGAGATGTTTCTGTTCTTAGCTTCTCAGGTGGCTCCAGTTGATGCTTCACAATTAAGTTGTCCTCACTTCCATGATAGATATGACATAAAGAGCGGTAGTGACCTTAATGTGATATTTTGTAGCATGAGTTTCCTCAGAAATTCCCCACCCCCACTCCCTCCATGGCCATTTTTTTTTCTTACTTGTTTTTGACCATGTGAAAAAAAATCATTACAAAAGGTCAAGAGTACTTCTGACAAATTCATAGATTCAGACCAACTTCTTAGATGTTCTCTAGAGTATAAGGCATTGAATATGATGTTTGTAGTCTGCTGTAAGCAGCATCGATGCCATAACAAGACAACGGTGTGAACTACAACTCAGATTCTATAAACCAATACGGTAAGAGTGGATGTATAGCTCAGGCAGTAAAGCGGTTCTCTAACACGTATCAGATTCCATCCCTAGCTCAGCTGAACCAGGCATGATTGAACAAGACTAGTACTTGAGAAATCAAGGCAGAAAGATCAGAAGTTCAAGGTCATTCTTGATTACATAGTGAGTGAAAGGCTATATCAGGCTACCCAAGACCCTATCTCGAAATTAGCTAATAAGTAAATTAAATTGATTAAAATAAAATGCAAGTGAATTAAACAGCAAACAAACAAACAAACAAACAAAAACACTGTAGGCTAGCTTGGTTTCTTGCCAATGTCATCCAGCAGATTCTGAATGCGGCCAAAGATGCTAAATTTTATGGTGGGATTACTAGGTAGCACTGATAGAGGTTGAGAGGCCTGGATCCAGGGAAATATGAATTGGTAGCTCTTCTATCATCTCCACTAAACATTGAGTCCCACCCCCACCCCTACCAAAGGCATGCACATACCCACCAACTCACCCTGGAAATTTTTTCCTGGAACTAAAGTATCACACTGGTGACATTTCAGTCATTATTGAAATAGTCATTGTGGATCTCAACTCACCAAGTTACAGGACTAGAAATTCAAATATCAGTATTATTTTGACCCCATCTGTGACAGAATACATACTTTCATGTTACTGCAAGCATTTGAAGTTAGAGACAGAAAAAAGGTATGATTCGCAACAATATTATTTTATACTGTCTGTAGTATGAATGAATGTTAACAGACTATTTGAGATGTCTTAAAAAATTCAAAGAACTGATAATAATATTATTCACTGTGGGAATCATGACATTATAAAATATCAGCGAACATTAAAAACATTGTTACAGTATAAAATAGCTTATGCTAAGAAATATGATAATTTGTATGACAGTATCAAACTGACACAGAAATAGAAAAATATTAGTATTTTATGTTAGTAAAGAAATTAAATCTATTTTTATAAACTGTCACACAGAAAATTCCATGTCTGGGCAGCCTTATTAATGAATTTCTGAATAATTTAAAGAAAAAATAACACCAAATATTATACAAACTTTCCAGATAATAGAAAAAGAGAGATAGGGAATACTTCCCTAGAGCTTAGATCCACTCAGTCTGACCCGGATGCAAAAATGTATCAAGGGTATTCAAGAAATTATACTGAAGTAATTAAACCAGTCAAGAAATGGAAATAAAGGGAATAGAAATTACAAAGGAGTAACTAGGGGACCGGATACGTACTAAGAGCACTGCCCGCTCCTACAAACCATCTGAGTTCAGTTCCCAGCACCTATGCCAGTTGACTTCCAACCATTTATTAACTCCAGATCCACAGCACTGGATCTCGTCTGACCTCCATAGCTACCTGCGTGCACATGCATATACCTACACATAGAAATACATATACACATAAATAAAGAGTAACAAAAACTTTAAGAATTAATGAGAAGGAAGTTTAATTTCTATCATTTTTAGAATTAAAATAAATTCATTTATTAAACCCACTGAATACAGTATCTAGATTCCAAAACCAAATTAACTGGTATGTTCTATATAAACAAGAATCAAGCCGGGCATGGTGGCGCACGCCTTTAATCCCAGCACTCAGGAGGCAGAGGCAGGCGGATTTCTGAGTTCGAGGCCAGCCTGGTCTACAAAGTGAGTTCCAGGACAGCCAGGGCTAAACAGAGAAACCCTGTCTCAAAAAACAAACAAACAAACAAACAAACAAAAAAACAAAACAAAACAAAAAAAGAATCAAAATGAAACAAAAAAAAAGACAAGATTAATTTTGATAGACAGAAGCATACATTTTAACAAATATAAGCAAAAAAAAAAAAAACATTAAAAAAAAGAAAAGAAACAAGAGCAGATAACCATTTCATTATATGTTGGTTGTTCACAACATATAATGCCAGCACGTGAAGCTCTGAGGTAGGAGGTTTACCAGAAGTTTCAGACCAGCTACCGCTACATAAAACGACCCTGTCAAGGAAAACAGAGAGAGGAAGAAAAGAAGGGCTACAACAGCAATTATGAGAACAAAATGGGACTAGTACTTAAAATAGATGCAAATCTAAGCAAATGCAATTCACATTTTCTCCAAGGTGGAATCTCACTACTTAGTCCTAGATGGCCTATAAGTCACTATATGGATCTAACTGGGCTTGACAGGCATAGAAATCTACTTGCCTTTACCTCCTGGGTGTTGGGATTAAAGGTTTGAGCCACTGTTCACAGTCCATAGTCAGTTTTAATCACTGCGTTCTTTAAAAACGTATCCAAGTCTTTCCTCGTCATCATCTTATTGGCAAAGGCAAAATATATTATAGCTCTTTGAAAAGTCAACAGTGAGGCTCCGATAGCATACACTAGGAATGGCCTTCAGGCAACTTTCCATGGAAACCTTTGAGTTTATGTCTTAGATGGCAAGTATAAAATTAGCATAAGTTATTACGCGATCATTTAAAAGACTCTTACCTAAGCTCACATGAAGTCAAGAGAGCTTCTTGATGCAGAGCATCTTATAGTCTGTCCCATGGAAAGGTACAAGTGCTTAGGGAAGCCATTTTAAAGTCATAGCAGACGTCTAAGTGCTACCTCGGGCAAGGGTTAGAGTTCTCAAGCGCTATCATACGTTATGATGATTTGCTAGACCCCAAGGCCAACTGCAAATCCTCTCTTTATTCCTCTAGACTTTCCATACAGTTCCCCACTGAGAACAGTTCCAGCTGTCTAAGGGAAGGCTCCAGAAGACAAAGGGCTAGGATTTGGCCATGTACACACAGACCACAAATGAATTACCCAGAGTATGCTGGCAGAAGGACTTGAGCAGGAGAACATGGGAAAATCTCCACAGGTTGCCAATGGGTTATGAAAATTGTGAGAAAAGAGAAGTTGGTTTTTTGTTTTTTTTTTTTAAGAAAAAAAAAAATCTTACAGCATAATTCACATAGACAACATGAGCACATTCCAGTCAATCCACTTCGTAGACATGATCTCACTGGTCTCCCCAACATCCCTACAAGGAAATGAGGGGGACAAGGACTACTCCACCCTCTGGGACAAAGCTCCATCCTTCTGTCCCACATGTGGCTATGAGTGGGTGGAACACATTTAAACAGGGGAACAAATTACCATCTCCCTTGCTTCTGACCCCTCAGTATGTGGGTGAGCAAGTTTGCTTTCCCCTGCTTGAGGCCACACAATTCCCAAAACAAGTCGTCTGAAATGTTGGGGGACTGAGTCACTGGCCAGCGATAATTCTCAAACAACTGCTGGTTTGTTTCTCGGCCATGGCCTGGCCATGCTGCCTTGGATCCATTACAACATGTAATGAAAGTGCCTGGAATGATGTATTCCTCGCTGCTGCAGAGGAGACGTAGAGAGGAAAGATGGTTGTGAATACGGAAGTAGAGGTATCTGTGCCGTTGTACAGACACTGGGCTAAAGACAAATTCAGACAACAGCAAAGTAGCTCAGTGGCCACACAGAGGTTCTACTGAAGTGTAAAGTAGATCTCTATGTGTCTGTTTTTATTTTGTTTTGGAAAGTGATATTGCCTACCAAAACATTTTTTTTACTTCTTTCAAAGGTAGACTATTTTTAAAAGAAATCTGACCTAGGTCGGGTGGTACATGCCTGGAATCACAGCACTTGGGAGGTGGAAAGAGGACTGGAAGTTCAAGGTCATCTTCAGCTACAGTTAGTCTGAGGCTAGTGGGGCAACAGAGGACCCTGTCTCAAAAAAAAAAATAAAAGAAATAGTAAATAAATCTGTGGAAGAATGGTCCAAATTCTCTATTCTATCAAATTAGAGTAACTAGAATGTTGAGGAAAGGTTATTGGAAAAGAAAGCAATGTAATCAGAATTAATTAGATGGGCCCTTCTCATTAGGAGGCACAGAGCAGTTTATTCAGAAAGCGGCTCTTTAGAATTTGTTTGGTTACTTTATACTTAAAAATGGGTTTAGATTTTTTTTCCTGTCTCTGTTAGAAATAAAAGTGTATCAGATAAGAAGGGACAAAACTATTATTGTCCATATAAATGTTGACACACATACTCACTCTCCCTGTGAGGCTACCTGCTGGGGATAAAGACCCCAGCAGCTTCTGGCAGACATCTGAGATCACCACCCCACCCCGTGTGGCATAAAAATGCATTATTTCACTAAGGTTTTCAGAGCCTGAGGAAAAAAATAGTCTGAAGAATAAAGTTTTCAAGGCCAAACTTGCAATTTTCTTAGTCCAAGATGACTGAGAACAGTCGTTTGATAATCGTCAGGATGCTGGAAGATCAGTTTATGAATATGAAATAATATTCCCCCCGACTGTTCTTCTCTGTGTTTAATCTAGGTGGCAGTTGTGCACATGAGAAATGGCATTTATATAAAAGCCAAGGAAAGGACAGGCAGGGGATAGCAACCTCCCCCTACTATCTTGTTACTATTTGCTCTCTGTAATACTCAGGAAGTGGAAGACTCATGTCTGATTAATAGGTGTGGAAAGTCTCCTAGGAGAGCCTCTCATTGTTAAGTAACCTCACATCAGACTGACCTGCTGGGATCAGCAACAAGAAGGAAGGTAACCCTCTACAGTCCACAGAGTCTGAACGCTTACTATTACACTCACTCTGTGTAGAACCCTAAGTCTCCCTCAACCTCCTTTGTCAAGCAGAAGAAGTTATTTCCATGTATCATACCAGAATATTCTTCTCTGAGAGTCGGTTCTCATGAATAAAAAAGGGTCCCATTTGTCTCTGATGCAGATTTGCGAACTCAGAGTCTCTTTTTAGGGTAAAACAGAAAGGCAAAACATCTACAAGATTTATTACTGTGGCTAAATGATACATGAATATGGTTTGGGATGTCTTTTGAATGTCAACAGAATTTTCCATTCCTGGATTACTTCATTAGCAATTCTTACCTCACCTATCCCTTGTTGAAATATTCCAGTACCTCTAGAATTGTAGCCCTCTCTCTCTTCTTTTTTTCTTTCTTTCTTTTTCTTTTCTTTTCTATTTTTTTTTCAAAAAAAAAAAAAAAATCCCTCTTGTATCTTCCCCTCTGTGAAATTTTCACACCAGTAGCCTTGTTCCCTAGAATCCAAACGGGATGGAAATAGCCAAGGTATAAAAATAAATTAAAAAAAAAAAAAAGATTTGTGCACAAAAGAAAACAAAGTTTAGAGGAGGTGGGAGGGTTTGCTGGTGGCTCCGTGTATTTAGTCTAGAAACCCAAACTTTGAAGTGTGGCTTAATAAAAGTCCTCAGGAATATGAAAGACCAGCTGCTCTTCATTTCCCCAAAGATGAAACCCCCTGAGGAAACTGTCTTCAATTAAAACAGCAGGTGGCAGTTTGATTTCAACCCAAGGGAGGATTTCCTGGTTGGGTCTCCGAAACAAGGCACCATGGAAGATGCTCACCACCTCCCAAGGGTATGGAAAGCTCGGAGCAGCTATGAGGCCAGCATTGTCAGCTCACGTTTATGAAAGGCTTGTATTCAGGCTCATGTTGCGAAGATTACATTCACCATCTCCTTTCATCTTGCAACAACTTTCTGAGGGAAACACCATCATCATTCTCATTCTTCTTCTCATCTTGTTTGATGACACTAACAAGGCAAGCGCGGAGGGCGGCAGAAGCTAAGAGGGTTGGGTCTCACAACCAGCCCCCGTCACCCCTGCTTTCTGCTTTAGACCGATCTCTGTTTAGTTAGCTCTAGTTTGTAACGTGAGAGAAGCTTTTGGATTCAACCTTCAAGAGTAAGAAGATGCTTATTATACAAAGAAATATAATCTGGTGTTGTTCATCTTCACTATCTCCGAAGTAATTGATAATGGCTTCCGTGATTTTGAGTTGGCTAGAGAGAGCAGACGGTAGAAGAGTTTGCCAGATTAGCGAGCTCGGGCTTCCCACTCAACCTTTCTCACGTTCAGTATCTTCTTTAACCTATTCAGCGCTGTTTACTGAGCATTTCCTTATATCAGAGCTTGAATGGTAAATAAAACCCGAAAGACAGAAAATTAGTAACTTCCGGTCAGAATTTCTCTGCTTTTCACTCATTGACCAGGAATGAGTTTTCTCCCTGGTTTCCCATAGGTGCAAGGGATTTGGGGTACAGAAAAAGCTTCTGTCGTTAAGTTGTGATGTTAGGAAGAATGGAGAACTGTTTGGCTTCTCTACAGAAGGTGGGTTCTGAGTTTTGTTTGGTTTAGTTTGGTTTTCGAGCTTTGTTTCGTTTTGTTTTGGTTTGGTTTGGTTTTGTTCTTTGTTTTTAAAGTCCAAAGAAAGAAATCTCTCCCAAGGTCATCATTTTCATTTTTACCCTCAAACTTTCCCCACATTTCTCTTATGTGCTTACCATGCTTTAATTATTCTTATGCATGCCTTTCTTTCCTATCAGACGCAGAATAGTAGAGGACAATATCTATCCTCTGCTATTTTCTGAGTTCACCAAAGTTGTACCAAACCAGGGCCTGGCATGCAGTAGACACCCATAAAATATGTTATGAATGAATGAATGTTCTTTGTTGGGGAAAAAAAAGAAAATCACAGAATATAAAATATAAATTGGAACATACTTAGCATATCAGACTGAAATTTTATTGTGTTCTGTATGCCTCCAAGCTTGTCATGAAGCAGGTAATATAAATCCAGTGTGTTATGAGACTGTGTTTAGGGCATTGCTTTATAAGGGGTCTCCCTCATATTCAATTACTATGTGCCAAGCATATCTTGGGACAGTACTAGATATTTTATATGTTCTCTAAAACACTGAAATATAATCTGAGGAAGACAGGGGTTAGAATTCCCATTTCATTTCATTTTACTTGTGTGTCGTGTGTGTGTGTGTGTGTGTGTATGTGTGTGTGTGTGTGTGTGTGTGTGTGTGTGTGTGTGTGTGTTGTGTTACTGAAAAAGACAGCTCTGAGTTCTCTACCTTTATTTATCAAGTCTGATAGTGCAGCTTGGGGCTCTGGAGATATGGCTGGGAAGTCCAGCACTACTCCCCCTTCTGTCGTGGCCTGATCCACGTGGCTTTAAGCAAGAACTTGACCTCTCTGAACTGCTGATCAAGTCAGCGCAAAGCAGGAATGTTCATTACTAGTTCTACAGTTGGTCCGGAGAGACTTTCCCTACACTGCCTCCTATATGAGGATGGCCTAGCCTGGCTGTTCAGCTTGTGAAGATAGAAGGCACCCCCAGAATAGGGGTTGGTGGGAATCTGAGAGGGAAGCCCGTGTCCTCCTCAGCTCCCCTGGGCTCACATGTGTTTAATAAAGGGCCAGCATAGGGTGAGGGAGAACATGCTGTTTGAATAGGAGGGCCCAAGTTCGATCCCTGGAAACCACCTGAGAAACCAAGCATTGAGGTTTGGACAAAGGGCTCCTCAAGCCAAAAGCTCTGCTGCTCTCACAGAAGGCCCAAGTCAGTGTCCCATGTTAGGAAGCTCACAACCACTTGTAATTCTAATTCCAGGCAAGCTGATGCCCTCTATGGGTACCAGGCACACCATGATGCACATTCATATGTGCAGGCACTCACTTAAAAAAAAAAAAAAAAAGGATCCATCTACATAGTCCTGGTCATCCCAGAACTTACAGAGCTCTACCTACTTCTGCATTGCAAGTGCTGGGATTGAAAATGTGTCCCACCATGCCTAGCTACACACATTTCCACCACCACCACCACCACCACCACCAGCAGCAGCAGCACCCTGGATATTTTCTTTATTTACATTTCAAATGTTTTCCCCTTTTCAGGTCTCCCCTTCGGAAGCCCCCTATCCCACCCCCTTTCCCCTGCCTCTATGAGGGTGCTCCTCCCCCACCCACTCCCATCCTCCCACCCTGGCATTCCCCTACACTGGGGCATTGAACACTCTCGATGGGATAAAAATTCCCATTGCTCTCTAACTACCCAAATCAATAGTATTCAGGTTGAAATCTATCACTCTGTTGGCTTTCCTAAAGTGGGTGAAGGATGCTATTGGATTATCTAAAACATATGAGCCTAAAATCTGTGGGCAGACAGACCAGAGGCAAAGGCATTTCTGAATGAGAGTTATTATTCCCCAACTTCTACTCTCACTCACTTCAGGCCAGCTAAACATCTTAGTCCTACTCAACAGGACAATAGCCTGCCTCCGCAATACTTTTTGGAGATTGTCAGTATTTATTTTACTGATGGAGTCATCTCTGAAGGTAGAGTTGCATGTTTTCTTTATACTGTCTGAATCTGGCACTTTGTAAAGTCATTTTCTGAACGGGAACTGTGCTTCCATTACCTAATTGCAAAAAGTTGCCAAATTGTAAGAAGGCACTGGGAAGGGGGGTGTGCAAGAACTGAAGTCGATCTCGAGGTCTCACTCTTTGGAGAAATGGAAAGATTTCTGGACTGGATTGGTATGACTGTATTGGCATCCTGTTTGTTGGTGTAATTTCAGCTGAAGGGAAAGAATGAGTAGAGAGTGAAGGACACTGCTCCACTGCCTGCTGCCCATTCCCTCCAGTAATACTTAAACCAAACTATAGCAAAGAAAGCCATTCTTGGTATTTTGCAGAGCTTACATTTTTAAATATTCTTAATATAGCACTTTGGTGCCTCGCTAAATAAAAGATGAGTGTGTCCCAAAGAATATTTCCTAGAACACAAATTAGAGTAAATCTATGATCAACTAGATTTGAGGAGACACTATTAAGGTTAAAAGTAGTTTCTAATTTTAAGAGGTTTCGATATTATCTCATGCCTTGTGAAGCTTAAAGGGAAACAAATACTACTCAGCTCTAATTTTATTTATTCGATTTTAATTTAAAATGTTTATCAGATTTGAGGGATGGCCCAAGAGTTAAGGATACTAGCTGCTCCTCCAGAGGACACAGGTTTTATTCACAGCTGTCTGTAACTCCAATCCTAAGGGATCTGATGCTCTCCTCTGGCCTCAATGAGCACAAGTTGCACATATGCAATGACAGGCATGCAGGCAAAACACCCATTTATACTGCATACCCATCTACATACAAACACACACACACACACATGCGCTCTCTCTCTCTCTCTCTCTCTCTCTCTCTCTCAC
>NC_034601.1:51250981-51260635 GCF_900095145.1 Mus pahari | reverse complement strand
ACACACACACACACACACACACACACACACACACACACACACACACACACACACACACAATGGAAGAGAGTTTTCACATTGAAAAGACAGAAAAGATGTTGTAGGTGACCTTACCACCAAAGGGTAAGTCACAATGGGAAGAACGCCAGCAGAGAGTACCCTACTCAATTAGGTGAGCCTGAGGGAATGATTTTGTTCTTCTTCATGATATCTCACTGATTCTTTGAAAATTATATTTGCCCCTCTTAGTATTTAACATGGTTTGCATCAGAGATGTGATAAATGTAGTGTGTTGAATCAAAAGTTAACTTTACTATTTCTTGGATGCTTGATAAATCTAAAGTATCTTTACCACTATTGGATTATTGGCTTTATTTTGCTACAAATACGGTTATATTGACTGTATTTTGTTATTGCTCTTAACATATCTATCCTATGCAACATTTCAGGATATTTTTGTTGATAGCATACTATTTTTTTCTTGAGTGTTAGAAGAGTAAATAAATATGGAGTTTCACCAAATAATAATAATAGTAAAATCTAGCATGTGAATAGAAACCCTAAGAATTGAGCAAAATGCTTTCCAAAAAACGTTGGCAGATTCTTATAAAAGATGTGTATAGAAATATGATTGACATCCTCTCCAATCAAGTTTCCCCTTTCATTTTTAATAGTAGTTCTTAAAGATATCTTAAACTACAATAAATCTGTTCAAACACTAAGTAAATTTCATAATGAGATTCTGCTACAGGGCTACTAGAAACCCAGAGCCACGTGTGCACACTATGTAGTTTCTTGCAACGTGTAAAATTAATTTTAGTTATATATTTTATTTAGACCAATATGTTGGAAGTATTATTCAGTATGTATCCAAAATAAAATTTTCTGAGATACATTTTAATCTTAAGACATTAGCGAAAAAATGGTTAGGATTTAGAGAAAATACTACATTTTTATACTATTATAAAAGCCATTGTCAGTGATAAAAATTACATAAGCCCTAAGATAATTGAATTGTCATGGTCTCTTGTTTTTGTATGAATAAATCCCAATAGAAAACCCAAAATAATTTTCTTCTCAGCAATTACTCATTCTGTGAATAAGATTTTTCAGTTAGTGGTCAAGTTTCTCCATAAAATATTAAGATAATTAAAAATAAAACAGCCCACAAGATGTTCTCACTCTCACTCTCTTCCCCTGCGGTCGCCCACTAGAAGTTGTTTCTGTTACAAAATCACTACAATTTGTAATTGTTGATGTTGTTGGCTTGTTGTAGTTGTTGATGGTTTGTTGGTTTCTTTTTCTTTTGTATCCTAAAGAATATAAATTCCACACAAGCAGAACCAACACTTCTTTCCACTCTATCCAAACTTCCCACATCCTTACCCAACACATACAAATCACTGAATAGTTTTAGGAAAAAAAAAATATCAGGCAAGATAAGGACTCCAGCAGGTCAAATAAATGTCTGAAAATGAAAAACGTTTTCATTAGTAATGCTGACATCAAATCAACTAAGAGTAGAGGAAACATGAAAATCTACTTCTATAGCACTTCCCATTCCTGGACTTTCCATTTCCAGATGTTCTCCAGATGAGTAAGATTTAAACCTTGTCCAGCACCCTAACCTTCAGGGTTCAGAAGAATGTCTAGGGGGTCTCTGCTACCAGAATCCTGGACCAGTAAGAGATGGTCTGACTTCGGATATCCTCAATCCAAACAGCCAATAGCAATCAAGACTGAAGGAGAACTGGATGTAAGGTTAGAAGAGGAACAGATGCCTATATATGAAACATCCCCCTAAGTGGATGTATGGAGGGTCCATAGATACTAAAGGTCGCTTGGCATGCAGCCAGCAGCAGGTGGGGGACCCATGCAACCTCCTACAGAGGGAGACTGATAAGCTCACAGGTTGCAGAGTAAATGTACATGATAGCAGGGACTAAAGCCAGCCATAATCATGCCAGATTCAGACTTCCAGATGCTGATCTCAAAGTCATAACTAAGGTTTCAAAACGAGGAACATTATTATGGAATTCATCTGATACATTGGAAATAACATGAGATCTGTTTTGTAACACTATTATCAATTCTCTCTCTCTCTCTCTCTCTCTCTCTCTCTCTCTCTCTCTCTCTCTCTCTTGTGCACGCGCACGCTATTTTTTTATATTTTGCAGTGGAAAAAAGTAATAATATATTAATTATTAAATGCAAACCCTATCTAAAGTACACAAAATTGAAATGACACACAAAATATCCTAGTGTCTGTGAAATATTTTCTGCAGGCTATGCAAGATATTAAAGGGGGAGCCATTATGAAAAAAATGTTTAGCATGATACTGATAATAAACTATGGATTTATGACACAGAATTAAATTAATCATATTAGGAAGTTAAAAGGTAAATTTACAAATTATTTCAAGTGTTGGCATTCCCCTAAGGAGTGCCAGGAGGCTGAGATAAAACACATTTAGGTAGTTAACTGAATATGAATTAGCAGTGGAGAGAAAGTTTGAGAATCTTCCAGCACTTCCAGCTTTGGAAGGCAAATCTCTCTAGATACATGTGTGAGCCCGGCTATGTCTCTACACAAAACCAGAAGATCCAGGACACCTAGAAGTTTAGGAAGATGCTAAACATTGGTAGAAATCCACAAAGGGCAAAGTAAGGGCAAAGTAAATCCACAAAGGGCACATTTACTTTAATTCTACACTTTAATTCTAATGAACAGGACTGCATTTCTCAAAAACAGGCACAACTTCGACTACCCTCTTTTCCACTTGCCTAACTAACACTGTCCCGTTTCTAGCTCTCCCAAAGTAAAGTAACCATAGAGTTACTTCACCTGCAAAATGCAGGTTCCCATAGAATCCTCAGGTAATTTTAATGCCCAGCCAGGTTTAGAGAGTGATTGCAAGAGTTTATTTGTTCACTTAGCAGATTTATAGTTCCCCTGTTACAGGTTAAAGAGGCCTCAGAGGACTCAGCTCTCATCATTTCTGTAGACAATCTGTATTTTCCATTCACAGCTGCTGATTTATGTCATTGGGAACCCTTTACAGTAGCAAATAGAGAGTTCTTTGTATTATTTCCTTCTTGGGATATTCATACTGCTTTAGAGTCTATGAGAAGGGCTTGCAGGCCACTATATTTTATTTATACTGTATTTCATTATAGTTGAATTATTTGCATACATTCATATGAGAATCTTATTTTTCAGTGATTCTAATAAAACAAATTACAAATAACAAAGTTCATGCCTTTTTCTTAAGTTAGTAAACAAATCTAGCATTGCGCAGGGGTAATGGCATGGCATGATGGGAAAGCTCATACTACAGCATTTTTATTGAGGCCTCAAGAGAGAAATCTATCACAACACCAGTTAAGAGAAACACAACACAAGATAGATCACCTGGTGCACAAAAGTCTGCACACAGGAACATGATTCACGTTCTTATAATGACAGTGTGCCCAAAGTTCATTTGTTCATAAGTGAGGAGCCTTAATTCCTACTTGGGGAATTTATAAACCCTGCATCAAGTTATGATCTTTCGGGGGCACAATGAAGGTTGAATAATGGCTTCATTTATTCGATTCATTCAGCTCGTCATTTTACCAGATTAGAAGAAATAAGATGATAACTAATGCTTGTGTTCCATTGTCAAAATCTTTTTTGCTCAGCTTACTTTATACCTTGCATTATCTTTCTATTCTATTTTCATAAATATCTTGGGCATTTTCAAAAAGAATCCAAATTGTATCTAAATATAAATACACTGATCTAAGGACTAGGTAAATAAATTAATGTTAGACCAGAAAAAAAAATATGTAGCCTAAGATGATGGCCTGGATATTAGGTGTATTTTATACTTTATAAATTACAAAATGGTTAAAGAAGAGAAAAGAAAAATATGTAGCCTATATACACACTTTGGGAAAGGAAAAAAGCAAAAGAGGCTTGACCCTCCCATAACCTCACCTCACTCACCTCCAAACAATCCATGCCGACTTTTGTCTATACCTGCTCTCCTCAGAACTGGAAAAACACAGTGTGAACTCTTGACACCTGGAAACGTGTTCATCTCCCGGTCAAGTCCTTTATTTTCCTAACAGTCTTACCCAGAAAATCATGGGGGATTTCTCAACGAGAAGTATCTTTGTTTGGAGGGAAGGTTTTTTTTTCCCCCTTTGTATTTTCTTACCTAGTATGGCAAACTGTAAGTTCAGAGTTGTTTTCTAAAATAGGACATGCTCATCGGTACTTGAAGAGAAGGAGAGGAAAACTTCCCAAGTCTGGTTATAATTCCAGCATTAGACTTATGAAACTTCAAATGTGTTCTCATAGACGGATGAACATGGTGAATAGCTCTGACTCCTTAGCTGGCTAGAACTTCTAGCGGAGACGTTGTCGGTTGCCTTCTGTGCGGAACTTAGATTACTCTATTCAGTCACCTTTGTGTGTATATTTTCATGTCTTATCTAAATATCTGACTCTCACATCTGACCATTTATTTTATTGGAATCACTGAACAAAAACGATCCTCAAATAAAGTGTAAAGGAGGAAAACTCAGTGTATGTGAGGGTGCTGCACCAGTCTTGTTGGGTGGTGTCTTGGATTTGGTGCACGCGTGTGTGTGTGTGTGTGTGTGTGTGTGTGTGTGTGTGTGTGTGTGTGTGTGTGTGTTTGTACCAGCATGCAATGGGGCAGACAATATAGTAAGGTAAACTAGATTTTTAAAATCTGAGTGAATAAAAGAATTAATTGAGTAGAGAAGTGGAATGTAGTGTGGAGAAAGGGGTTACGACTGAACATCATCCTGGCAGGGTGCACAGTTTCAGGAGGTAGGCCACAGACAGCAGCCTTTTCTTTCTAGCGGCTCAAGTAAAATGGTAAACATGATCAATTATTCTCTCTGACTCTGTCTCTCTCTTCCTTCTTCCATACCCCTCTCTCTTCATCTTTCCTCCTTTCCCTACATCCTTCCTTCTCTCCTCCCTCCCTCCCTCCTTGCTCTTTCCATCTTCCCTATCTCTAGTCCATCATTGACACAAAAAGTCGAGTTTATTTACTCTAAAGAAAAGGCTATTAGCATAGCACTTTCTGAATAGGGCCACAAAGACTTGAATCCTCAGAGGCTGAGTTTAATTCTACACCCATCTGAAGAACCTGACCTCTTTAATTGGTGTAGAAACTGGAGAGCTTCGAGCCCACATAAGCTGACCATTGTCATCTTTGCTCTCTCCTGGAAGTCTCCAATCATTCGTGAAGGAGCAAAGGTGCTTAACTGTCTTCCTGACACATATGGCCAGTGTGCTCAAGGACAGGTCACTGGGCTGTCCCCTGCTTCCTTCTCATTTGAGATCTAATCTATTGGAGAGGGGATTAGACATGTCAAGGAATCCACATATATATTAATAAAATAATGGTTAACGTTAATTGTACACTTACACAGCTCTGAGATAGATGTGGCTGTTTTATGCATGTCAGAACAGAAAATTAAATTACTTCTATCCAAGTCACAGAGCTAATAAGTGGCTAAGGCTGTGTTTAAACCCTCAGATTCCCACCCCAGAGTTCTCTTTACTGTGGATGCCAGCGCTCACTTGCTTCACCCTTACAGTTCATGCACATTCCAGGTAGTGCCACCTGTGACTTCCCTTTCTTTGGTTTGGCCTGATTTCTCTTCCAACAAAAAGGTGGGGGGGGGGGGGGGCGGGGGGAGGAGAAAATCTCTGAGGGTTGTTTGTGTGGCCCTTACATCATCTCGACTCCTTTCTCAAAGACATGGCCACTTAATGTGATGAACAGACATTTAAGGATACACTGGGCAAGCCCTGCCCTAGAACTGGAAACTGAAGAAGATGCCAGATGCCTCAAGACAGTCTGTGGTCAGAGACATAACTCAGGAAGAGCGTCTCTCCCCAGTTCTCCGTTTCTCCTTCATTATTGAGTCTCAGTTCGCTTTTGCCCACATCAAAAGCCAAGATACTCAGTTCTCCACTTAGCCCATTGGTTTGCCCTGCCAAAAACTCACCAGCCTGAATTAATCTGATGATAAAACCTTCCGCCTGAGCCTAGAGCCCACTTCCTCCACCCTGCTTTGATCTCTTTAGAATTTTTCTTTTTTGGAAAAACCATACTGGCAAGCACACCAAACTCCTTCTACATACTTGGGATTTTACAGTGGCTTTTTTGGAACTCTGCTGGACTTTACATGTCAGTCGATCTTGCCTGGATAGAACCCCACAAGGACCTGCTGACACCTCACGGCACAGTTTCACAAAATGTTCTAGGAAAAGATAATTTTCTAATTATAACACCAAATTCTGCTTATGGAAGCATTTTCCAACCACTCCATCTCCATTGGTGGAGCAGTCTGAGGGTGAAATTAGACCCAGGGCACATACTTTCTTTTCCTTTCTCCCTGTCTAATTCATTCTTTCTCACTCTTTTTTTTTTTTTTGTGTGTGTGTGTGTGTGTGTATTAGAAAATATTGAATACTGTCTAGAAAACTAGCTTTGCTTACCAAATGCTCACAGAGCATGCACCCCTAAAAAAAGGTTATTGCCCTCACATGCACAACTGAAAGCAATCTTTCCCCTTGGCCTGGTGGATTAGGACCCCAAAAGAACATAATCTATTTCAACCCCTTGGCCCTTTCGGCTCTCACTGCCCCTCAGTCTTCAGACCTTAGTTGATATTTACTTCCAGATTAGCTTTCCCTAAAATATTTTCAAACAGATAGGGAATCAAATAGTGCTTATTGGAGTCAGGGAAGAGTGGAGAAAGGATGCTGATAAGTATATGCGTACAGCTGGACCAGGGTAAATTAATCCACGTTTCAAAACAGGTAGTAAAGGAGATCTTGAGTATTCCTAATGTGAAGAAACGATGTGTTTCTGAGGTGATAGATATATTCATCACCTTGATCTAGTTAGTATTCATTCTACGCATAGATCGAAACATTGCCCTGTACCTTATAAATACGAGCAATTATTTGTGTCAGTTAATAAGCATGTTTTATATATACTTTACATATGGGGTGTGTGTAAACACAATATTCTATAGTTTGTCTATATCCTTTCTCTGATTCGCTATACCAATGTTACCCAACTGTGGCCTGTGGATTCTCTATATCCAGGAACCAGAGACAAATTTTTTTTTTATTTTTTTTGATCTTTATTATTATTATTATTATTATTATTATTATTTTCTTTATTTACATTTCAAATGCTATCCCGAAAGTTTCCTATACCCTCCCCCCACCTCTGCTCCCTTACCCACCCACTCCCACTACTTGGCCCAGGCCTTGCCTTGTGCTGGGTCATATAAAGTTTGCAAGACCAAGGGGCCTCTTTACCCACAGAGACAAAAATTTTTAAAGAAACATCTAGAAGCTTCCTGTGTACTAAAAATTTAAGTACTGCTCTATAGAGAGTTCCACCCTCTTATAGCCCTTCCTATCTTCTTATGACACCTATAGAATATGTACCCACTCTGTAAAACCATAACTCCAGTCAGCACAAGGACATTACTTGCTAGCTTAAATGGGTGCTCAATAAATATGTACTGACCCAAACAGACGGAAGTAAATATTTAACAGCTACCTTTTCTCTTAAGACATCCTCAAGTTGAAGAAATAATGTAACTTCACTTTTAAGAGAAAACACTCAGCAGAGCAATTAAAAGACATTTATGCGAAGAATTTAGCTTTTGAAGTTATAGCCATGACTTGGGCTGGGGAGCTGACTCAGGACTTAAAGAGCTAAAGCACACAAGCACCAGGATCTGAGTTCAAACACCCAGCCAGAACCCACATGCATTCTTGTGGCCCATAATTTTACAACTGGCCTATAATTTTAGCCTCAGAGGAAAAGGTTCTCCAGAGCGAGCAAGCTAGCAAGAAGAGCCATACTGGTGAGACTCTGCCTTGATGGGTAAGGAACGAGTGCACTAAAGTATGCTTCCCAGCATCATTTGGGCTTCCACATTCACTGCACACACATGCATGTATTCCTAGACCAGTGGCTCCCGACCTTCCTAATACTGTGACCCTTTAATACAGTTCCGCATGTTGTGATGATGCCCAACCACAGAACTGTTTTCGTTGCTACATCACAATGTGTTTTCTGATGGTCTTAGCCGACCCCATGAAAGGGTTGCTCAATCCTGCAAAGAAATCATGAACCACAGGTTGAGAACTACTGACTGACCTATACACATGATACCCACATATGTGTGCCAACACATATGAAAAACGTGCCCCCTGCACAAATAAGAGTAGAAAAAGAAATTCAGAGTTTAATTTTTAAAAGCAATATCTAGAGAATATTCATGTGTCTAGTCACGTAGAGACTATGGCCACTCTGACCTGTAGTATCACTAGCAATATTCTAAACAGCAGCAGAGGCATTGCCAATGACTAAAGATAAGCGTTATTCTTG
This sequence comes from Mus pahari, assembly GCF_900095145.1. Lineage (NCBI taxonomy): Eukaryota > Metazoa > Chordata > Mammalia > Rodentia > Muridae > Mus > Mus pahari. Next base: position 51,252,188 of record NC_034601.1, on the reverse strand, counting down.
TTTCTTAAGGATTTCCAAGAAAGTGTAAAACACAAAAAGGATTTTAATACAAAATTAAAGGAATTCAATTACACATACAGAAATTCCTTTTAACCCTACAGGTAGCTCCTTCTTCTCCAGTGTGAAGAGGGGGGAAAGTATAAGGTGTGAAAGGGCCATACTTCAGGATAATATGTTGTCTTAGTTAGGGTTTTATTGTTGTAAGCAGACACCATGACCAAGGTAACTCTTACAAGGGCAACATTTAATTAGGACTAGCTTATGGGTTCTGAGGTTCAGTCCATTATCATCAAGGTGAGAGCATGGCAGCATCCAGGCAGGCATGGTGCAGGAGGAGCTGAGAGTTCTACATCTTCATCTGAAGGCTGCTAGTGGAAGACCCACTTCCAGGCAGCTAGGATGAGGGTCTTATAGCCCATGCCCACAGTGACACACCTACTCCAACAGGGTGACACCTTCTAATAGTGCCACTCCCTGGGTCAAGCATATATAAACATACAAACCATAACATATATCTATATTAAAATATGAGCATTTGCTTATTAAAATGTCATTTAGCTTTGTAGTTTGTGTTTGTGTGTGCAGACATATTTAACTCACTAAAAAGAAAGTTTTGGACAAAAACAAAACAAAACAACAACAAAAACAAACAATCAAAACACCATAACTCTTAAGTTCTCTGCTGAACTAGAAGATGACTCGGGAATCCCAGAACTAACAGCAACACTAAGGTTGTCATCAGTGGAACTGGGAGATTTCCCAGATTCCAGACTGGGCTACTCACCAAATATTCTCTCTCCTTACCCCACCCACATGACAAGTGGCACATGAAGAGAAGCAAAAGCAGGTTGTGACAGATGAAAACCACAGCACATGCAAAATGAACTCACTACGTAACTTCTGACCCCCATTAGCCACCAGTAGAAGTATTTAACATTGCAGACAACAGTAGAAAATATCTTTAGTTTAAGGATTGCCAGTTATATCTGAATACCGGAAGGTATTCTTGAACTAAGTTTCCGGTGTCCCATAAACAAAATTCCAAATAACAGTGAATATGCTGAAGCTGAGAGGAAATTCTGAAGCAGTCCTTTACAAGCATAATCTACTTGGTCAGCTGCTGTCAGAGACAGGGTCAGTCTGCTGATGTTGTGCAAAGGATGCTGTGTAGAGGATGCTGTATAGAGGATGCTGTGTAGAAGATGCT
>NC_034601.1:51249631-51250560 GCF_900095145.1 Mus pahari | reverse complement strand
AGAGGATGCTGTGTAGAGGATGCTGTGTAGAGGATGCTGTGCAGAGGATGCTGTGTAGAGGATGCTAACACTAACCTGAGACACACGTGCTTGTTGATTTTCCCATCATCATCAACACTTTCACTCCTATCTCATAAGTGAGACAATCAGTAGCTGGTCGGCATTCATACTAACACTGAGGTAAATTTAATAACGACAGCTAAGCTGTGTGAGTCCGGGACCTCTGCCTCCTCGTTCACCTTCACTGTTGAGTCAGAATTTCTTGATGAATTAGGCAAATGTGAGGTAGAAGAAATAAAAAAAAAAAAAAAACTTATGTTCATGATGTAATTCCTGACCCCGCTTCACGGCATTACCTACAAGGAGAAAGCTACCATTTTAAACTGTATGTAAATACCAACATGGAAGCCTGTCCTCAAACCGTGCACAGTAAGAAAGGTCTGAGAAGGTTCAATTACTGTGGCTGTCAAAGTGTCACCATTCCCAGAGTTTCCAGGGGTCTCTTTTTCCAAATGCCAATCTAAATATAGGGTGGGTTGTTTGTTAGTTTGTTTGTTTGTTTTTCCTCGCTATTTTACAAATGAAGTTACTTCCTTTTCTTATTAAGGAGACAACTAGAAAACCTGGGAAAGCAACAACACACAAGAGGAGAAGAAAAAAACAGTAAAATGGTGAATTTAAAATTAAATTAAAAAAAAAAAAAGAATTGTGCCACAGTCTAGAAATGCAGAGCAGCTTTGGTAGAAAAAAAGTGTCAGGGTCACCATGTGATTACTTGTTGCAGCTTTGGTCTTCTGAAAACACATTCTCTCCTATTCACAGGGTCCTCTCCCTTCACCCTGACTCCCTTTTAAAAAAGAGAGAGAGAGAGAGAGAGAGAGAGAGAGAGAGAGAGAGAGAGAGAGAGAAAGAAAGAAAGAGAAAAGAAA
>NC_034601.1:51244238-51249616 GCF_900095145.1 Mus pahari | reverse complement strand
GAAAGAAAAGAAAAGAAAAGAAAAGAAAAGAGAAAAGAAAAGAAAAGAAAAGAAAAGAAAAGAAAAGAAAAGAAAAGAAAAGAAAAGAAAAGAAAAAGTAAAATAGAATAAGAACTCCTGGGATTCTTTGCACATCTGCAAAACCCATGTCAGGTCCAGGTTCCTTATTCCTGCCTTGAACCAATCTGGCTTTCCGCCTGAGAAGAGAAAGCCAGTCCTCACCACACAAGCAAATGGAGGTGACTTAATACCCGGGGGGACTCTGGCTGATAAATAGCAAAGGAAAGGGTTGCCAGCCTGTCTGGTCCCCAGACCACGGACAAATGGAACCATACAGGAGCTCAGTGATAAATTAGTGGAATCATAAAAAAAAAAAAAAATCAGGTGATTTTTAACTTTGAGGGTACTGGGAAAGGATGTGGGCTAGAGAGACTCATGGGGTAAAACTGAGCAGTATGAACCCTATATTGGTAAATTATTTTTCAGAAAAAAAAATCATCAAAGTTAGAAGACCATGTTCTGGCTGTCCATCTTCCTAATTATAACTTAAGTCTACCAAATGAGGTTAGTGGGGGTGGGGTGGGGGATGGCATTTGGATGCTGTCAATAAATAGAAGAAATGCCTCTGGTCTGTGGCTTTCTTTCCACTAATAAAAATACTTGAGCCTTTCGGGGTTTTGTTGACCTCTATTAAATTCAGGTAAACTTGGAAGTGATCAAAGCAGAGAACCTGTTCTTGTTGGAAAAGGATAAAGTCACACTTTGGAAGGAGGTTTTCAAAGGTTAGGAGAAAATGCATTCAGAGCCATTTGTGTGGAAGAAACCAAAATCAGATATTAATATCCCCACCAAGGCTATGAGGGATTGTTTGTGACTGTTAAAAAAAAATTTTTTTTTGGAGGGGAAAAAAAAAAGGTCCAAACAATTCCTGGAAACTGTACCTAAGAAGATGGCATTTTTGTGAATTGAGGATAAAGGCATCAACTACATATGGAGTACTTTTTCCTGTTTAACATTGATTTGTTTAAAATTGAGGGGAAAACCACTTGGCAAAATATACTGGCCGACCCAATGGCAAAAGTCATTTCAGTTTATTCTCATTCCTTTCTATGGTTCACCTCCCCGCTGACCGGACATCCGGGCCCAAGATTATGAGTCCTGAATTGAAAACCAACCAGTTCGGACATACCCAAAGAGGAGCACTTTCTCTTGGCGTGTGAACCCCAGTGCTGGCTTTTTGTCTCATATATAGAGATGACCTAAGAGGGGGGGGGGAAATCTAACAATTTTCTAGAAACAAGGTATATTTCAAAGAGCCTTGGCAGTGGTTGGTTTTAAAGAAATCCCATAGCATAAAGGAGAGGTCTCAGAAGAGGAATCTAGGCTTAGATCCTCTCCAAAAGCAGTGACTCATTCTTCTCTTTGGCCAAGTTACCCTTGGTTTTATTACCGAAGGTCTCAAGTCCCTGAAAGGCTTTAGTCTAATGCAAATAATAACAGTATCACTCACTTGGGATCATTCAGATGTAGAGAAAACAGAACCTGGGGGGAACCTGTACAACCTGAAGCAGAAGGTACCGACCAGACCTCTGATAGTAGTAGTTAGCACTCACGGAGTTCTTAGTTTAATCACAGCTCTGAGAGTGCTTTAATATATGCTTACTTTCACACATTGGGAACTACATGTCCGACGACTGTAGCATGGTAAGAGAGTAAACACTTAGTTTGTCTTACCATCTCAGACAGGAAGGCATAGTAAAGTAGCACGTTCATAGCAGCAAGACTGAGCGACAGAGGTTCTTCACATCACGGTGGGCCAGGGAGCAGAGCTACCCAAACTGAGGCCCACATTATAACCTACAAAGTCCTACCTCTGCTACCTTTTTCTGGCATTTAGGCTCCACCCTCCTAAATGCTCCTGTCTCCCAAAATAGTCCCACCAGATATAGGAAGCAAGCATTCAAAGCATGAGCCTGGGGATGGAACAGCATATTCAAACCATAACAGCAGATGTGTCAGTTAATTCTGATAATAGCCCTGAGAGTTCCTCATTATTGACCCCATTTTAAAGATGGGGAAAGTAATTTAAGGAATATGCCTAAGTCCACACAGGTGGTTATAACAGGGACGGAATAAATATCAGGGAGTAGATTGAACCTAAACAAGAATGACTCCCTCTTCCTCTTAAAGACTTCTCCTTCCCCATAGCTTCTTTAACTTTTAAGATGCAATTAGACTAGGGTATATTTCTTCTCTTTCTGTTTCTCCAGGACCTTGCTAGATGCCAGATGCTTCCTCAAGAAACTGACTAAGGAAGAGAGAAACCAGTAAAGCAAATGCTTGTTAAATGCCAATTGGTTTAGCACCTCCTAAAACAGAATCCATGAGCTTCTATGGAATAAAGCTATAAAGTCTTACAGCAAGGTTACTTGAAACCTGCATCAATACTCTCTGCAGGGCTTTCTCTCTGAAGAATTCTTTCAGCCATTGATCCTTGGGCACCAAGCAGCCTTTTGTGAGCTAAGCACCCTGCCAGATGGCTTCTATGAGCTCTGTTAAATCCCCTCTCAAGGAGCAGTGGTATTGTTTGAATAAAGTTGCCTCTGTTGCTATTACTTGGCTCACCACTTAGAGTATTACAAACTCTAAGAAGAAAATACATTTTCGAAAAATTAACAGTATTCCATTGAATAGAGTCACAGAATGTGCCCTAGGCTGGCCACAGGATTAATCTTATTAAGGAAAGTTGTTCTATGCAGCCTGGTTTTCTATATAAAAACAGAATCCTGGAAACTTGTGACTTTGATGGGAGGAGAGGAGAAAAAGGCAGCCTGGATGTATGTCCAAGTAAAAACTTAAAATCAAGGCAAATGGAAAATACATTCAACTGGGATCCTAACCATAGATGCACTTAGACAACAAATCCAGTCTTTCCCACTATAAATGAGGCCCTCCAACATATCTCTCCTGAGGCACGTCTAAAACACATGTATTTATGATCAATGGATGAAAGGCCACCGCCACACAATTGTGGTTATAAAGCAGCTCTCTGTCCTTTTTTTTCTTTCTTTCTCTTTCTATCTGTCTGTCTCTGCCTGTCTGTCTTTTTATCTACAGCGTCTGCTTTTGATATAGTTCTCTTTTTGACCTCCTAAACTTTGACCCACCTCAATGTCGATACCACAGTATTCTCTTTCCTCCAAGGCTCTGGTGAAAGCAGGGCACAGACACTTGAATCAGGTGGCTAGGAGAAAGACACTGCTAAAGTCCATCCCTTGAGGAAACAAATGACTCATGGAGCTCTTGACTTAGGTATCTAGTGGTTCCTCAAATATCAACAGAAATAATGAAGAAATGGAATCTGAAGAATAGACTTCCTTTGGGGCCTTAGAGCTTAAATACATTCTGCATCCCACTAGACACCTGTGAGCAATGCCTTTTACATTCCTTTGGCACTCCTTGGTAATAATCCTAGAATATATTTCTATCCATCTATCATTTATCCTCCATACATTCTTCATTCTATTGAACATAGACTTTAAGGTTTATCAAAGAAAAGAACAGGCAACATTCTTTCTGTTAAGGGACTCTGATTCTAATGGAAAATCACATAATAAATAAGAAATCAAATTAATAAAATATTTTCATATGGTAAGTGCCTTAAAGAATAAATAAGATTGGCCAGATATGGTGGCACATGCCTTTAACCCCAGCACTTGGGAGACAGAGACAGGTAGATTATTGAGTTCAAGGCCAGCTTGGTCTATAGAGTGAGTTCCAGGGCAACACAGGAAAACATTGTCCACCCCACCTCTCCAAATAAAAGAAAAAGAAAAAAAAAGGAAAGGAAGGGAGGGAGGGAGGGAGGGAGGGAGGGAGAGAGAGAGAGAGAGAGAGAGAGAGAGAGAGAGAGAGAGAGAGAGAGAGAGAGAAGAAAGAGTAGGAGAATATAGCCTAGAGAGGAAGTGGCAGCCACTTTACATGTGAGGAATAATAGCTTAGCTAACACCAGAAAAGGTTAGGTTTAAAAAAATACCATTGCAAGTCAAAGACTTTGTACGTGAGAAGCCCGTGGAAGCCTCAACAACCACGGTGTGTTTTCAGAACATTGGGAGGGTTCTGTGGCTCAAGAAGCAGCTGAATGAAGTCAGGTCAGTAAGATCTGGAGGCTCACAGAGAACTTTCTAAGCCAAGGGAATTTGTTTTATTTTAAATGAATTAGACAACCATGCAAAGATGAGGGGAGAGGAATGACAAGATTCAATGCATAGTTTTAATAAATCCATGTGGGCGCTGGGTAAAGAACAAGAGTGGAAACAGGAAGGATGTTTAAGACACGGTTGTGTTAAGTAAATGAGAGATGTAGTGGCCTACACTAACCATGGACTCCATCAGAGGTGAATACATTAATGGAATTCTTGAAAGAGTTGGCAGAGCTTGTAGATGATAGAGCTTGTACAGGGATAGGGGCGAGGGTAACCCAGAATGCCTCGTCTAGTAGGTATCGGTGCCATTTATTGAAAGTGTCTCTTTGTGAATAAGCCTGAACCAGATAAAAAGAGTAAGTTAAGTGTTCTCCCTCTTAGCCCATGAGAGTGTCTATGCTGAGATACTCTAAGTAAATACTTAGAATTTGTACCTACTGTCAGAGTTTAGCTTCTCAATGTGACATTTGGGGCATGTACCTCAGGACAAGCAAAACATCTGCTGGGACCAGAGCTACACAAACTCGTAGGAATGAGGAATAAAATCTCCCTAGGATATAGGACAATGTGACAATAAGAAAAATCATGGCCTTTTATTTCTCACTGCTATCAATGAAGCTAGCAATTTAACTGAGTCATTAGTACGTAGACACACAGAAGGTGGCGTTAGAATGGTGAGCTGAAGTGTTTAGACTCAAAATCAGCTTCAACACTTGTGGACTCTTGGAGATTTGCCTCTGAAATGTCTATTATAGTTACATATTTTATGAAGTTGGCTATAGGCTTGAATCTTATGCATTAATGAATGACTACTGCCATTAGAACCTTACGTATTATACTATATTTCATTTACAGTTAGCAGACTGCTTTCTATTTAACATCTATTGGAGTCCTGCTATACCATATCTCAGCTCACCATACTCTGTTATACTCACACACTGGTAAATATAGGTTGAGAAATATCTTTTAGTAGACTTCACTAATTATAATTGACGGGTCCATGAACATAGAGACTTCTTGAGCATTATAATTTTCATGCTAATTAAGAATCCTGTTCTGCACAGAAGTGGATGCTCACTGTCAGCTATTGGATGGAGCACAGGACCCCTAATGGAGGAGCTAGAGAAAGTGTTGGTGGAACAACAATATGAACTAACCAGTACCCCCAGAGCT
>NC_034601.1:51225764-51244028 GCF_900095145.1 Mus pahari | reverse complement strand
AAAAAAAAAAAAAAAAAAAAAAAAAAAAAAAAAAAAAAAAAAAAAAAAAAAGAATCCTGTTCTGAATTTCTGTAGCTTGTGAAAGCTACTCTATGAAGTGCATCTTGAACAAGAACCCAGAGAGTTAAGCTGGAAATTATTACTTCTAAAAACATATATTTTGTCTGAATGGTTAGAAAAAGGGCAAATTAATTGACTGTTAAAAGATGTATTCATCTGGTCATCCTGACTAGAAATGGTACATGCATGTTCTAAATTCCTTTACAAATGTCCTTATTCAACTAGGAGCATTCCAGCTAATATTCTATGTGAACAATGCTAAACACAGACTGAAAATATAGCAGGTGACCTCCCTGTAGACCAGATGGCTTACAATAGTCCCAGAAGGTCCATTAGTAAGTAGCATCAGGTACAACCGCAGTCAATCATCTGTATTTCTTTGCATGACATTTTAACCTAGGAAAAGAAGTATTTTTATAACCCCCTGGAGCTGAATGTTTGACCTTAGAGTTTGCTGTCTGTGCCTTTTTTTTCTGTCAGTCCTCATGACTACAAATGCTATTATTAGTCATAAGACTGTTCAGGCCCTTCTAAATTCCAGTCATGCTATTTGGCGCTCTGACCTAAGCCTAACAGGAAATTCAAAATCCTAATTATTTCCAAGAAGTCTAATTTTTTAGCATTTACTTTGAATTTTCCCACCTCTTTGTGTAACCCAGAACTATGGTAAATGTTAGCAAGGTTGTGCCATCACATCCTTCACAAGCAAGGAGTGTATTTCCCAGAGGAAAGTGAGCAAGTCTGTGTACCGTCTATCCTGGAACTAAATCACAATTGTTGGTAGGATAAGTGGTCTTACAAAAGCCATCACAACTCTGTTTCATGTAATAAATAGAAAATGTTTATTGAGTAAAGGCCAGACAACAAAAAAGGGACCCATGTGGCAGTAAGGTAAGGACATGTGGGAAGAAAGGCAATGAAACAAAATGTCAGGAGGTGCAGTGGGTAATGAGGTGACAGGATCTAGTGGAGAATGGCGGGAAGCAGAGATCAAGGGGAGAGGGAGAGAATACACCAGTATAGAATATTCATGAAAACCCTGTGTGAAAGTCTATTGCTTTATAAGCGCAAAGGATAAATTTTAAAAGTATTTGTCTTGATTAAGTGATACAGTTCACAAACAAAATTCAGAACTTAGTGAGAATCAAAGATTCTCTTCACTGACAGCACTCATCATGTAAAGGGAGCAGCTCTCTGAGCATCTTCATCCATGTAAAGGGAGCAGCTCTCTGAGCATCTTCATCCATGTAAAGGGAGCAGCTCTCTGAACATCTTCATCCATGTAAAGGGAGCAGCTCTCTGAGCATCTTCATCCTTGTAAAGGGAGCAGCTCTCTGAGCATCTTCATCCATGTAAAGGGAGCAGCTCTCTGAGCATCTTCATCCATGTAAAGGGAGCAGATCTCTGAGCATCTTCATCCTTGTAAAGGGAGCAGCTCTCTGAGCATCTTCATCCATGTAAAGGGAGCAGCTCTCTGAGCATCGCTTGCCTTTTCTGCCTATGCTCGCTCACTGGGTGGTCCTCCAAGTTGACATTTGCTTTAAACCAGATCAACTTTGGCATTTATTTGCATATGTCTACATTGTTAGTCTTTGTCACTAGAATCATAAACACTTATCCTCAGAGACAGGTCTATCTTTGACAATTTGTGGCACAAATGTCAGTAGGACCAAAATTATCCTTAAGTTTAGGGATACACATAGGTGTACAGGGGGTTGCTAGAGAACATTCAGTTAAATCTGTTGTGTCACAGAATTTCTTCAAATTTTATATATATATATATATATATATATATATATATATATATATATACATACATATACATTTATATATAATATATACATAAATATATTACATGTATACACATACATACTTATACATATATGTATATAGTATATACTATACCATATACTATTATATATTATATATCATATTATGTATGTATGCATATATACACACAAATATATATGTATGTATATATGTATGGTGTAGTATAGGAGATGCATATGTCACAGTGTAGATGCTATGATGCATGTGTGAAGTCAAGGGACAACAGGTGGAAGTTAGCTCTCACTTTCTATCATGTGAATTCTATGGGTTGAATTTTAGTCTTCAGATATAGTGGAAAGTCCATTTATCCACTGAAATATATCACTGGCCCCTTGCTATTTTCCTAACACCATATATTATTGAACTAGCAGATACTTCTCTATAACCATTTTTTCACCCATGCCCCATGTTCCCCGAAATAACAACTCTGTGACTTCTTATATGTGACTGAAGAAATACCTTGGCTTTGGCTCATTTCTGTAGCTCATAACTCATTTTTTCTTTCTTTAACTAGTCTGAGTCATGCCACGTGGGTCATAGCCTCTCTTTCAGTTTCATGTATCTGTCTTCCTCAGTTTTGGAGTATAGCTTCCCCACATCCGACTCTATCCCAGAAATCCTCTGTCTGTACTGGAACTTCCACCTATCTCTCTATTTCCTGCCTAAGCTAACAGGTCAACAGCATTTTATTGGCAGGTGATGCTTCCGTACATTGCACAAGAAATTCTTTCTATACTTCTCTGCCACTATCATGGCAAAGGAAGCAAGTTAATTGAATATAGTTTGTATTGACTTCTAATGCTCAATGACAGGCAGAGAATTTTCAGGAGAGGAAAAGACAAGAAAGGCAGAGACTCTTACACATGCTGTTTCACATATTGATTTTATGACTCCCATGCATTGTATTATCATGAGTAGTTGTCTTATATGAGCTCCCTGCTAACTTGAAATTTTCTTTGAGGTGATAAAGTTATGTAAGGATTGTAATGAAGACATAGGTCTTCAAAGGGGTATTTCAAAGGAGCTATATTCATATACACATACAAGCTGATATCAATTAAAACCCAAATTAATGAAACAATCTAGGTTAAAACAGACTTTGCTGCCTCCCTGAGCCATGTGTGAATTGTTTCTTTTAGCAGAATGAGCTGCTTCTGTGCTTAGTGAGTGGAGAAAATGAATTAACAAGCCATGTACCCAACATCTAATATCTGGCTAAACTGTGACTAAGAAGAGGCAAGTGGTGTATTTGGAATCAAAACCAAAATGAGGGGGAATCCTTTAAGTCAAGAACTTTAAAGGATAGTAGAGAGTTTCTGAGAAACAAAAATGAATAGCAAGACCTGGATATGAAGTTCCTAAGCCTCCATTTCTGGGACTTCTTGCTTTCTTGGTGATTACAGAGAGCATAGATGAATAAAAAGGGAGGAGCCCCCATTGACTATCCAATAGCAAATGGTATTGGATAAGCATATATAGGAGCAACCGACCTTAAATGAACTCAAATAGGTTGTACTGTGTTTGTGTATGTGCACATGTAGCAATAATAATTAAAGAAAAAGCCATGAACTTGAAAGAGGGTTCCAAGCTATAAGAGTAAATGAGAAAAAAGAGGAAATAAATAGAAATTATAAATAAAGGAATTTAAGGTAGAAAAAAAATAAGAGAAAATTGGCATTCACTAGATCATTGCAAAAGAAAGATCAGTCCTTCAAAAAATTGCGTTCAGTGACTGTTTTCAAAGCCCTACTTTGACAATTCCTTCAATATTGTGTGTGTGTGTGTGTGTGTGTGTGTGTGTGTGTGTGTGTGTGTGTGTGTGTATTCTATAGTATCTACATTTGGGAAATAATAAAGGGAAGTTCGCATACCATCATAGTCTCCAAAGATTGATTTTGTTAGTATGTACTTGAGAGATCCCAGGGCATGCAAGACAGAAAAAAATTCCATGCGGACAGAGATTTGTAACTGCAGGTCTGCAGCCTTCTATCCTCTTTGCCTAAAAACTACTTGATCAAACAAACAAACAAAATAAAACAAAACCTACCTATGTGGTATCAGTGACCTTGCAAAAACATTTGGGCAATAATTTTTTTTAACAAATATATAGCACATGCAAAAAAATCTGTAAATATACATACCATATGACCAAAATTATACACCTGAAAGATATAAGTATTTAAATGTTCCTTAGTAGAGAAAATTAAGTTGTAATTTGGAGGTTGTTGCAGAAGAAATCAGCAATATGATGATAGTGAAGGTAAACCTAATGGTCGTTAAGGGACAATGACTTCTTTTTGCCCAAAATAATACTCAGAATATGTTCACAGAATGACTGAGTAGTGAAGGTGTTTACAACTGTAAAATTGTTTAAACCATCATTTCATTATGTAAGTATAAAAAAAAAAAATCTCTTCCATCATTATGTTTAGAGATGAATTACTCAAATTGTTAAGAGCTAATAAGTGTGCATCCAGATCTTGAGACGGTCATCTCGCCCCCATTCCAAAGTTCTTTAGTTTTATATGACCTAATCAACTAAAGCCTGGCAAGAATTAGAGAAATTGAATATACTGACATGTCAATTTTCGTAGAATACAGCTCATTAAATCAACAATGAAAGAACAATTTTAAGGGTTCTTCAGCAAGTTATCTAACAGAATACATACATACATACATACATACATACATACATACATACATACATACATACTCCAGAGGCCAAAGTTGGGAAGAGCTAACAAAGATTATAAATAGCTGACAGGTAAAACAGGAGTCACGCATGTCTGTGGGAGAGGCCGGAGCTGGTTTCACAACTGTCTTTAGAGAAACCACTGGAGGTGGAGAGGGGAGTCATGGTGTCCTCTCTATGACAAAAGAAGAGGAAATGAATAGAAATTATAAATAAAGGAATTTAAGGTAGATGGAAAGATTTCACTGGCAGCAAAGACTTTACTAACCCTGAAAGGATTCCTGGGGAGGTTTTCAAATTCCCTATCTGGATGTATTTACAAGAAGAAAGATAGCTATCAGCCTTGGGTGGCTGAAGCAGAGACCTGCAGGAATTTGCTCCAAGCTGGGTCCATTTCTGTCAAACACAGTGAAAGCTGGAGACTTGGAGTGGCATTGCCCCTGAGAACAACCTTACCCAAAGTAATCATTTCCTTGGAAAATCAACTGGCATCTGCTCATTGGTTATAAGTGGAATGTACAATTATAATACATTCTGGTTTTTATTTTCTTTTTTAGTCTGGTTTCCAGTGGAAAGAAAGAAGGCTTATGAAATCTCTCTGGCACGCTGAACACTGCTTAATATATTTTCATTTTCCTTCTGCAGGCTGGTTACAACCAAGTCCCTTAGAAAATAGAGACCCAAAGTAGCAGTACATGAACCCTTCCACTGGGGAGTGGGAAGTTCTCTCTCTTCTCCTCCAGAACATCAGCCTTTCCTTTCTTACCACCACCAAGACTACACCAAGTTTTGTACCGGCTGAGAATTTCACTAGCTTCAGTTCCAGCCTACGAACAGCAGAACACCGGGCACTAGCACTTGGTAGCCAATCCTCTAATTGATTTTGTTTCTCTGTTTACACAGCTGCACACCTGTTTGCCTGAAGTCTTCGCTACAATTGTCTGGTTTTTATTGTGAGTTCCTAGGGGCAAGGTGTGCAGTCTGTTACATTTACTTTACTCAACACTATGTACACATGTGCAGGTGTGACTGTGTTTGGAAAAAATGGTTCCTGGTATGAGTGGATGCTCAAAAAAAATATTATTGTGCAATTCATCAACATTGTAAAGAATGAACTCTGGGTGAGGAAGGGTCTAATCCCCTGGCTCTCCTGTGTGGTACAACAAAGCCATAATCACTGTCAGGGATCAAAGAGCGTTGAACAGTGTAAGCAGGGTCCAGCCAACCACTGGGAAGGCTAATAAATCAGGTTAGAAGTTGAAAATGATAAAACAAGCAGGGTAGCATTTATTTAACAGTTTGCCTCAAGCGTGTCTTTCCCATCTTTGTGTGTAGGCGTCATCTTTCTGGGATTCTCAGTTCAGAGCACTGGAGGACAATATCCACTATCACATGGGGATGTTGCACTTCATGTACCCCAATGAAGACAATAAGTTCATAGCATCCTCAATGTCCTATTTCTTTGGTTATTTTTACCATAATTAGTATTTTTACCTTCCCACCAATTCCTGTAAAAAGCTACACTCCAATCTCCCCTTTTATCTATTGGTCATCCTCACTGACCCAAAAGACAGAGATGAGTCGATCTACACTGCCTGCTGGGTTAAAAATTCCATTTTCTCCTTAGGGATCTTCAAAGTTGTGTTTTTCCAAAGGACAAAATGACTAATAGAAATCCATCCCTCAGGATAAGCACAAGAAATGACATTTTACATAATCTAAGAAATATTTTCTAGGCACCAGCTATGAAACAAATCATAGCTTCTGTCTTTAAAATGCAGACTATCAAAGGCTAGAGAGATGATTCTTTGATGAAAGTATGTTCTGCCCTTCCAAAACATCAGGGTCTTGCTTCCAGCACGCACTTTGGGAGTTTACAACCACCTATAACTCCAGTGTTAGGAATAACTAACTCCTTGAATCTACATGAGCCCCAGCACTCACATGCAAAACCCATACATAGACACACATGCACAGACGCATATGCACATATATATGTGTACACATCCACATATATATATATGCATGTACACACATCTGTAATTATATAAACACAGACACACACATGTGTTTGAACACATGTGTACACACACGCATATATATATTTATATATATTCATAATTAAAATATTAAAAGAGTAAATCTTAAAAATGTACATGCTTTAAGATCTTAAAAATATTTTAAATGATCTTAAACTTAAGAATGCTGCTATATTGTAGGAGTGTGATGAAGATTGAATTATACATATTTAAAGTATATTTATTGGACACAATGTATCCTAATAAATAGTAGTTCTTAGTAGTATTGCTTAGTACAATTTCATTTATTACTAATTTTTAGGAACAAATTAGATTATTGTCAGTTTGGTTTAATTGTTGAGGGGAAGAAAGAATTATCGCATTCAAAAAAGAAGAAAACAAAAAAACTATTGTCAAGAACACTGAAGTCAGGATGACCACACAAACTTGGACCTCAACCATGCTTTGATGTCTGTAGTCTGGTTCTCATCCTGTTCTTCCTAGGATGCTTCAAAGTCTTGATCACGTCCCAAGATCACAGAAAATATTTTTATCTCCTTCATGCTTCTTCCAACCCTGGTCTTATTCATGGCTATTTCACAGAACAAGTAACAAGATAAACTTGAAGTTTTTCACAAGAATCAATTAGACAGGAATATACCAATCTTTAACTTTGAAAACAAATTGCTTAGTAGATTATTGTAGGTAAAATATTGTACTTAATGAATTGATTTCCAAATCATTTATTGCCTAGATGGCTATGTTAACTGGTCATAATGTAAGTAATGAGATGATATTAATGCAAAGGTATTGTAATATAATTATCTCAAGCAAAAAAAAACATCTACATAGTTTTTATATTTTGGTTCAGCTTAAGGTTTGTTCTATATTGCCAAATGTCTAGAGCAATAAAAGAAGACTTCATGTCTGGTTCTCCTTGACTAGTTACAACTGAAAACACATAATCTTTGTTTGTTTTCCATCTGTTATTGGATGGCCTCTGGCTTATCTGAATCATCATTATATTCTTACTATTATAGCCTACTTGAAGGTTCAGACCATCGTTTGCCTGACTGAAAAAGAAAGCGAGTGCCTTCCTTACCTCCTCAGTAAAGATGAGATGCTCATGGGAAATAATATATTGCAAGGATGATTGACAGGTACACCTACAACAAAAAATCTGAGCGAACATCAGACATCACCTCTTGAACTGTAGTGAGGGCCAATTTTAAATCCCAACCACATAAGCTTCTCTCTTCTAGCCTTCTAAAGTGAAGTCACCATTTCTCAATTATATCCATCTTTTGTGTAGTTGATTCCACAGTCCTCTTGTCCTCATTCCAAATTAATAAAACCAAACATTCCATATATACCTTAGAGATGTGGGTACTTTCAGGTTGTACCAGATCAATTAGTGTTGCCTGCTTTGAACCTTATAAGTGGACTCATGAGACAATTGATTAATTTTATAAGCAAGAGGAAATGAGTTCACTAATCACACTTAAAAGAAAACCAGGGATTTGGCAATCCAGATCCTCAGTGGTGGTTTAACACGACCTTAGACATGTCTTTCTTTTTTCAATTTACCAAGACTTACTTGTCAATTAAGGTTTGACCTTGTTCCAGTAGAAAGGAATTTTGCAGAGTTTTGTCTAAGACTATACAACCTTGAGTTTCTCTTAATTAAACTGAAAATGGGCTCTCTCTGCTTTCAAACATATGAAGCCATGGACCAAATCAATAGTTTTCTCCATAGAGAAGAAAGACTCACTTCCAGGAACTTCAAGGTGAATAACCCATTTTTTTCTGAGACCATACATTTCTAAACAACTCAAATGTGCAGTTGAAATACTGTATCTAACTGCAGTATAAATCAATGGGCCTTTATCATGCTTTTGACAACAACATATATCAGTAAGGTAATATTTAGTCTCCCTTTAAAAACTTCATATTTGATGGGCGGTGGTGGTGCATGCCTTTAATCCCAGCACTTGGGAGGCAGAGGCAGATGGATATCTGAATTCAAGGACAGCCTGGTCTACAAAGTGAATTCCAGGACAGCCAGGGCTATACAGAGAAACCCTGTCTCAAAAAAAACCAAAACAAAAACAAAACAAAACAAACAAACAAACAAACACAACAACAACAAAAACCACTTCATATTTAGTGCCTTAGAGGATGTTGATGGTATAAGACTGGGGAGTTTTGTTTTACTGATTCCTTGTTCACTAAATTTTTCCTTAGTAATGTGTAAACAATAGAATCTTTCATTTTTGCATACTTGTTAGATTAGTTGAGTATAGGCACATAACATAGTTGGCAAGAAACTGGCCCAAAGAGCGTATTTAAGTATTCTCTCATCCTTCATAAACCATAAGAATATAATCAACCTGCTTTATGTTGGAAATTCAAAACTGGTTAGGACAGACCATATTGATATACATATTGAAACCTATATCTGGATATCTGAGATAATGTAATGCACTCTGTGAAATATTACGGCACATCTATAAATAGCAGTTTGAAACAGCAATTCACATTATACATAATCGTAGGTTTTATAAAATTAAACCTCAGTACTATAGAACTTTATAATCATACCTGGTTACTGAATCCCAACCCGCAAAGTTCTTACATCTCAGAATGAATGGTACCACAGGAGACAGTTCTAACTCCACTTACCAAAGGCAGTAAATACCCCACTTTATTCTAGATGCTTGAATTAAGCCAGTCTCAAAAAAATAAAAATAAAAAATAAAGTTTAAAAAGACTGTTTTCAACACTTATAGTGATAAAAGAAAAGTCTCTTTTCTAAGACTTGCTCCTTATCCAGTGAATAATCACATGTTCAATAGCAATAAAATACTGCTGAGAGATAAACATTCTTCATTTCAAAGCAAGGAGCCTGTTGAATGGTGATACAGTTTCAAAAGTATGTGATTTGACAAGGGAGCTCTCATCATGCTCCTGAAAAAATTTTACGCTGCTGTGATTTTGTTTGTGGGTTTTTCTTTTCTTCCAAATTGAAGGAATGTGCTTAACTCTAATCAGAACCATCAAAGCCTTTAAAAACGCCCATAGAGTTTTAAATTTCTGGCTTAAAAAGAAAATAAAGTGTTTAAAATCTCAAGTGCTGATTTTCTTGCCCTGTTAAGTTCTGTATTTAAGAATTGCAAGATGTGTTTATTTATAAGGGGTCTAAGAAGTATTTATAAATACTAAAGTATGTGCCTGGCCTAGTTCTGTTTGCAAGGAAGGTTTAGTAGAAAAAGACAAGTTTCCTGCACCCAGGTAAGGAGATGGAGGTGGGTATGGTGGTCCATGTCAGTAATCTCAGCACTTGAGATGCAGAGAAAGGAGGGATTCCGGTCATCCTCAGCTGGATGGACATGAGGTTGGCCTGAGCTATCTGAAACTATGTCAAAGAAAAAAAGAAAAAGAGAGAAAGAGGTTGGAGAAGGAAATGTAGACGGGGAGGGAACAGAAAGGAAAGTTAATGGAAAAGCAGAAAAGTTCATGATAAGGCCGACTTTAAGTGAAGATGATGTATAATGGAGGAAGAAAGATCTAACTGCTACTGCAGAGTTAAAGGGAGATGGAAGATACGTGGAAATGAGTACATTATTTTAGAGCAGAGTAAGAAAGGCATCTCTGAGGAAGTGATGTTCAAACTGGGATTTAAATGAGCAAGGGCCCATCCATACAGTGGTCTCAGGGAAAGTACTCCCGGGCAAGGAATGAAAAAAGGGCTGAACTTAGCTGACAGTGTAAGTTGCAATAAAGACCACCATAAGGGTTCTCTGTGTGGTCTGAAGGTGGTCAGACTTCCTAGTCAGAAGTGCGTGGCTCCAAAAGACAGTAGCCTAGCACGCAAGTCAGCTCCTCGTTCTTCTACGAACCACCTTCAGATGTTACGCCAAGTGTGCTGACACACGCCTGTAATGCTAGCAGCTGGAAGGAGACAGGAGGATTGGGAGTTCAGTGTATCCTCAACTACATGACATGCTCCAGACAAGTCCAAACTATGAGATGCTATCTCAAAATAATGACAAAGAGAATGACAAGAAGAAAAAAGAGAGCGAATAAGGATGAGAAGAAAGCTGTACTGTGTCTCTTCCACTGTGCTGGATTGGTCAAAGCCACCATAAGTGTTCCCAAATTCATAGGAAGGAACACAGAGAAGAGGTGAGGGATTGGGATCATGTGAAAAACTTCCAGAGGATAACAGTTTCTCAAGGGCTAAGGTTCCCTCTACTTCACCTTTCCATTTGCCCATGATGACTTTTACTTATAATATTTTGATATCATTTTTCGTTATGGCTGTTTCAAATGCCTTGCAATTCATTTGTAGAGAATAAGTATCTGTTTAAAATATCTGTTTATAAAAACCAAGAATGGTTCTGGAGAAATGGAGTTAGGAGTTAGAAGTACTTGCTGCTCTTGCAGAAGACCAGGATTCAGGTCTCAGTTCCCACATTGAGTGGTCTAGAACAAATACACTGTGTGTCCAATATGAGGTGTTCAATGTCATCTTCTGGCTACCATGGGCACATGAACACACAATGTACATATCCATACACTCAGGCACATACACAATAAATAAATACATTTTAATCAAAGGGGTTATCAATTAATATATTTGAAAAGGCATCATGTTATTGTCTTAGGCTACTTTAGTACTAGACATTGTTATTACAGTCACTTCATTCTTATCTCTTTTATCCTAAAACTCTTGTCAATGAAAACTCATCTCATAAGTGCATGTTGGACCATACATTTAGTGTGGAGAAGAAAAAGAAGTTTGAGTATTTCTTGCTTAGTACTTTGCCTTGGTTCTAGCTCCGTCTTCCAAAGTAAACTGAAATGTGATGAGTTTTAAATCGCCTGTGTAGGCAATATGTCCACTCCCATCTTACAGTGTTTGAGTCCTGAATACTTCGGTTTGTTTCACACCCAGAGACTATAGGTCTCTTTCCAATGGCAAAGTAAAGGTTAAAGTCAGCTTAGTTGCGCTTAGCTGCATTTGTAAGAGCTGAATAAGTGGATACTATATTTGAAAGCACAAAATATGGAATGACTGTGTCATTACAGAAAGTAATAGAGTACTGTTCCATAATGTGCCGCTCATGACAAAACTGCAAATCGGATGCCCAAATTCAGCACCTGATTCCTAATCAACAAAATCTGGCCTTCAGATCTTGATCTACATTCTGAAGCTGCTTCTGTTTAAATCTTTTTCTGAACAACAAATACAAGCATCTCTTAGGCACATCTCTGTGAAACACAATAAAAACAAGTGAGATCGCCTGTTAGTAAAAGCAGTGAAATTCTGAAACTCAGCTCTCTAATGGGAAAAATCACACATGGTTTGTGAATCATCTAATGAGGGACAATGCAGAGGTGTGTATCTCTGCTTGAGTTGTGTCAAAATTAAAAGAAAATCTAAACAGATAAAAGCCTACCACACCCTATTTGACAAGTAACTAAGAACAAATTCTAATTCAAGGTGAATGCAAATGAGGTGGGGAAAAAGGCATCTTTCAAAAGTTGACTTTTCTTAAAGGAGACTATACTTTCCGAGGCATTACTTCCTCACACGCTTGCTCTCTCCATAACAAATGTCCACATCCTTTCTAAACTATCTCTGATCTATGTCAGCAAGAATAGAATTAATGGCAGTTGAATATGTGATTAGTGAAAACAAGGACACATGATGGATGGTCTATTTGGATGTGTGTGTGTGTACATGTTAACTTTGTATCACTGTAACCAATACTGTAAAAGAGGATGAGGTTTTCTGGCTTACAGTTTCAGAGGTGCCAGGTCATGAGCTCTTGACTGTTGTTTTGAGCCTTGTAGTATATTATGGGTTAGGGTTAGTGGAAGTAGAGGCTTGCCCACCTAGTGATAACTAAAAAACAAAACAGAGTCATCAGGGTTCCAATATTTCTTCAAAAGGACTCTCCTAACGAC
This sequence comes from Mus pahari, assembly GCF_900095145.1. Taxonomy (NCBI): domain Eukaryota; kingdom Metazoa; phylum Chordata; class Mammalia; order Rodentia; family Muridae; genus Mus; species Mus pahari. The sequence continues at coordinate 51,231,455 of NC_034601.1, read as the reverse complement.
CTAACTACCTCCCAGTAAACCCCACCCCTTAAATGTTCCACCAACTCTCAATGACAGCACAGACTAATAAGAAATTTAACATATGGGTGTCTGGAGAGATTCCAAATCTAAGCTATAGCAATATACTATATAAAAAATTAATGTGTACTTGTTTAAATAAAAGCAAAACACATGTTCTCTCCTTCCCATTAATATATAAGAATCTCGATTAGATCTTAAATGTGCATTTAAATCTTGTATGTGTTTATACATTTCTACTATACAATTCCTCATACGATACAGAAAAAAAAAAAAAAACTTTGATAATAGTTCTTCATCTTACTTTACACACAACCGAATAAAAGCATCTTCGTCTTTCCACTTCAGAAGCTGATCTGTAAATCAAGTAAACCCTGTGAAGAGACTGCACCCAGCCCCAGTGGTATTACAAGAAGAGTCAAGCAAGGACTTTGGTCCTCAATTCTACTGGCCAGCCAAGCCTAAATGTAAGTTTGAGGAGGGGAGAGAGAAGAGAGGGAGGAAGGGAAGGGGGAGGGAGGAGGGAGAGAGGGAGGGAGGGTGAGCACCAGCCATGCATGGATCCACTGGTGAAGCAGGTACTTGTAGCTGTGCAGTACATAAAAAATTGGGCAGATAGTACTCTGTCTTTCTTCAAGTGTGATTGTCCTGTCTCCAATACTATCTACACTGCTGAAAAAGACTTGAAACTGTCACTAATATTGAATTAAAAAATAAACATAAAATACAGAATTGTGAGCCTAGCTGATTTTAAGTCCAGGCATGTTGAAATAGACTCTTAGAATAATCATTTCCATAGGACCTGAATAGGTATCCAAGTGTCCACCAGATGCTAGCAGCTAGATTGTACGGGGAAAAATTGCTAACTTAAGCTTCTTTTCATGATTCATCATGGGATTTTTAAGTAATAAAAGATCTGAAGATTTATAAAATAAATAATTCCAGTGCAAATGGGAAAATTAAAATAATCTTATCATCTCCCAGACATGTCTATATGTGTTTTTCTACCATTATCATATTTCTCTTAATTGGGTCCATTTTTTTTCCAGCTGATATTTTATAGTTTGAAGTTATGAGCTATAATGAAGAAATTATTCATTTCAGATGATTGAAGTGATATGCACTGAATTTTCCCAAAGACAGGCTAGGATGATTGAAACACAGCATGATATAGCAAATGTGGTTTTATTCACATGTGATACTCAATATATCCACAGTGAAAAGTAATAACAGCTTGCCAGAATCTCTTTTCTTTTTTAATTGATGTCTCAGTAGAAGCAATAAAAATGTAAAGTACATCATTAACTTTTGAACCTTGACGGAAAAAAAAAGTTAACAACATACCATCCAGTTCTGACAAGTAGACATTATCTCATAGTACCCACACCATCCTGTGCTTATTACGGTTGCCTGGTTTTAAGTGTGACTTTTGGACACATGGCGTGAGAGTTCCTAATATATAACAGCACAATGACTTTTTACAGTGTGCTTTTATTTCATAATTGAAAGATTGATTGGTTAAGCTTCTTCAGTGTGTGTGTGTGTGTGTGTGTGTGTGTGTGTGTGTGTGTGTGTGTGTGTGTGTTGGTGTGTTTTCCTGTGCTGGAGATATATCATTGGAACTTAAAGACATACACAGTATAGCATCCAGCCACATGACCATGTCCTGACTTAAGTGCATCCATTCAGAGCATATGGAGGAATGCAAATACTTCAATATTACATTTTTTAATGTAGATACTGCCCACTCTTTGTACTGGGTCCCCCATCAAAGCTAGATGCTCCCCAAAATGTTTATAATGCAAAGCTATTGAATAATTTAAAAAAAAATGTGTTTGTTTAAGCAGCAGAGGATAGGATTCAGGTTGATGGAAGGTGTGCAGAAACGAGTGAGGAGAGGCATGGCATGCGTTGCATCTGCTCTTGAGGAATTAAATCCAGAGAAACTCCACGGTTCTTACAACCAACTACAGACTCAGCTTCTGGATTTCTTGTAACAAAATCTTGCTGCCAAGGACATTGACGGGCTCACCCAGTAAAAAATTACAATAATAATGTTCGACTAAATCATAAAAAAATGCAGAAGGTGATTATTACAGGGCAAAGGAGGGGAACTGCCTGTAAAGTAGTGGTAGAAAGATCAAAAGTATATTTTATTGGACTTTTAAAAAATTAAGTTCTTTGTTTTTAAACTAAGGTGCAAAGCAATAAAATGTAAAGGTGACTCAATAAACTATTCCATTCAATAGTCAAGAGAAGGAATTCCGCAAGTCAAGTAAAAGTTATTGATATTCAATATGACCAAGTGAGGCAAGCCTGACGCTTTAATTGCCAGTTTCCTAATGAAAATTACCAAGGGAAAGTCATTTTAAAGAATGTTAATTGAAAGAAGCTGGGCAGTGGTGGCACACTCCTTAATCCCAGCACTTGGGAGGCAGAGGCAGGCGGATTTCCAGCCTGGGCTACAGAGTGAGTTCCAGGAGAGCCAGGACTACACAGAGAAACCCTGTCACAAAAAAAGCAAAACCAAACAAGAACAACAACAACAAAAAAGAACTTTTTGCATATATGTCTTTTTCTTTGTCAAAATGAATTGGGTTTATGTTTGCTTTCCCACAGAATTAAAACTCAAAAGTGTTTTTTTTAAGCATCCTTTTCAGTTCTGCAAAGATGCTTGTTTGACACAATATAGAAAATGACAAAAAAAAAAAAAAAAAAAAAAAAACCTACACAAATCCACACTGTGAAAGGCATACAGTTAGGGAAAGAGAAATAGATAGTGACCTGCCCTGTGCTTTCCAAGATTACACAAAGGAACTGTCTAAATTATTTTTAATTAACTAGAGCTACTTTTCTGATCAATGTTTTACCTTCCAAAGTACAGATTACCTATGAATGTACCACAGACATCGGAGTACACACATTCCATATTTTCTTCAAGTATATCTGCCAGTGAGAAAAAATTAACGAAAACTAGCTCCTTTGGACCATTAAATATCTAATATGCCTTACACCTGGTAAGCACCAAATAACATGGGTTGGACCTATAAATTCCTACTTTCTGTTTATCATTAATCTGTCTCTTGGAGTCACACTATAAGTGGTGGTGTCTCACACATGAGAACTAATGAAGGACATCTGTAACCAAAAATATCCATGGAAAACTTGCAGCATTGATCCATATCTGTGTCATTAATCAAGTCCAGCACAGAAGGACTTTCTTGTGGTTGTGCTGTTTTCGAGATAGAGTTGAGAAATTACAGTTTAATTCAAACATTGTTTAAAACTTTGAAGAACATGGGGTTTTATGTTATATGATGGCAGTAAAGTCCAGTCATTGACGGCTGTAATACTAAGTATATAAGGATATAAATATCCTTATATATACTTTAGCTGAAAAACAGTATGCAAGTAACTGTTCATATAGAATTTACTTCTTAATGCCACTCTCCTCTTTCCTCAATCTTTTAAATAAAAATATCTTTAGAGGGGAAAAAAAAGCACCATTTTAAACTAGTCCGGTATGAGCAGTGTTTAGCTGAAGCAGATGGCTGGGAGTCAGAGGCCCCAGCTACTAACCTCCATTCCCTACCAATTCGGAATGTGGCCTTGGGCAAGTCATGAGAGCAAAATCTACAATAAAAGACATAATAATGTCTTACATGTGCTTGGCATTTTATGGTTTAACATCACACTTTCACATACAATATGTTATTCAATCTTATCCCCCCAACCTCCTGAGAGGAATATAGTAGTCATATAAAATTTTCCATTTGAAAGAATGGGGGATTTGAGACCCAGAGAAACTAAATCGCTTCTTCATAGTCACATCAATAGCAAATGTCAGAGCCAGAAAACAGACAGTTGTAGATGTGGTGCTGGTCTCTGTCCTCCCTCTATACCATATTGCCACGCTCTGATATCTTCCAGTGTGATACACAGGAGACAGGCAGCATTTCTAATGTGGTGGTCACAAACCATATATGGTTATCAAGCACTTGAAATGTGGTTCGGCCTCATCAAAATATGCTTTTAGTAGGAGACATATCCCAAATTCTTAAGGCAAAGATTTAAAAAAAAAAAAAAAAGAATGCATGCTGAAATTATACTTGCAATATCCTGAGATCAATGAAGTAACATGGTTTAGATAGTGATGATTGTATTAATATGTATAACTCAGTCTGAATACGTTTACCTGTCTCTTTACGTAGTTTAGCACAGCTACCAGAGAATGACTTTGTATAGATGACTCACACCCTTCTGTGGTGTACTGCTAGGCCTGAGAATTCCCGTGCTCAGTACCCACAGTATGATTTCATATTACTGGCCTTGGATAGGCATCTGCCTTGATGGAGCTTAAACAGATTTCCCAAAAAGCATTCGGGAGTAGTGTAGATTAATGCTAGTGATCCAGTCACACTTGTACATCTCCCATATCCAGGCGAGAGATCAGGCTTTACTCTCTGACACTTCCAAATGCTCACTCATTATGAGGATTCATTGTATACTCACTTAAATGCGTGAAAGGTTTAGAACCTAAAATTCCACAGGAAAATCACAAGTTATATTTGTAGTTCTGTATCACTGTTCATTTTAAAATATGTTCTCCCATAAATATCAAGAGTGAAATAGATACCTGGCTGTTATGCTAATATAGGTAATGATGATAAAAAACAATTATATGTAAATTTGTTATCTGGTAAATTTTATCCTGTTCACCATAGCCTCAAAAGTAGAATTAGGGAAAAAAATATAACTGAAAATCCTCAAGGAAAAATTGTAGTAGCAAAATATAACCCCAAACACTAATAGCATCTATCTTTCATTTACTATATGGGATGGGCTCAATTCCTACCCTAAAAGTTAAACTAAGACTATCTCATGTAAACATCACAGGGATTTTAAAATTAGCAACAGGAGAAACAGAAAACAAAGCCTTTAATTACTGTTGCCTCTTACTTCCATGCTACCTGAACTCATGATGCAACCAACCAAGACAGTATTAGGGTATCTGGAATTCATTGGGTAATACTGAGGTCAGCTCCGTATTCAGGCCAGGGACAGTTCTAAACACTGTGAGAACATTGTGCAGAAAGATTGTCCCCAAAGAGTGCACCAGTTTGTTATTTTGTGAATGGTGTACACTTAAAAACAAGAGTTAGAAAAGGAAGAGTCACATTCTAAAGACCTTCTTTATAGGTTAATAGAAATCTTTACAGTTCTGTTCCAGAGAGCTGTAGGGTTTTTTTTTTTGTTGTTTTTTTTTTGTTTTTGTTTTGTGTGTGTGTGTGCATGAAGGAATAAAAAAAAAAAAACATACCTAGAGTAAACTGGTTTCCTAATTAGGGGGAGAAGGGGATAAATATTTTCTAGAACAAATGAACCAAGGAATAACATGCAAAAAATCATATTTTGGATTTTTAGATTTTCAAATAGAATCTATTACAGGTTGTCACATTCTTAATGCTTACCCAGAATAAAATAAAACAAACAAACAAAAACTGTTAACAACAGCCAGCTCTATGTGGGTGAGAGAATTCAAATACTTCTACATCTTAATTTAAATTTCGATGCAAAATTTTTCAAACTGACCATCTGTGTGCGTGTGTGTGTGTGTGTGTGTGTGTGTGAGAGAGAGAGAGAGAGAGAGAGAGAGAGAGAGAGAGAGAGAGA
>NC_034601.1:51185218-51225704 GCF_900095145.1 Mus pahari | reverse complement strand
GAGAGAGAGAGAGAGAGAGAGAGAGAGAGAGAGAGAGAGAGAGAGATTGAAATTTATTGTAATTGATTCCAAAATTGATGCAAACTAGAAAGACAACTATTCCCAGTATGGGAAGTGGATCTTAAATGTGATTTTGTTTTCAATCACAGATGTGCCAGTAATAATAAGAGAGCTTTGTAGATTCATCTTTCCTAATCATATTTCCTTTCTGGTTGAGAACAAAGCACCCTGCAGATTATTCAAAACCATAGACAAAGAAGATACAGTATTTGGGTTTTCTAGATTCTCTTGAGTTAGCAGGGCACTTTGAGACACAATCACAAGTTTAGAGATCAAAGTTGTAGTGTGTGCATGAAGCAGAAACGGCCTCATTCATTCTCAGAAAGCACACACAGCCCTGTGTGAGCTGTACCTCTTCTGCTATCAAACAAGTGAGCCATGAACCAATTCTAATGCAGTCTGTTCAGAAATTGCCCTTGTCTTAGCCAGGAAGGTATGTGAAAGGTCATGTGGAAGTAAATCATTAAAACTCTGAGCTCGATAAGGTCTACCAAACCTAAAAGGTGAAACCCAGGACTGTTAGAAGAATCCTACGTGAACTCATAGAGACCTAGCCAGTCTGATAAATCTTTTTATTAATGTAACACTAAAATTTTGCTGCCATGAAAATTCAGAAATGAGTTATCTGTTTCATTTGCATGTTATCTTACAAATACACCAATCCTCAGAGCTGAAGGGGTCTTCTAAATTATTCTACCCAATACAAATATTCTACAGATCAAAACCTACATTATAGAAAAGTGATTTTTGTCAGGGAAAAAGTTAAATAGCTAAAAAAAAAAAAAATCTAACTTATCCTTGACCATCTGCACCTCCTGAGAAGGGTCATCCATGCGCAGAACTTTGTGTCCTGCCAGAATTTTCATTACAATTTGAATTTCCAGCTTAGTAGTTGGCACTTCTGTCCAGCGAAGATAAGATGCAAATGTTGACTGTGAAAAATCACATTCACAGTGAGTGCTTATAAAATAGAAACAAAAGTGTAATAAGCCAGTGATTCCAGACCAGCCACTCACTCCTGACCCCACTTCCTCTCCTTAGTGACTCAGAGAATTGCAATGAACTCTCTCTACCGCTTGCCCTTCACAATTTGTCTTATCATGAGAACCTGGCCACTTCCAACATTCCAAATAAATGAAGAATAACCGGACACTCGGTCTTTGGGTTGAAAAAAAAAAGAAAGAAAAACAAAAACCTTCTAATTTTATGCTTTATGAAAAATATGCTTGTGATAAGATTTACTTACTTGTCGCCCCGGAAAACAAGTATAGGAGTAATACTTTACAAACTGAGAAGGTTGTACTCATGTACTTAGGAATAAATATACGAGTGTGTGTGCGTGTGTGTGTGTGTGCGTGCGTGTGTGTGTGTGTGTGTGTGTGTGTGTGTGCATTTATATATACTACAAATATATGTGTATGTATGTATGTGTGTATACATACATATATATACATATATACATATATATATACATAATGCAATAGCAATGATTTTTTTTTTTAAGGCAATGAATTTCAAAGAGAGTTTGGAGTGGTTGGATGGAGGAAAGGGAAGGAGGAAATGTAATTATAATCTTAAAGTGGGGGAAGGCAATGGTAATCTTCTGGGTGTCTAAGAGCCTTGCTCCAAGGAGAAACACCATTCCAACTTTCTCCGATCTCACATTCTTACTAAGACCCAGACTCATCACCAGCTTCCAGCGTTAATGCTGCCTTTGCCTAGGGGTGCTTCTTACTGGTCGAATGGCCTAAGGAAAGGTGCTTTACAGGGATGATAATAATTCATTTTATTTTAATTTAGTTGAATGTATTATAGAAACATTGTTGATTTGTGTCTGGTATCTAACTAGTAAAAGTAACAGATAGTAATTATAAATAGCCACTGAGCTGAGTGTGAAGGATCTATACCTGCTTGGAGAGATCTTATTTGCACAAGATAAAATCAGGGCTAAAGCGTGTATTTTACTTTAACAAAAATCAAAATTGGGGGTAAGATTTTATATATATATATATATATATATATATCATATTCATCTTTCTCTGTAAATTTATACTTACTTCACATTACAGAGAATGGAGAAGTAAATATTAAATCTCCTTACTAAGTGTACTGACCTCTCTCTAAGAAATGGAAATAGATACAGTAACTTTCAAGGAAAATAACTACAACGAGTTCACGTACATTATAATCAGTAATGCAAGGCTGAGAGTCGATGTGCGAGAAGGTGTTCAAGGTTTAAGTCAACTGATAATAATTATAAAATGCTCAGTACTGTGTTAACACAGCTAACATTCAGTGTCAGCTATGCTTAATAGACATGATACTGCTGTCAATAATATATTGACTACATCTCTGCCTTTGCTAGTTACATATACATACGGATGCCTCATTCTAAAAGCCTTCATCCTGTGAGTATGTACTCATCTCTCCTTCATCCTGTGAGTATGCACTCATCTCTCATCTAAAGCTTACCTCTGCAGTCTCCTCTTGCCTTTCTTCCCTAATCCCCAGGGGCGTTCATCTGTTTTCCAAAGCTCTGTCATTTTTTGCATGTGCATATTCTTTTATTTGATTCCCCCTCACTCCACCACATATATAAGACTACACTTCAGGGAATGATTTATAGCATTCCATAGAAATGTGTATTGAAATAAACTCATTTAGAACTAAATGCACATGTGACTTCTTTTCAATTAGGATACAATGTGTAATTGATAGCCTCGGTCTGGAGGAGGAAGGCAGTAACGTGTATCGTTAGAAAAGCTGGAATATTCAAGTTAACATCGAGTCTGACTCTCCCACATCGAACGCTGGGGATTACCATCATTTCCAGCCCATCTTCTTACATTTCCAGTGAGTCATTTAACTTGGCAACTGTATCATTTTAGACAAAACTAAAATGGGGTCCAAATACTGCCTGATGACTCTTCCAGCGTCAGCATTTATACTATTTGAAACATTGCTATCTCTGTGGGTCTCACACTTGAGAAGGCACAGGAGTTACCTGAGAAGACTGTCAAAGCATAGACTTTGTGATTCCCCAGACCTAAGAGGGCCCAGAATTTGCATTTTGAATAAGAAAGCAGGTAAGATACTGAAGTTGCTAGCAGGGAGACTCACTTTAGGAAGCATTGCCGATCTTCTTAGCCTTTGAGTCTGTGTTGTCACCTGGCCTAAGCTACTCCTGATAAGTAATATTCCCTGTAGGATGACTATGGTGGCAAGTGAACCCAGGCTCAGAGCAGCTGACTTTAGACGCATTAGTACCTATAAAGGTGCCTCAAAAACACGCACAGCAGGTAAGCTTTGCTGACTACAGTTTTGTTTAAGGCTTATGGAGTTAAGAATGAACTGCCTGAATCCATAGCTGCGGGGCACAGGAGACACTTGCCAAGGTCAGAGCCATTGAGGTCAACCGTGTGCAGCCAGTTTTATGACTCGCAATTGCCATCTAGTGACGCCTCTGAATTACTACATTGGTAGATGACTGGATGAAACGATGCAATGCTATCACTTGAACATTGGTTCTCTTTTCCTTCAGTCTTTATTTCCTTCATTTATGTTCAAAATGGGGAGCTCTTGAAATAAACTTTAATATGCTCTGACCATATCTGTATTTGTACCACAGTACTGAAAAACGAATACAGGCTTAGTATTCATTATGAGTTACCTCTATGCTTTATATAGACTCAATAATTCACAGCAGTTCAATGAAATAGAGTTATTTTCTCCATTGTAGAGAAAAGAGACAATGATTGATTAATATACAAAATGCTTCAGAGATTTGCCCAAAGATGTCTGTTGAGCAAAATGGAGGAGCTGAGACAGAATCAACGCAGTTGTTGAGAAACATGCTAGGCAACCTCTCACATCAGCAACACACAGAGCCAATCTAAGTGTCCACTGCTAATGAATAGGGAAAGAGAATGTGGCATGGTCGCACAATGGAATACTTACTATTCAGAAAATCCCATCATTGTGACAACTTGAATGAAGCCAGAGAATATCATGTTCAGTGAATTAACTCAGTTAATAAAACAACAAAAGAATCCCCCATAGTCTACCTCATCAAAGAAGCTAAAAATTTGATCTCATAGAAATAGAACAGTGTTCCCTGGGGGCTAGTCCACTTAGGGAAAGGGCTAAGGAAGATGTTGGTCAAAGGTTTCAAGGTGACTATTAGAAGGAACTAATTCAAGAACTCTGTAGAAGAGCAGGCTGATACATACTCACAGTGCATTTTTGAAAAGAAATAATAAGGTGAATGTTTGGTTCTCCTCACACACAAAAACTCTGATGTTATGGATATATCAGTTAACTAGATTCAGCTATTTGTGATTCAAACCATTATACTGTATATCATAATTATGTATAAATTTTGTGCATAATTTTAAATTAGGTCATTTATTAACTTGAAAAAATAAATCATGGTTGCTGAAACAAAAGACATCTATAAACTAGTTCCCAAATGTAGCTGAGCAAAGGTGAGGTTTTTCTGAATTTTCTCAACGAAATCAACTCATGTGTGAATAATTAAGGAAATATTCCTATTAACAAGAAGCCAAGCTGATACAACACAAAGGGCACTGAGATGCAATTAGACCTAGAAGCAAATTCGTCTTTCTATACTTGAGTTGTCTAATGAAGCTGGCCACAAAAGCAAACAGTACTGCTGTGGACAGGGTCTTAGTTAGGGTTACTATTGCAGTGATGAAAGACCACGCCCAAAAGCAATGTGAAGAGGAAAAAGGTTATTTGGCTTACGCTTCTATTATCCATCACTGAGAGGAATCAGAACAAGAATTCAAGGACAGGAACCTGGAGGCAGTAACTACTTACTGGCTTGCTCCCCAGGGATGCTCAGCTTGCTTTCTTGCCGAAGCCAAAATCACCAGCCCAGGGATATACCCACCCACAATGCTTTAGGCCCTTCCCTCTCAATCACTAACTAAGAAAATGCCCTACAGGCTTGTCGACTTAGACTCTGATCTTCCGGAAGCATTTTCTCAATAGAGGTTCCCTCCTCTTAGATGACTGTTGCTCATGGTAGGTTGACATGTGTATATTACGTGAAAGCGCGAAGAGAACCATGTGGGAAAACAAGGGGAATAGCAGGAGAGCAGGATGGAGACAGGAGAGGAAAGTGTGTGTGTGTGTGTGTGTGTGTGTGTGTGTGTGTGTGTGTGTTGGAGTGGTGTCAATATACACAAGGTAGTTGGATGAAAATGCCATTATGAAACATGACTTTACATAATGAATATTTATTTGATGATACTTTTAATGGTCTAGTGAATGCAAAAGGGGGCAAGAAAGTAGGTCTGATTTCTTAGTCTAGTGTCCAGAAGTCCTAGGGGTAAATAGCCCTTGTGGTGTTTGCAGAAGAGCTCTGTTAGAGAGAACCCCACTCCATTTCTCTTCACAGATGATGTGCTTGGCCTATGCCCCAAGCTTTGCAGCTCATGTGTCTCCTGCATCTCTCCTCCTGAGAAGCCTTCCTACAGGATGCCTGCTGAAAACCCACTCTCTTCATTCCAGTCTTATGCTACCAGATCTCCTGGATAATCTTTTTAGCTCCTTATCTAAGATATCTTGTTTACTAAACAACTTCTTATTTCACTGTATCAAGGATCTCCTGGATGACTATCAAATCAAATTCTAGTAGTTTCTTTGTGCTGGTATATAGATAACTTTGCCCAGACTTGCAAACATAAAGACTTATGATCGTGATGGAAAACAAACAGAGGAATAAGGGGAAATCACAGAAATATAGTAAAGAGTGTTGGGAAGATGGTTCAGTAGGTCGTGTGCCATCTATGCAACTAAGAGAGCCTGAGTTCAAATCTCCAGCATCCATAAAATAAAATAATAAAATAAAATAAAATAAAAATCCAGGCATGTCACCAGTAGCTTTTTGGTGGAAATCAGGGTCTTACAGTTCTAGGCAGTTACATTTTTGTGTATTGGTTTTAGATTTTTGGGACAGTACTGTCATGCCACCAAGGCATGGTTGACAAGAGCAAGAAAATCGTTTGGCAGTCCGATAATTTATCCACAATTACTATTCAGACAGATAGGAACCCAAACTCTGAAACAGTTTAAAGAGAGATTTCAGAAGTAAGTTTGCTCATAATTAGAGAATGCCAAGGGGTCAATAAAGTGTGCAGAAATATGGCTCCTTCAGCAGCCTTCAGTTGTATGGAGCTCAGTTCCTTCAGCACTGTATGGAAGTACAATTCCTCCACTAGCCTTCAATTCCAGCAACCTTCTCTTGTCTCACACAAGGCTCCTTTCCAGCAGGGTGTTTCTGAGGTAGATACTAAGGACCTACAAGTATCTTTCCAGAGGGAGACGAAATGAAGTTCTAACAGCTCTGTAAAACTGGAGGCCTGTCTCTGTCGCTGTGTCCTCGGCCAGTTCAGCTATGCCCGGCACTTGTACGGCACTCAGCAAGGCTTTGTTGAGTGACTGATGAAAGCTTGAGGATTTTGCTAGGCTGAGTGGGGCGGGAGTCCCTGGAAGAGAGGCTTCTCTATCCAGATGAGGGGTGTTCCTTGGTAGCACACTCTTCCTCTCTGGTAGAAGCCTTAAGCTTCAGCTCATGGTGAGATGTAGTTCAGTGACAGTGAGCTTCACCATTTTTTACCTTGGGTTCTACAGGTTCTTATGTGATTTACATTCCTTATCCATTTTTGCACTTTGAGGTGGCACTGTCAACCTAAAGTATTTTTGGCTTTGGTTTTGATTTTTTTTGGGGGGGGTAGGGGTGGGAGGGAGATTGTTTGCTTCTTAAATGAACGACTGGCAGACGGACAACTCTGAAAGTTGGCTTCTTTTGATGACGTTCTCAATTCGCCTATGCTTCTATATCTATGATTCTAAATTGCCTTAAACTCACATGCATCCTTTCAAAGTACCAGCGTCATGGCCAGGGCTGGCTTTTTTTTTTTTTTTTTTTTCCATTGCTATCATTGCATTTGCCCAGAACTATCACATAGTTATGGATAAAAACTAATAAAGAGAGAAAATTGAGACATGAAAAAGAAATTGGATGAGATACATGTGTTCCCAGACCAAGCCCCTTTTAGGAAAGTATTTGATAGAAAAACAGAAGCCTTACACTTCTGAAGCACAAAAACCAGTCTGGATGTTTAAAATCTGTTTTCATTCAGCCTCAGGAATCAGTACGAATCTCTCCTTATAGCCAACGGATTTTATTTTATTTATTTATTTTTTTTTTGAGATCCTTGAATAGAAGACTTTTTAAAATGCCTATGAGTCATTCCAAAAAAATGAGAAAATAAAAGATACATTAAAAGGGAAAGCCAGGGAGAGGGAATGAAAGGAACTGTACTCATCTCTCCTTTTGCGGACATCATGCTTTAAAAATAGGTATATGGAGGAATTTTAGTTAGCCAGGTATACTTACAAGTAGAATGCCTTCCAGGATACAGGAGCCTTTGGCAAGACCTGGTTGGCATTTATATATATATATATATACCTAAAAGGTAAAAATCTGTTTTATTCTTTGGCATGTTTTAAAAGGGCACTGAAGAACATCAGACATACCTTCCAAATTATACATAGCCAAAAACTGGGCAATCCAAAAACCACAGCTTCCCCCAGACAGATCAAAAACCAGTGAAGTTAGGCCTGAGGATTTGGGGAAGTAATTGTGAGATGTAACCCCATAATATACAATGGGTCTACAAACTCAACCAAACTCATCGGAAGTGTTGTGGGGTGTCCCCTTCACTTGAGATAATTACTTATTCTTGCTGTCATGGGAAGGACTAGATCAAAAGGAGTTACAGTTCAAACATAGACAATCCCTTAGCCATGAGGGTTTCAAGAATCAACTATAGCAAGTTTACACAAAATGTAGATTACTTAGATTACTGACCTCCCCCTAATGCTTGCCTAAGTGGGCTCCATGGGGACAAGATAGGGAACAAAGAAGGCCAGTGAATAAGAAACCATGATCTGTCGCCACACATGGGAAAACATTGCTTGTGAGTGTCATTTGAAGTCCTGGAAGTCAGTCTCTCTAATTCCCTGAATCTTCCAGGAGACTTGAACTGGTAGATACTAGGACCAGTTGGTGAAGGAAAAACAGTTTCCATTTTATAGATTCTAGACAGTGATCTATGCACTCTACACATATTAATCTATTCATCACTTCCAATGACGGACACTCTGCCTATGGCTGCTTCCCTTATCCACCATCTCCTCAGGAGAACCCTTTGTTTGCCATCTATCTAAATTTGTTCCCATCTCACTCCCATCCCATCCCATATTCCCATTGTTTTTCCTTATATCTCTTACCTCTGTTCAAAATGACCTTATGTGGCAAATTGCCTGATCCCCCCACTAAAACAGAACTCTGTGAGATCAGGAATCTGATTTGTCACTGTATGGAAACACAGTGCCTGGCCCATATAAAACACTGAGAAATATTTGTTAAATAAAATGCACATAAAAATGAAAAGGGAAATGAGTGGTATTTGCCAAATACTTTTCTAAAACTTCCAAATTCTATTACACAAGTGAAAAGTTCAAGAACCAATTCTGACCCTGAAATGTTTTAATCTACCCTATCCCATTCACATCCTGAGTAGGAGAGAGAAGGGGGGGAGCAGAAGTCAGAATGGAAAGCCTGCAGGGATTTCCTGTATCTGAAGCTTTAGTATTTCGTTTGAAATGAACTATGGGGATATTGGACAGGCCATGGCTCCTTTAAGAGGCCCTACTTGCTGGTTGAGGTCATGTCGGTGTTTACCAATCCCCTGTGGACAAATATTGCTCTCTTCCTACGCTATGTTTATGGGACTGAAGCAAAGGAGATGAGAACAGCTGAATGAAACTTTGTTCCAAGCAATTTTTGCCACTTTCACTAAAGTGCCAAAAAGTGAATAAGTGAATGTTGTCAGTGATATTGCTAGATAAAAAAAAAAAATTTAAAAGCTTTTCAAAAACCAGCTCTCTTCCTTGTTTAATTTTGAGAATGTCTTTTTGCCATGGCCGTGCGTAGAGTTGGCTAGACAGGAGTTGGCTTCATTAGTTTTCCCACATCATGTGCAGAGGTCATGGAAAAACTCTTTCCATTTTGGAAGGATTGCTGGTCTCCAATCACATTCATTTTAGTCATTAAAACCAAAGTAGCTAAGGGCAGGGATAGAGAGAGTAAAGGCGCAAACAGAGTGGGTGATCCATTACTACGAGCAGGCAAAACACTTTTCATTGCAAAGGCATCTACACGGGACAAAAATCTTGCTGCTTTCCTCCCATTAAGAAATATTTAGTCAAAATATTTAAAAGTTAGGAATTTGTTTTCATTTTTAAAATTTCTAAGTACAATCTAGTCAAGAGCAGAGATAATTTACCCAAGTCCTCTGAAAACCACATGGATAAACTCAAAGCCAAGTTTAGCACATTTCGCTTTCCCTTTTGTGAGCAAAACATGATTTGGTTACTAAATTTCTCTGAGCTCTGTGCATAGAGCTGAGGGCCTCAGTCATTTCCTTATCAGAAGCAACAGGGAAAATTCCAGATATGAAGAATCACAGAGATTTATTGCCTCCTTTCCCAGCCTGACACTTGGCTCAGCACGAAGGAGCAATGGCCAGGAAGAAGTCCTCTGGTAAAGGATGAGGGGAACTGGATGTTTGTGAAGCCCAGACTTGGGAGTGACACAAAAGGAGGTCTGAGCTTTTACACAGCCAGCGAAATCTAGTCTGTTTGAAGTTGGATCAATTGATTTCTTAAACATTTCAAATAAGCAAAGTTCTGCAGGAAATGGGAGCCAGATGCATTTCTCTCACTCAGGAGTTCCTTGGAGGAGAGGTATAAAACAGTCACAGAACAGTTCCTCGTTTCATCTTGGCCTCCCTTATACTCCAGAGCTAGGCCTGTGCGGTGTGAATGTGGAGATGGGTACTGAGTAAGAAATGACTTCCTTGTTCCAACAGAAAGATCGGTAGAAGGTTCCTGATATATGACAACTTTTCAAATACTATAGTTGACCTTAAAAGAACTCAAAAAACCAGAGGAGGAAACATCAGAGGTGAAGCGGGCACTGTGTTTGCAGTTTTATAAACCCTCAGAGAACAGGCTGCCCCAGCTTTCATTCTGTGCCCAGAGAAACTGAGGCTCCATGAGAGTGTCTGGTTCACCAGAGACCACATGATTATAAATGGAGAGAATGGGGTTCTCTCATCAAAGCAGATCTTGGTCGAATATGAAAGTAGGATCAGAGAAGAGGAATTAATCTAGGACTCTGTAGCACAGTGGGTGCTAAGCTACTCCCATCTCTTTAGCCAAAGATTGGTCCTCTTCAGGGAAGGTGGTACCTACTGCAGCTTCCACACAGAGCCATGAGGAGCACAGGGCTTCCTTGCTAAAGCCTCCAAAGAGAATCTCAACAGTGCCACCTCACAAAGCAGGAATGGACTCCACACATTTCCCCAAGTAACCCAAAGGAGACAATGAAGGCTCGCCCCTCACTCAGATCTAAGAAAAACTAAGACAAAAATGAGAACAGACAATGTGTCACACCTGGCTGATGTTCCGGTCCATGTAACTTTTACAGAAAATGAAATATTCTTGGTTTCACATATGCTTCCCAGAAGCCCCGAGGTTTCCTGGAATTTTTCGTAAGAATTTTAGCCATCATTTTCAGATATCACTGCTCTGGCTGACAGGGAATAGACATACACCATCTTTGGAACAATTGACCTCTAGGGATCTTCCCTCTGCTTTCTTCTAGGTTTTTTTTCTCGTGAAACCATCCCACTATGGTTTTGATTTTCTTGTATAATCATATTCTTTTTCCCAGAAATCTCATTTTCAAGATAAGGGAAAAATGAAAATGGCAGTAGGACATTCTCGTGGTACGCTCTTGAATTTGAATTGATGCCCTGATCCTTCGGCACTTCTATATTGGCAAAGGAAATTATGGGCATTTTAGTTTGTGTGTGTGTGTGTGTGTGTGTGTGTGTGTGTGTGTGTGTGTGTGTGTTCACCACTTATGTCCTTGTTATGGTCATGCAATGCACCTTCATAACAACCTGGAAGGCCAAATTAAAATTAAAAGTTTTCAGATTTCTTCCAATTTTGCATCAAAGTGTATAGATCTGGGAAGAGCAAATTGCCCTCTCCCCCAGGTTCTCTGCTCCCATCTTCAGCTCTGCCAGGGACCACAACAGAGTTCCAAGCTGTGCATGTGGCCACCCAGCTAAGCTTCATTCACAACACCCAGAAAATATGATGTTCCTGGGTACCATGTGTTTTCCAAGGCTGCGTATCCCAGTTGTACAGTCAGTCTTATGAAGCTGGATACTGACAACATCCCACTTTCGTATTAGAAAGGTCTTGACACTGTCAAGACAGAATTTAGAGCTCTAGGCATCCAGGGCATTTTCAAGAACGATATAATTTCTGCATAAAATAGTCCCTTGACTTCTTACACCAGTGAACTTGGAGAAAACAGGGCTAGAAGAAAGGATCAGAGAGGGTGTTCGCCCTATCTGTGTGATGCCTGGAAACGATCTTCCTACAGTAAGTGCCTCATCCTTCCACATAGCCATGAAATGTATCTCAAACCATCTAAAACTAGAGGCCCAAGAGCCATAGCTTAATATAAGACACAGTATTTGTACCTCAATGGCACTAAGGGTTGTGCAGTTTGTGATTTGAATTACGAATTTGGCCATCTGATTTCCTACTCCAGTGGTCTAACGCTAATGAAGAAGCATAGTGCATGGTATCCTCTCAAAGAGACACCAAGACAAAGACAGTGACATAGCCCCTGGAAAAACGGGGACCAGGGGTGGGTGCTTTGCAAGTGAGGCTTCTCTTGCCTGTTTAAATGTCTGTGTCTGCTCCTGCTTCTCTTGGCCATTATAGCACAATAATAGCTTCTGCATTGCTCTTACTCACTTGAGAGTCCATGGGAAGCATTTTACAGATGTTTTCTTAATTTGTTCCTATGTTCTAGGATCTAAACACTATTTTCACAGAGGAAGAATGTGAGGCAAATATATATTCGTTTAAAAACCAAAAGGAACAAAAACAACCATGTTGCCCTTAATCATATTGAGTAATAAGGAATCCAAATTCTAGATGAATGGCTAGATGTGAACCTAGCCACTGTAGCCCCGGGATCTATGTACTCAGTAACTGTTTTTCTGCTTCTTGAAATGACATACCACCCAAGAACTCACTTAGCTGGTTGCTCAGCCTCTGAACTCCGGTATGCTCCTAAGTAGTCACGGCCTTGGTAGTGGAGGTTTAACCGAGACAAGACATCTCTTTGGCTGGCCAAATATGTCTTGCTTTCTTTGGGATAAAAGCAATCTCCTCTTTCTCTGTTTCGATGGCGATCATTGAGCAGGCGCCTAAGAAACCAACCGTAGCAGCCTCAGGTTCTCCGAGCTCCTAATTAGATGTAAAGGAAGCTTTGTGGATGAGAATTTTTTTCATTTTAGGGCTTGTAGAACATTGTATTTTGTGCCTTACCTGACCTTTTGTTCCAATTCCTCAGAAAGGTTCTTTGCATATAAAAGGTATTTTAAAACTTTTAAATGAGCCAGGTGGTGGTGGTATAAACCTTTAAGCCCAGCACTAGGGAGGGAGAGGCAGGCAGATCTCTTTGACTTCAAGGTCAGCCTGGTCTACATAACCAAGTTCCAGGAGATCCAAAACGACACAGAGAACCCTGCCTCTAAATTAATTAATTAATTAATTAATTAAAAATGCCATTTTCTTCAATAACCTTGAGTGTCTATCTGACATTCAATTCTTTAAATACAAAGAATAGAATGACCAAATTCAAACATTAAATGTGATATAAATATGAAAAACATCACAGAGAGAGAGAGAGAGAGAGAGAGAGAGAGAGAGAGAGAGAATAAAAGGCCTTGTGTGTGAAGATGATGATAGGTTTTAGATTGTATCTAGAATCTGGAAACCAATTTCATGAGTTCAAATTCTAGTCCTATTATTTACTGATTCTAGGATACGTACATGCATTTAAATACAGTATACTTGCTCCCCTCAAATGATTAATATGTTATTCAAACTCTCTATGCCCATGTCCTTATAGAAAAGTAGGAAGCAGGACTTGTACACAGCGGTAGCTTCTATCTCAGAAAGACTGGAGGGTAAAATTAGTTCATCAGCGTAATGGTTTACGGGAGTCAGTCCACATGTAAAGCTTTCAAAATGGCTGGAAAATAGTAATTTCTCCAATGAATGCTTGCTATGTGGCAAACTGTCCCACTGTTCAAGTACAAGTATGGTATGTTTCAGTGTAGAAATGGTTTTGTTTCCTAGGAGACTGATAAAGCAGCATTATCATATCTTTATGACCAAGGTGGGTAGGGTTCAATACAGGGTTTCTCTGTGTATCTTTGGCAGTCCTGGAACTTGCTCTGTAGACCAGACTAGCCAAGAACTCAGAGGTCTACCTGCCTCTGCCTCTGCCTCCTAAACGCTAGTATTAAAGGCATGTGTCACCATACCTGGCTCTCCTTATGATTATTAAGAGAATAATTAATGATAGTTAACAGAAAAAAAAACAGTTAACAACATATAATGAGTAACAACATATTTCAGTGTATACTACACTAACACCAAGTGTGGACAGTGCACACGAACAAAAAGCTCAAAAACATGTGCTTAGCCACTAATATATTACCTCCTCCCTCCTTCCAGAAGCTTGTCTGTGAGACTAATGGGAAGCAGAGACCTAAATCTTAGCACTAGCCAGCAACCGTTGCTGAAATTAGAACCAAGCAGAAGGAAGAGAATCCACCCCACCCCCACCCCAACATAATTCCCAGCCAGCATCCAGTCTAGTCAGCTAAGGATAGCTAGCAGAACATGGAATACACCGAAGTCCCACAAGCATACATTTTTTCTGTTTCAACTCTCTACAGTGAAGTTAGATGAAATTACAGTGGGACCACAACATCTGAGGTGTTTCAAAGCATACATACCTATTTCATTCCTTTCGCGGCCCAATTACTTCCTTCATGCTCTTAACCTTTGCATCAAGGTACAGCACGAAGCACGTATTACACAGCATCTGGTTTGCTGTTGATGTCATTGGCACGAGGCATTTTCTCAATAAAGTTAGCCTACGACAGAGGTAATCTAGCCAGGGTACTACTATTCAGTTGCTTCTTTCATTTCTGGTTATCAGCACATTTGACCTGGCCTGTGCTGAGGAGTGTCAGTGTTTCCTAGCTCCCTCCTACCTCTTTTCTGTGTTTTCCATCTCTTATCTTCATCCTTTTCTCTAATGTAGCAGATGTCTCTTCTGATACCAGCACAAAATATTAAAGCATCGCCATTACTGTTTTTATTTCAAAAAGGTGTTTTAAACATCAAATTCAAGGTTCTCACAACATTGAGCCGTGCATCCATGTGATGCGTTAACTCCTTGGGACTCCTCAGATATTTTCGTGTTCCACCTCAACAGTAATGAGTGTGGTACCGTGAATTCTTTAAAAGCACGCTACCTATGGGAATCTGAGTTATATGACTGTCCACTGTTTCTCTGAAGGGTTTAATCCCACACCTCAGAAAGTAACGGCTCCCAGTACGCTTCCTTTTCTTTCAGTGACTTCTACCTCAGATGATATAAGGCCTTACCTATCTCACCACCAGTTATTAGTCCTAGAGTTCCGCAGACATGAGGTTTTCATTTACTATTTCACTTTGGCACAGAAACATTTTTTTTTCAGTTTCTCCAGTCAAAAGCTTGGAAAAGAACACAGGAAGTGTAGCCAGGAGAACTCTACAACAATATTTTTTAAACCTCCATGTGTCCAGATTTAAAAATACATCCATCTATCTTTTCTTCAGGAACAGCAATAACTCTATAAGCTGACAAAATTTTTATTCATGGTTTTAGTAACAGCTGGTAGGCCCAATGTGTTTTGGGACAGGGAAAGATAGGAAAGGAAGAAAGAAGCGTCAGGTACCTTCCGTCCATCCGGGATGACCTGGCTCGGTCCTGGGGAGGACTGGGAGCCTTCCTTTCATAAAGTCACATTTCATTAGGATGAACCTTTCACTCCAACCCAAACATATTTCAGCCCATCATCGCCGTTTCATTTGATTATCAAAACACCAGTCAGCATGTGGCTCATCCCACTATGGAGCTTCTGAATCACAGTAGCAAAGTCCGGAGGCACGTTATTAATCTAGTAAAAGACAAAGCAGGTTCTCCAACATACAGAGGTAAGACTAACACAGAGCTACTGGTAATAATAAAACATGCTTATCTGAAAGAGGCAGCATGAGAAAACAGTGCTAGGATAGTTATTTCAAATTTCTAGACCTGGAAAAAAATGTTGCCACCTTCCCCCTGTTGATTGAAAAATTAGGAATTTGTCATAGATTATAAATTATAATGAGGGCCCATCCATATACAACTGAAGTTAGGTTGATTAGAGCACTATTAATCCCGTTTCAAACTCAGAATAAAACTAAAATTGGCTATTTATTAGATCACTTAATAGTAAAGATGTAAGAGCCAAATAAATATTCCGTTTAGCCAAAAAGGTCCCATGTTCCTAGAGCCCTACACACAGGGTCTCACAAACTCAAGTTCTTGAAAGCTAAGGAACAACAAAGGAGACTTGACTCCACTTTGTACAATTGCTCCCACAATCAAGTAGCAAGCCACATGTTCAAGATGCTACGATAACTGCGTGAAACTCATAGCTTACAATATGCTGATGGCAGAAGAGCCACAGACACGTGACAGGTGACATAGAGAATCACTGTCCTCCAGGCACTGCTCAGAACATTGACCATGGGAAAATGTCATTTGCTTCTCACAACTCTCAGGTGCAATGTTTATTACTGGTTTACTAGATGATTCGAGTGTGAAAAGGACTTCTTTGGATAGCTCTATTTGAGAGTACTACCATTTCAAAGGAGCATTTTGTTAACTCGAGCAAACTATGGAGAAGAGGATTTGCTATTTGGTTGCTTCTGTGGGGTTTCTGTGATATAAAGAACAAATATTGGAGTCACATAGAAGTTGAAATTCTAGTTGTCAAAATCAGCTAAAGTTGTGCAAGCAGCATTCTTAGTCTCTACTTCACCTATTTGTGTCTGTGTGTGTCTGTGTGTATGAATGCATGTATGTATGTTTGTTTGTGTGTATATACATGTGTTCATACATGTTTGTGCTAACATATGAACATGTTTGCATACATGTGTGTAATGTCCAAAGGATTGTATCAGGTGTCTACTACATTGATCTCTCTCTCTCTCTCTCTCTCTCTCTCTCTCTCTCTCTCTCTCTCTCTCTCCCTCCCTCCCTCCCTCCCTCCCTCCACCTATATTGAAGCAGGGTTTTTCACTTAACCCCAAAATCACCTATTCAGCTAGTCTAACCTGATTTCTCACAGATCCCATCTCCTCCTCCAGTGTGTGGAGATTTTAAGTGGGTAGTCATGTTCATCTGGCATTCACCTGAATGCAGGGGATTGGAGTTCTAATTCTCAAGCTTACACAAGCCTTTACCTACTGAGTTATCCCTAAATCCCTCTCCTCACCTATTTTTAAAGAAGATGATAGTCTTGTGCTGTGTGTTGTTACAACTATGATATAGGCTTAGCACCTAAGATACTACCTGACATGTGTTGGGCATTCAATAAATTCCCCAGTCTCCCAGCATTTCCCTAAGCACCTGTCATAGACAGATAACATTTGACCAAGGGAACTGTGGTTCTGCGGTCTGTCTTGCCACTCAGACAGACAAAATGTGAGGCGTTAGGCTATGAATGGCCTAAGATGGGGGACCCAGACCAGGTGAGAAACAAAGCAGACTGAGGCTGAAGAGGCAGGGGATTCCCAAATTCCTGGGGCATCCACTTACCCATAGAAACCACATGGAGTCAGGAACGATGGGGGATGCACAGTCTAGTGATCAGCCCAGGGCTGGTGGGAGGGAGAATCCAGCTTAGCTCAGCAGTGAGTGCCTAGAGGGCAGAGGGGCCTTCTGTGGGAGACTTAGGCGTGGTTCTGTATGATGAAGGCTTCCCACCCATGGTAGTTCTTGATGAGAGAAATAGTCCTTGCTTATCCATACTGTTTATTCATTAGTCATCATGGAAAATAGGTACATATAACGTACTCAGAGTGGACCAGAGATTAAATATCGTTTACAGAAAGGAATGTCCAGGAAGAGACACTTATTGCTTAAACCCTAGGGCTGGCCCATCTAGATACCTTATTGGCATGGAGAACTAGTCATGGCTACATGACTAGTGGTCATGATCTTCATGTGGGATGTTGTGGTCACATGCTCTAGGACAGGAACCAGGTCAGGAGCAGATGAAATGCCTACCAGTCTCAGATATGAGAATACTGGGGTTTCTGAATCCATTCAACCTTCTCAGTTTTTGTCTGGTTGCATGGTTCCACTTGCCCCACACAGGGAAGCAGAATTGCGAGGCTTCTGACTGCTTATCTGGGTAGACTTTCTGTTATCCATCTATTTGGCAACATGTAATAAATGTATATTCTCGTTGACAAATGGGAATCAGTCACTGGGATCTTTGGAAAACTGATACAGCCAGTGTCATGCCACTGCTGCTCTACTAGACTAGTGATCATGATGTAAACATTACACTGTATTTTATGCAGAAAATGAGAAAAGGCATGACTGAGACTCTCCCAGTGAGATATTTGAAAGAGGTTACAAATTCACATCTTGTAAACTACATGTGATAAAGGGTGTGCATTTTTATGAAAAGTCATACATAAGTATCATTGAAGAAGGTATGTTCTAATGGAAATAAACAAAGAGGGGGTTGGCAAGACATTAATTGTCTAGACTCTTCTTGATCTTTGGGTATAGGACATGACACTTCTAAAATAAGGGACTTATGATCCTTTATGACCTTTATGAATAGGTAGGTAAAATTTATTTGTGCCCCATTTTAGTGGAGAAAGATAGCAGATGGACAAAAAGTGACCTTCCTGTTTCTAATGTTCCTTAGTTTTCTTTATTATATATTGTGGTTGATAATTTGGAGTAGTAGACGAGACTTCTGTTCAATGCTTATTTATTAATTTCATGGGGAAGAGGGATAGAGCGTGCTGCCATCTCCCAAAAGTGGAAGTCAGGAGACCACTTGAAGGAGCCAAATCTCCCAAACCCCATGTGGATATTGGAGATTACATTCAAGTCATCAGGCTTGGTAGTAGGCGCCTTTACCCGCAGAGCCATCTCACAGGCCCGTGAGATTCACCTGTGAAGAGATTCATACCTTGCAGTGCTAGCACACACCTTTAATCTCAGCACTTGGGAGACAGAGACTGACAGATCTCTGAGAGTCCAAGGCCAACCTGGTCTACTGAGATAATTCCAGGACAGACAGGGCTACATAAAGAAATGGTGTCTCCCTGGCTCAGAGAGAGACAGACAGACAGAGACAGAGACAGAGACAGAGACAGAGACAGAGAGAAACAGAAAGACAGAGACAGAGAAAGACAAAGGGACAGAGAGACAGAGAGAAAGACACACACAGAGAGAGAGAGAGAGAGAGAGAGAGAGAGAGAGAGAGAGAAAGAGAGAGAGAGAGATTAAGCTTGGCTGCAAACCCACCTACCCACTTAACAATTTATACTCACAAACTGCTGTCTCCCAAATGTGCTAATCTCTGAAGAATGTATAAGCCAAAGAAAGACATGGAGCCTGATATGTGTTGTTTAATAGCAGAGATTAGAAACAAACAAACAAAAATGAACAAAAAGCCAAAGATGTGTTTCTACATAAAAATAGATTCGCATATGTATAAA
The DNA here is from genome assembly GCF_900095145.1 of Mus pahari. Taxonomy (NCBI): domain Eukaryota; kingdom Metazoa; phylum Chordata; class Mammalia; order Rodentia; family Muridae; genus Mus; species Mus pahari. The sequence continues at coordinate 51,206,822 of NC_034601.1, read as the reverse complement.
TACTCACAATATACACCATCATACCCAAGAAACAATGAGTACCATCTATGACATAATTCGCTAAGTTGTTCATGTCTCACTTTTTGGTCAAACACAGTGCTTTGGAAATTAAACATTAAATAAGACAAAACAAATCTATGAACTTAGAGATACATACTTTATATAGATACAGGGAAGATGAACAATGAGGAAGTTAAATAAACAGGATAATGTCAAATATCAAAAAGTGCTGTGAATGAAATAACCTGATGCTGACTAGATTTTGGCACCACAATGGCCAATCTCATCAGAAAAGACTTCTCGTTGGGAATGGCATTTAGGTGGAGTCCTAATGACACGAAAGGCATTAGTCACATGCTAGAGTCTATTCTTACAGAAAGAACAACATCACCAAACTGATAAATTCAGTGAAGAGAAGTCAGTGGGTCTTGGACACAGGAGAGCAGAAGCAGCATGAGACACAGAACAAGCAAGGCACCGAGAAGTAGGCAACACCATCACTATCCATTATCGGTCTTGAGTACCTTCCAGGTTTTCTTAAATTAGAGATTTGAGAAATCAAAATAAGAGTTAAAATGCTGTCCATAATTAAACTGTAAAACATCCAACCAATGGAATCCAGCCAAAACCGAACAAGCTATCAAGCCATAAGAACACATGAATGGAGGAGCTTACTTACATAAATGCTTGTTTCTAAGTAATGAAACAGATATGAAAGCCTCATATCTGAGAGAAATGATAGGTTTGAAATGATTAGCATCTGTAAATGCTTAAAACATGTTTTAGTGATTACAGAGGCTGGTTAGTTGGAGATGAATGGACAGGCAGGCAGAACATAAAGGATACTGACGATATTAAAACGATGCTAGAATGGCAAATGTGTGTCCTTATCTCTTGTACAAACTGAAGAATGTTCAATACCCAGGGAGGCTCCAATTGTGATACTGGACTTTGGGTGATGTGCCTGTGGAGGTTCATCATGTCTAGCAAATGTTCCGCTCTGGTACGGGGTGCTGATGATGCACAGCCTGTGCAGGCTTAGATAGAGAGGATATGCAGGAACTCTGCTCTTTCCCTTCAATTTTGCTGTGAACTTTAAAATTACCTATTTTTAAAATTACCTATTTAAAAGTCTATTTTTAAAGGTTAAGGGCTGAAGAGATGGCTCAGTGGTTAAGTGCACTGACTGCTCTTCCAGAGGTCCTGAGTTCAATTACCACCAACCACACAGTGGCTCACAGCCATCTGTAATAAGATCTGCTGCCCTCTCTGGTGTGTCTGAGGACAGCTACAATGTACTCACATAAATAAAATAAGTAGATTAAATTTTTTAAAAGTTAAATACAAACAATAATAAAAATAAAACTTAATTGTATATAAAAAGATATGCGGGTGGCCCCTTCATGTCCCTGATGATGTCATATGGGTACCCCAACTCTACAGTGGGTGTTGAGCTAAGACTTCTTTAGCACATTATGAGTGGACTCAGTAAGCAACCCTGGGAAGCACTGGTTATGTTTCAAGAATCAGACACAAAATAAAGTTAAATTCTATCATAATTTCTTTCTTTCTTTCTTTCTTTCTTTCTTTCTTTCTTTCTTTCTTTCTTTCTTTCTTTCTTTCAAGACAGGGTTTCTCTGTGCAGCTCTGGCTGTCCTGGAACTCACTTTGTAGACCAGGCTGGCCTCGAACTCAGAAATCCACCTGCCTCTGCCTCCCGAGTGCTGGGATTAAAGACATGCGCCACCACCACCTGGCTCTATCATAATTTCTACTCACATAGATTCTTATTTTGAGAATTTGTTTTAAAGATTCTGGAGAGATGGCTCAGCCATTAAGGACCCTAGTTGTGTTTCCTGAAGACCAGTGCACAATTGCCAACACCCACACAGAGCAGCTCACAACCACTGTAACTCTTGCTCCACGGGATTGAGCACCTGCAAGCTTGTGCCATACACAGAGACACAGATATTTAAAAGTAAATACGTGTCCACAGAAATGATGTAGAAAGGTGAACTCTTTGAAATTTTTTTTCACATCGTATCTACTTCACCTGCTCAATCCAAAAGAGCCTTTAGCACGTGCTGAAAATATCCACATCTGAACTCAATCCGAACTCAAAAATGGGCAACAGTTTAACTTGTTTGTCTCTGTGCCAAGCATCTGCATTGATAACTATAGGTAGAGGGAGAGAGAAATAATAGGGTTGAAGATAAGATGGAGACTAAATGGTGCATACTTTTTAAATTTTTTAAGTAGAAATTTTCACCACAGCTTATTGTATTAATCTCTTCTGTGGAGGAACAGAATCTATATAAATATAGAAAGGAATTTATTAAAATGGACCAGTTAGTCCAACAATGGCTGTCTATGAAAAGAAGGTCCAAAAATGCAGTAGTTGCAGTTCACAAGGCTGGATGTCTCGTCTGGTCTTCAGTATGCTCTGGTATCCTGAAGACATTGGTTCCAGTGCCAGTAAAGGAATGGACTTGAGAGAGAGAGAGGGAGAGAGAAAGAGAGAGAGAGAGAGAGAGAGAGGAGGGGGGGAGGGAGGGGGAGGGAGAGGGAGAGGGAGAGGGAGAGGCTGCTTGTGGACGTTGTACATCGTGGTGCGCACTAGGCTCCGCACCACGATGTACAACGTCCACAAGCAGGGAGAGGGAGAGGGAGGGAGAGGGAGAGGGAGAGGGAGAGGGAGAGGGAGAGGGAGAGGGAGATTGCCACCAGAAGGAATGGCCCGGATCACAAGCTGGGAGGTGGAGGGGAGCCAACATGAGATTGTAAAATTCTGAATCTTTTCATCTGAAAAGATCAGAATTAATAGTGGGTCTTCCCACTTCAAATAATTTCATTAAGAAAAAAAAATCTTTTACCAGTATACCCAGCCACTTGGGTTTTAGTGAATTCCAGGTGAAGTCAAATTGATATCTTAAAATAGCTATTATAGTTATTAACCATTTGACACTTCAGACGTTAGAACAGGTATCAGTAGAATTTATTGTGATATATTAAGATTGCTTTAATATCATCGTATGCCGAATAATATGTAAGTGCAGTAACTCCCCAAGTCCTTACCGCTCTCATGAGTAACTTACTGTCCCTTGTACTCCTATGTAAGGCCACCCACTCAGGTTATCCAGATGCTATTTGTGTTTGCCATGCAGCAGTGTCCTTTATTTACATTCCTTGCAAGTCTTGTCGGACAGATCTTGAAATAAGTTTGTTTTCTATGGATACACTTCAAGGACCAGAAGGTAGAAGAAGCCCAATCACATGCTGGGAGGTGGAGGGGAGCCAACATGACATTGTAAAAATGCTGGCACTCACCACCTTAGTGAGTCAGCCAGACCAATACACAGGACAGGAGTTCAATGTTTCCCTGTTACTGTTACTAAATCATAGAGGTAGAACTGACCAAGGGGAGGAGTCTGAGTGGCCAGGGCCTCAGCCTAGCAGCCCTGCACTGGGAGTCATTCCAGGACAGGGATCTCACTCTCTGCTCACTGTTATGTCTCCAGCACCTGCTTGGCATTTGCTGGATATTGAACTGTATTGAAGGGATGGATCAACTGATTAATTACCAGGTGAGCACATCTCTTTCCTCCTTTGTAGAAAACTCCAATCTCTTTAAATAGAATGCTGGACAGTATCTGAAGGTTGTTATGCAGACAAAGGCGAAGGGCCAAGCTGTGTTTATTAGGAGAAATTTATAGAGAGGGAAACAGTAGTGAATGTGTGCATCTCCTGGCTATCCTTGGCATATTCCAGACTAGGAATATGCACAATGATCCAGCAAGCTTGTGAGTCAGACATCAGGAGAGGGTGCTTGCCTCTTGGACTGTGAAATCTTTAAATTGATGATTAGAGAAGTGTTAGTTCTCCCCCTGATGTGGTCAGAAACAAAGATAAAAATAGAAGAACCTTGGTTTGGGCTTTTTACTGGCCACTTGTCAGCTGGGCTGGGGTCTGTGGTGGGGGCGAGTCAGCTTCTTTCCTACCTAGAATACAGTGTCTATGCTTTGAAACTCTAGCTATGTGATGTGACAAAGATATCAGTCATTTACTTCGTGCATTCACACATGTCTTGGAAACAGCAGCCCCTGCCATGGGAGGCTGGGAAAGAAGGCTGAGTTCCAAGCCTCGCCAACAGCCAAAACTTCTGAAGCACAAACTTAGGGGACAGTCAGTCTCCAAAGAGCTTTGCTGAAGGTTGACTTCTATAAAGGCAGACTACAGGAAATTCTTTTGAATATATTCATACTCACCTCTTAGTGGTAATGTAACAGCCACACATCAATCACAGCATCTTAACTAGCTCATTCCCATGATCTGGTAGAGGAGCTGTATGGCAAGGCTCAACTTCATCCCTCCATCTGATGCTTCTAGTCTCCAAGGCACTTGTGACCTTGAGCCTCCACATTACCCCTTACATATTCCCAGTCAGGACAGCCCATCCAAATTTCTCAGTACTCCTACATTCCTGGTTTCTTCTCAATCATAGGTTAGTCAATTATCACAATTCTGAGGCTTCAATAGCTTGCCTAGGTTTTAGAAATTTAGTTGGAATTTTAAGCACTCTGTAGAGCTATGGAGAATTATTTTGTCTTGAGGCAAAGATGACTGCTTTATGGGGCTACCTGAATCTTCCCACATTGGCATGTCTCCTTGGTTACAGAAAGTCTGTCCTTGATCCAGAAAGGAGGGAAGATGGTTTAACTCATGTATCCAACCAGGGTAAAGCATTAGTCTTTATTCTGACACAGGTTCAAAGTGACTTGATGATATTATAAACACCAAGTGGAAACCAGATAGCTGATAAAGGGTAAAGAAATCAGACAGGAAGACTGGGGATAAATGAAGAGGAAACTAAAGAGAAAAGGAACAGATGTGGCACTGGCTTTTTTTTTTTCAGGCATGTTTGCCTTTGCCTGGATAGCCATTGAGGCAAAAGAGGTGTCCCAGTTGGTGTTGAGTCACGTTTAATTCCTCTCACAGTTGTTGAATAGGACAAAAGGAAACCAGAATAGTGTGTGGTAATGCACTCACCTTCTAACCCTAAGAACCTGGAGGAAGAGGAGGAAGAGGAAGAGGAGGAAGAGGAAGAGGAGGAGGAGGAGGAGGAGGAGGAGGAGGAGGAGGAGGAAGAAGAAGAAGAAGAAGAAGAGGAGGAGGAGGAAGAAGAGGAGGAGGAAGAGGAAGAAGAAGAGGAGGAGGAGGAAGAAGAGGAGGAGGAGGAAGAAGAGGAGGAGGAAGAGGAGGAGGAGGAGGAGGAGGAAGAGGATTGGTACTAAACCCTAACGAGCGTTCTGTCCCAAAGATGGCATAGATTAAATGTAAAATTCAGATAGATTATTAAGTAGAATATTTAGGCAGATTATGCAGGGCTGAAATGGGATCATGACAACAGTTCCTTAATCTGTTTGCTATTATGGTGGAGAACAAGATGGCGTTCTTTCCTTCTGGAATTTGGACATGCTTTCTGGAATTCAAAGAACTATAAGGGAAGCTCTACCCAAGCTAAGCTGGGTCTCCCTGTAATGTAAATACTTTTCCAAGGAAGAAAAAAAATGAGTAAAAGATGGTGATTTTGCCTTCTGACAACATCTCCCAGACTCTGTGTGTGTGTGTGTGTGTGTGTGCGTGCGTGCGTGCGTGCGTGCGTGTGTGTGTGTGTGTGTGTGTGTGTGTGTGTGTGTGTGTTAACAAAGCTCTCTTGGAGTAAAGCTAAGTGTTTCTGAGGCATGGTAATTTTAAAACGGAGAGAAGGAAAATTTCAATAAGAACCAAGCTGCACCGACTCTCCCTTTATTTTTAAACAGAACCATCAAAGGGCAGCTAACGGAAACATACTTAAGTGGCATTAATTCATCCCTAAGAGGGCTCTCCAAGAGTTTTATTGCTACATAAGGGAAAGCCATAAACCAGCAGGAGGAGAAAGCAAAGAAAGTAAGTCTGAGGAATCATCCTAAGAAGGTGGGTAGGTGGCCAGTAATGTGGCCTTGGCTGCTGTCCACAAGAAGAAACAGAAATTCATGGCAGAGATGTGGTCCACAAACAACCACAGTAAAGAACATAGGACACTGCAAAATGTTGGACACTTCATAGAAGTATGAAACAAATGTCCATCTCCTCTCCTCCTCCTCCTCCTTCTCTTCTTCCTCCTTCTCTTCCTCCTCCTCCTCCTCCTCCACACATTGGATTTCATGGTCATTCTCAACCCCCCTAACCCTTGTCAGTTCCTTGCATAACTACAGGTAGCAGCATGGGCAGGAAAACAGCAGTGAGTCTTTAGACCCTCAAGGATATCAGGGATCACTCAGTCCACCACTCAGGAATTGCCTTTGTGAAAGGAGAGAGCTACTTGAGATCTGAAAGCCTTAAAACCAGACCAGAGATTTTGAAACCTGCCTCCATGGTACTATAATGTAGCTCAATCTGTGGCCTTCATCATAAAGAGAACCTTACAAGCATCTCGTAAATCAATGAATTGCCACCAATCTCATTTGTTCTAAGGCCATCCAATGCTTCTCTGTCCTTTATAAAGTTTATAACATCAAAAGCAGCACTCTTTATTAACTTTGAAGGAAAAATGGCTATTATGTAGGATTTTCCATTCTTACAATCTGGCAGTGGACATCAGGACACAAAATTAGGGGCATGAGGTTGAAAATAGTATGTATATAAATGAACTCTGTTGATCCAGGATTGGTGGCTGTATCATTCCCAGTTAGTGGCCCTCCCAGCCAGCATACCACCTGAGGTCTAATTTTGCATTTAGGTTAGGCAAGGGGCAAGATGAAAATGAGACCGTCCATGTATTCACTTGATAGGATGCATCAAGTCTATTTTATGCTCATCTATGAACTAAACGCAATTATACTGCACAGAGAGAGAGCTCCCTCTTACCCCTATGTCACCTGACTGACTCATGCTGAGTGTACCTCCCCTTAGCCACTAACCTCTAGAACTCTTGAAAAGAACTTATTTTTCAAAATAAATTATAAATTGTATTGATTAGAGAAAATTACTCATGTACATTTAAACAAATGTTCCTTGCTAAATAAGGCTTCATACTTCTCTGGTACTTTAGATTTGAAGTTATCAAATAGTTGCACGATAAAACAAGTATGTGAAAGAAGTCTATGTCAGACTGAATTTGTCAGAATCAAAAGTCAGTGTGTGTGTGTGTGTGTGTGTGTGTGTGTGTGTGTGTGTGTGTGTGTGTGTTTTAAATAACCAAGGTGGGGAGTACATTTTTCAGACACAACTCAAATTAAGAAAAACAGTACAGAGCTCACTACAGCAACATTTATACGACTCAAGTCCCAATGAAGCACAGAGAGACTAAGCCAGGAGAAACAGTGAGCTGGTTGCTATGGACCAGAAACTTGTAGCCATTTGTGAAGTTTACTTCCTTCGACAATAAAAATACAGCTCTGGATTCTGTAGTCACTTCTATGCTATCCCCATAGAAAAGTCGGCCTAGTTTCATAATCTGGAGCAGAGTGAATAAAAACATTATCATCCATATTCTTCAAATAAGACTGCAACAAGATGTGTGTCCTTTCAAGTGAATATATGAACGGTCTTATTTTAATCTTGCCCCTTGCCTAACCATATATATCTATATACATATAGATATAGATATACAATATATATATACATATATATATACATGTATGTATGTATATATACATATATATGCATATATATTGTGTATCTATATATGTATATACACATATTAACACACATATATACATATAAACATATATGCATGTATATACATTTGTATATACATAGAAACATACATGTGACATATGAATATATATGAAAATACACACACACACACACGTATGTGTGTGTGTGTGTGTGTATGTGTGTGTAAAATCTCATAATATTGTACCTTAACTTTTGTTAGAATATCGTGAAATTGGTAATTAAATTAATCCACTGACAAAGGATGGATACAAAGCTAGGAGTTTAAAATTTTAGAAAATATTATCGTGGCCCAGGAAATATTGGAAACAGCGTTTTAAAATGAGAGATGTTTGAGACCACCTGGCACAGAGTTGCCCAGCAAGTTAAAAGAAGGATCTAGGAGAAAAAAGGGTTGAACCCTTTTCTATATTTTCATTTTTGGCAGGGGGTCGGGGAGACCTTGTTTCTACCAGATAATGTTAAAGTGAATCAACTTTTTTTTTTTTAATTCTATAATCCTTTTTATTTTTTTACAGTCCGGACTTTATCCCCCTCGTGGTCCACCCTGTGACTGTTCTACCTCCTACATCTTCTCCCTCCACCCCCACCCCGGTCTCCAAGAGAATGCCCCCACCCCACCCCCACCCCCACTCCCTTGGGTCCCAAGTCTCTCGAAGGTTAGGTGCATCTTCTCTAAGTCCAGACCCCGCAGTCCTCTGTTAAAAGTGTTGGGGGGGGGCTTCATATCAGTTGGTGTATGCTGCCTGGTTGGTGACTCAGTGTCTGAGAGATCCCGGGGACCACATTTTTAAATTCAGAAGTTTCACAGCATGGGATTTCTGGCTTCCCCCTCCAAACTGGAAGAGCAGCCCAAATAAAGAGAGCATGTCCGTGACAGGAAGGTGGTGGGCCGTTCAGAATGGGCCAATTACACCACGTGCACCACAGACCAGCACTCCACTACCCACTCCAGTCGCTGGGCTTCCGTCTGATCTAAGTGATCCCCTTCATTTCATAGTCCAGTAAAAGAAGGACATTGAATGCAGATAAGGTCACAGATGGGGCAATCATCTGCTCCAGTGTCCTGTTGACAGTCCTGTCCTGGGAAATCACACTTACTAAGCATCTCTACAGTGTCCCTCTATATGCTTTTGGACACTGGCTTATGCCTCGTAATGATTTCTGCTCATATAAACGTCCCTGCACACTTCCAGCCTGCGTAACTCATGTATCCTTCAAATCTGGCACCCTTTCCATAGCTCTCTGCCCTCTCTCCACTTCCATTTTCCCTGAAGAATGTTCACTGGATTAACTAGAAACCTTATGATTTCCCTCCCAGACAGCACATCCATCTCTCTCCCTCAAAATAAATCCCACCCTTTAAATAAATGGAACTTGCAATACCAAGATAGCTGTGGTTTGGTTACACTGTGTGCTCTGCCTGTGTTCAAAGGGCAGGATGTTACCACGCAGGCTAATTATCTAGATGGAGCTGTGGTTACAAAGTGGAGGATTTTAGAGACTGCCCTTTCTGTGGCTAACAATTTATCACAATTTGGTGTTTTAGGCTTAGTCCCAGATTGAGGACTAAATTATTTAAATTTTAAAGTCTTTGTTGGGAACAGTCATGTGGGATGGTTTTTTTCTTTTCTTTTTTTTTTTTTTTTTTTCCCGGCTCTGGAACCATGCAACAGAGGGGGAAAAACAAACAAACAAACAAACATTTTCACTGACCAAGAAACTCGACTTTTTTTTTTATAATTCTTTTACAATTCAGAAATTTGCAGGACTAACTGTTGTAACTTTAGAAAGACTAGTGTTCTAACCAGAATTAATTCTGTGTGTGGAGGCGTATAAGGGATGGGAGGCACCAATTTTGAAAGAAAATTACTAGTTTTATTTTCTAAGAGTGGTTGATTCAATTTAATGTTCTGTCTATGTACCATAAAATTCTAGGGACTTCATTTTATTATCAAATTATTAACGGTTGTATGACTCAAATAAATGAAATGTCAACAATTGAACTCCTCAAAACAACTGTCCCAAAGCTAGAAGGGAACGCCAGCACTGGGTATGACCCCTAAATTCCTCTCAGAATTCACAAGACACTCACACCACATGCAGAGATTCAATTAATAAATATTTTAGTATACAGGAAAAGTGGATTAAGCTCACATTTGACCCTTGATTTGGGGAATTCGTTTCACAATTTCTTATTAAAACACCATCGTGAATAATCTACTGACATAACAGCTTATTCATTCGAAGAGAATGCCAGCACAAGACTTAGCTTGATTTTTCTCTGTGTACACCAACCGAGTGTATACAACGGCCACACAGAACGGAGCATATGGAAAGAACTTCTGTGCGGTCTGTCCTCAGAAGTCACTGGCACACGCATGCCTGCGAAGGGCTTTACCTTCTGATTCCAGGAAGGGCCCAAGCCAACTGGAGACTGAAACACTGTACTTAACAGTTCAGATTTCCCAGTTTTCAAAAATCGTGTCAGTTTTTCTAATAGTAAGAAACACCATTATATCACCTAAGCCTCCTGTGAACCCTCCACCTCTCCAGAGGATTCCTGTGCTCTGGCGAAAAGCCAACTGGATGACAGCAGCGCAGAAAAGAGGGGATAAAGTCCAACCTTTAGTCCTCCCTGCCCTGGCTCCCACACTGCAGGTCCACCCTAGGGCTCCCCAGTCCTTAACGCTCTAATTCAGGTGAGGGTCATTCAGGAAGCAAGTCTGTTTCTGTCTTTCTGCAGTACATGATTTTAACTTTGTGGGGTTTATGGCCTAAGATGCTTTGAGCGGAGTCTAATTGTTATCACCTTACTTTATAAAGCTAGTTCAATTAATCTACAGAGGACCACTTCAACCACAACTACCCTGCACTCACAGACTGGCAAGAACTTTTTCATGGGAAGCCTTTGCCAATGCTTGTATTTACATAGGCAACCTGGATCTACTGTAAAACCAATAAGTATTCTTAATGGCTGAGCCATGTCTCCAGCCCATTCACTTGCCACTCTTACTTCGAAATCAATATTTACTGAATGACTTTGCAAGAATTTTAAGGTCACACGATTGTAGGAAAACATAATTCACAGACTTTATTTTATTTTATTTTGTTTTGTTTTGAGAAAGGGTCTCACTGTAGAGTCCTGACCTAACAGTTGCTGTTAGACCAAGCTGAGCTTATACTCACCAGACCTCTGCCTGCTTCTCCCTCCTGAGTCCTGGGATTAAAAATCACGTCTGGCCTTCACAGCCACGTTTTAGAGAATTCTCAATGACCTTCAGTTTTGTATTCAACCTTTTAATCCTCTTTAAGGCAGGCATCATGCAATGAGCTTTGTTTCTTATTTGGGGTCTTCCTTGGGTGTCTCATGCAATATTGCTTATCTCTCAAGGAAAAAAATTATAAAGAGTTTTTTATAAATTCCATCCCCAACTGTAAGACTGGAGATTGAAAAGCTACCTGACATATGAGGATATAGTTAACTTTCCAAAACAAAAACCTTGATCGTCTCCATTGTAAGTCCATTTACCTATGAAGAGTGTAAATTTTCTTCACATTCTTGATTACCAGAAAATGTGAGAATTAGAAAAGACCTTGAATTCTACTAACCAACATCCTCATTCTGCAAGCAAAGGGAGGCTCAGGCTGGATGGGTGGCTGAGTCAGACCTACAGCTTCGGCACTCTGTGCTCTGAGGACAACTGGGACTTTCATTCTCGGAAAGGGAAAAATTCCACTTTAGAATGCACTCTTTCAAGGTTTCTCTCAAGTGTTTTGTAAGCTGTTTAGCAGCTGACAATATTCCAGTTAGGGAAACAAAGGGAGCTAATTACAGGCTTCAAATATGTGAGCTATTATTTTAAGAGAAAATATTCTCCAGATGTTTCCCACCTCCTTTGAGAATGGAAAGAGGAAATGAGCTTAAAGTCCAGCAGAAGAGATTCCGATTAGATATTAGGAAATCTATGATGTGCTGTAATTGGTTACTCAGAGTATTGTGACATCTCCTCTAGAGACCTGCTGGAATGTGCTGCCTGGCCACTCATTTCAGGGGGGTTATGTGTGTGGCCCATTTTGGTGGCAAAATATAATGGACTTCTCAACTCCCGTATGTCCCACAGGTCATGTTTTGCTTGTAGGTGGGTTCTTAATTGTAATAGGATCTGGGGTTGTAAGTGAAGCACACAACTGGAGCGTAGTTTTCATCGCATCTGATATATGTAGATGAAAAGGTGAATTAAAATCATGAAATGTTTGTTGGGTGATCTTGCCCAATATATCCTTTGGATTGATTGGCCAGGATCGATGGGGTCATTTTATTTTGGGTTCTGTTATATGGTTCAGCATAATCACATTCCCAATGGCTTCATGATACCACGAATATCTCATCTGTGTGTGTGTGTGTGTGTGTGTGTGTGTGTGTGTGTGTGTGTGTGTGTGTGTGGTTTTTCGAGACAGGGTTTCTCTGTATAGCCCTGACTGTCCTGGAACTCACTTTGTAGACCAGGCTGGCCTACAACTCAGAAATCTTCCTGCCTCTGCCTCCTGAGTGCTGGGATTAAAGACGTGTGCCACCACCACCCGGCAAATATCTCATCTTAAGAACAAAGAGTATTAAACTCATTTCAAGATCCTATTTTATAATGCACAACTTCTCAACCAACAAGTTGGGTTGGTCATGTGGAGGACAAAATTGGGAAGAGTGAGGATGTAATTCGATAGACCTGTGCCTCACAAAATAAGATGGGGGTGTGGCGCTCCTAGAAGCAACCAACAGGAGTTCTAATTTTCTATCTTGAAATATAACAAGGACAAATATACAGTTCTGAATTTCAGAAAAGCAACCAATCATATAAGTACAGGATGGGACGATAGCAATTGAAAGAATCTAATAGCTTAACAGTTCTACAGATGCTGGCACGGTTATGCTTGCCCATAATACCAGCACTAGGGAGTGGGGAGGTGAAGGCAGTAGGATCAGAAGTTTAAAGTCATCCTCAGCAAGTTCGAAGCCAGCCTAGACTACACGATCCTCTGGGCCTAACAAATTAATTAATTAATTAATTAATTATGAGCTTACTAACAATTAATATTCAAAATGATTATAACTTCTCCAGCTCCAATTTTCTCATTTATGGTCAATTTTATTCAGAGCCAATCTGGGCACAGCATTGAATGATTCCCCAATGATAATCCATCCCCACAAAAGGATTCAACTTTCAGATTTCAATGTATAAAAGAGAAAGAGTATGATTTACAATATATGTCCTGTATATGATATATATATAGATAGATAGATAGATATAGATATAGATATAGATATAGATATAGATATAATACATATACACATGCATATATACAGGGTACAATATTTATCCTGTAATAAACACCTAATATGTATTAATTTTTCATCCATGCTGCTGCAACCAGGGAATATCTTGTTGACTGAACCCCCACAAGTAGTAATGAACGCTACACACTTACCTTATGTGTGGGTTCCCTGGGAGGACACATATGTTTCCCTTCATGGTTTACAGTTGGTCCTATCTTCCTTGGAAACGCAGGTGTCAGCCCATTCAGAAGCTCAGTCCCCAGTCCAGAGCGGGTTTTGAAAAAGCAATGCTCTCCCTCACCTGCTTTCTTTTTTCGCTTTTCCAGTCACATCATTCAGATTTGTTGTGTCTACATCAAAGCATAATCCTCAAACTATTTAAAATACAGTTCTCATGACAGGTTAAACGAAGCTCAAAATTGTATTTAACATGATGACAAAGTTGATTTAAAATAAAGCATAAAACCTTAATGTTCGAAAATCACATAAAAAGAACATTGATATTATGCTAAATTGTATCAAAACTGGTTAATAGTAGAAGAGAAAATGAGACCATAATCCTGAGAGTGATAATATCAGTTATAGAATAAATTATATCTGTAATACTTACATTACAACAAAGTTCAGATCTCTGGTTAACCAAGGAGTGGGCAAAAAGGTAGTCACATGACCTTTTGTTCCCCACCCCCTTCATTGAAAATATATTCTTTTCTCATTCAGTACATCCTGATTAAAGTTTCCCCTCCCTCTGCTCCCTGTTCCTACCCACCTCCCTCCCTTTCAGATCCACCCCCTCTCTGCCTCTCATTAGAAGGGAACAAGCTGCTAAGAGATGACAACCACACATAACAAAATAAAATATGACAAGACAAAACAAAAGCCATCAGAGACAAGGCCAACCAACAGAAGGAAAAGATGTCAAGAGAAGGCCAAAACTCCTTTGATCTAAAATTCTGTCCTGCCTGAAAATTATGATAGGGCAATGGTGGCACCAAGTTTGTGGCAGTAACCAACTAATTTACTATTTGACTTAAGGCTCACCCCACAACATGGTATCCATTCCTGACATGGCTTAGGTAACCAGGAACCAGAGACTAGATAGTCCAGAGACCTAGGGCAAAACCAAATACTACTACTGGTCTTTTGTAAAAAGCAATAAAATGAATCTTGATGCTTTTCTGCTATATTCAGAGATTGGTGCCCTATTTTAATTATTTATTGATTAACTTCTGTACTTATTTACTGGTTTTTAAATACAGGATTTCTCTCTGTAGCCCCAGCTGTCCTGGAACTCACTCTGCAGATCAAGCTGACCTCAAACTCAGAGATCCACCTGCCTATGCCTCCTTGCAGGAATTAAAGCCCCACCGCCACCTAGCTGTGAGTTTAAAATATTAAGTCTTCCCTACAAATTACTCATAAAAAATTTTAAAATAACAAAGTTATGCAACAAGACAATGGATTGCATTATCAATGTTCCCATCATTGTTAATATCCAAAGGGGAGATATTAGTGCTTCCTTTGTGTTAACAACCATTGTAGGGAAGATTGTAAGGCATGGCTGGGATGTAGTGAACTATTTTGAAAGTGTGTCTCAGTCTCAAGAGTTTTAATTATGAAGATTTGTTAATAGTTCTGAGCATCCCCCCTCCCCCCCCAAAATCACATTTTCTTTTTTTCTAGAAACTCAGTCATATTGGCTAATGGAGGAAAAAATAGAAAGTTGGTTACAGTTGTGTTTAACTTTAAGTTAAATAATGGTGGCATAGAAGGCTTAAAACATAAACTAGAAATTGAGTTGGTCCAGAGAAAGTAGATGCCCTGAGTTGATTCAACCACCTCAAAATCTGATTAAAATACTAATCCACAGTACCTCGGTAAACGACTCTATTTAGAGAGATGATAAAAAAGAAATTAAATTAAGATGGGGTCACTAGGGTGACTACAATACAAAGACCATATGGAGACACAGAATGAAGACTACCAAGACAGCCCGATCAATAGAGCCACACCCCAGCCACACCCCAGCCACACCCCAGCAATTCACTGACCTTGGAAGTCTATGCCTACTTAATAGTGGGAAAGTAATTTGTTATTTAGTTAAGAGTCTGAAATGCTTCATTATGCTTCATTATCCCCAGCACAATACAGTATGCATGAAATCTGAGAGCTTAAAAAGCAATAATACCTCCTAAAGAGAAAACGAACATAATAAAGGTGTGTCAACACGTAGGTGATAGGCAAGGACGAGGGGCATACTTTTGAAACAATCTGTTAGTGAAAAAGGCCCACAACTACACTGTGATAAGTAGAATCATCCCTCTGTTCCTATATGGTACCTTAAGTGACATTATTTTAAAGTCAGCAAAAATGGCTCAGTGGTTAGGAGCATTTGTTCTTACAGGTTTGATTCCCAGCATCCATACGGCAGCTCATAAGTGTCTATAACTCTAGTCCCAGGGCTTCTGAAAACCTAGCCTCTATGGGCACCAGACATGTATGTGGTCCATATACATACATGCCGGAAAACAGAAAAATCTCAATATTCAAATCTTTCCGCATAATTTGCTTCCCGTGGATGTTTTCAGCTCCCATTCTTTCCAGTCTCTCCCATTTGAAGTCATTCTAAGGCTCTTTCCTCCACTCTATGCACTATGAGTTTGTGTCCAGGTTCCTGTGTTGTTATCCTCATCACCAATGTGACATTGCGAGTTGTATGGGATATGATTAGGTCACAAGAGCAAAGAGCCCTTTGGATTGGTGCCCTTAGGAAAGAGCCAAAACAGGTCCTCTCCTTTGCCCCCCCACATGAGGGCAGAGAAGATTAACAGTGTGAGCCAGGAAGCAGTCCTCCCCAGACACCTATCATCTGGCCTCTTATTCTTGGACTTTGAAGCCTCCAGACCTTTGAGCTCCATTGTTTATCACACCCAGTCTGAGATACTGCATCATGACAGCTTTGATGAACCAATGACAATGGCCTACTGCATTTGCTAGAACCTGAGTAAATTAGACACACCCACTTAACTTTGTCTACAGCACTTGTATCCAATATTCACAGTTATCTCTACTTGCTTATCACCTGTCAATACTAGAAAGCAAGTTCAAACAAGGCAAGACTCCATCTTTTTTTAAAAATTAACCATTGTATCCTTCGACCTCTACCCATAAGAAATTAAAGCTGTAGCTCAATAAATAAGGGTATCTAGTGAATGAATTGCTCTGGAAAGCACAATCAAGAGATAATTTTCTTTAAGACGCATAGAAAAGCAATTCTGGGAAATTCTACCTTGTTTTCCTTCTTTTTCAAGGCTTTTGAGAAACTACAAACCCCATGTCAAGACAAAGAGTGGCCTGGCAGATACGAGGGGCTTGTTCCCACTAGACCATAGACGTGCATGTGTGCACAAAACTAAGTTAGATACAGAGCAAAGACTGAAGGGTAAATATTTAATTATCATTTTGTATAGCAATCCAAAATTTCGTGAGGATAAATAGGCAAAAGGTATGCTCACAGCACCTAAAATAATATGCATCATGCTAGTCTGGTGTGATTATCATAGATGGCAGGAGGAAACGAGATCTCCTTCCATCCTTGTCCAACTACAGGAAACATTCAGGAAGCTATTCAAAGAGATGGGGACTGACAATTCTGACAAGATAAATGGCAGCATTAGTTCAATGGGTCTTTTTTTTTTTTTTGGTTATATTTAATAAGTGTGTTTTAACTGCCATCCTCGGTTTGCTTTATTCACTTTACATTTATCATTATTGCAGTTAATCTCACATTTCCTTTGGCTAGTATCTTCTTAGGAAAGTCTCAGTTGGTTTTGATTTGTCTCTTTGGCTGTGCTCCATAACTTACATTTAAACAGTACTTTTCAGCTTACAAAGAATTCATATTGTTGTCTGTCAAAACTCTGAGGAGTGGGCCAGAGATTGTCATTTCTCTGTCATGGGTGAGAGAACTGAGACCCAGTGGAGATGAGGGATCTGCCCAAGGCCTAGGTATGGAGAAGTGTAGAGCTAAAACTCAAACGTAGGTTTTTTGAGTTCTAGAGTATATAGCATATGGCATATGGCATGAGACTGGTCACTTAGTCTACCCAGCTGACGGAGGCGCCTTGTCTACATCTCTACACCCATTAAATATTCTTATCGTCATGTAACACACACACACACACACACACACACACACACACACACACACACACACCCCAATCATAAAAGAACAACTAGGGAAATAGAGAAAACGCACAGCATATTGTGCTCTTCAGAAAAAGAAGGGCACGGGCACCCACTGCCATGGCGTCTCAGCAGGGCTTCTAAGACTGCTTCTTACCCGTAGGTGTTTCCCTTCTGTAGCGCTTCTGATACTCTTCAAATGATGTAAGAGAACCAAGATACCACGTTGACCACCAAACCTCTCCTCAGGGACCAGAAGGAAAATAGTAGGGATAAGTCAAGCGGTAAATTCCTCCATAAATTTTCAAGTTAAAACTGAGCAAAGTTTACTTAAACAAAGAGCCAAAGAAACGGCAGAAGGCTAACTGGATGAGGTGGTTTTCGAGAGAGGAAAGCCAAGCTAGTGAAAGGAAGTGGTGTGAGGGAAGCTGGGTCCTGATGAGCCCTTGGGATTCACCTGGGTTTTTAGGCATCTTGTTCCATCTCAGGTATTTTTAGCATTTCACAAGTGTGTCCTGGCTTAAAGACTACTTAAGAGTAAACAGCACATCAAGTGTGTTGCTGGAAGGGCAAAAGCCAAGCATCTAAGTCCTATTCCTAAAGAGAGTACCACAAGTTTAAGGCTCGTTAATGGAATCCGTTCACCCTGAAAGGCAGAATTACAACCGAATGAAGTGCCTGGCTAGCTTCTATGTCAGTAGGTCTTACCACATTTCTGGTATGAATGAACACTTTCAGATCACTGGTGAATACCTTTAAAGGTATCAAATATTAAAATCAGGAGGGATGTAAAATAAAACTAAGACCTACTTGTAAACAGAGGGAGAGCTAGACAGGATTTGTTTAACTATACATATCTGGACAAAAATTAAGGCCAAAGAACCAGCCTTGGTGGGGGCCAGGGGACCAAGAGTGTGTATAGTGTGTTCCATCTGTCTTTTAAAGAAGTTTGTGTTGCACTACATATTTGTAATCTGTCTCTAGGCAGAAAAACAAACAAACAAACAAAGATGGCGAAGCCATGAGCAAAGTTGCTGCTTCAAAAATAAGGGATTTTAAAGAACAGGAGTTGGGGGGGGGATGTTTTGTTTTGTTTTGTTTTCTCTGTGTCTTTTGCTACTACTTAAAGGTGCTTGTATCATTTCCAGTACAACAGTGTAACTCCCTGAGACCAGAACCCACTGACCAGTCTGTATCCAACCTTGCATTCTCAGGTGGGCCTAGCATGACTTCTGATAGGAATTTAATTAAGGTCAGTTGAACTTTTACCACAGACGTTCATTTACACCAGAAATAAGTTAATATTAATAAAAATAAATCAGTATTCATTTTCTGGCTCGGTCCTAATGGCTTCTAGTAAGCACTTCATCATTTTAGAGGGACAGAAAATAGCAATGTTCTGACTGCTCCCTCTTACCAATCCATTTATCACTCGGATGCCTGAAATAAACAGTTCTTCCTTGTAACTATGATGATTGTATCACAGAGAATGCTTTATAAATCATTTTAATGGCTAATGTTACGTCACTAATTCCCTAGAGGAAAAAGACAACTAATTTGCAGATTTGGAAAAAAAGGGAAAGCAATGAATTTTCTGGTAAGGATTCCCTATTTAATTAACCAATCCTTTTGTAACCTTCAGACTTTTGGAATTACCCTTCAATAGAATGTCACAAGTTCAACACGGATTTTCTAAAAAAAAAAAAAAAAAAAAATCAGGATACTATAATCCACAATTAAGGTAAGCAGAATTATAAAGAAAAACTCTCAGGGAAAAGGAACTTGAATTACTTGTGCACAAGTCTTTTGGAGGCGTCCCAGGAAATAGTTGCATTAAAGATTGTGAAGTTCCTGCTACTTCTCATTCTCCAGCATGGGACACTCTCTAACTTCCAGTTAATAAGGTGTCAGTTTACAAGCAGCTATTCAGAGGTATTTCGCGTTCAGCCGGTGGACTGTGGAGGCGGGGCGCACCAGACTTCCAAGTGTGTCATGCCTGCCCTCTGGTGTCCATTTTCCCACATTGCATTTTTCTGAACTGGTCTCCAGCCTAGAGTGTTACCAAGCAGAGGTTTCCTCAGGTTGATTTTTATAAACAGATAAAACCTGTTTATATTTATTCAGTTAACTGTTGACTTGCAAAGAGAACCATTAGATAGCTTAGGAACAGTTTTTTTCTTGTGACTAGTCAGTCATCGTATTTATGCAATTAATTTACTTTGTAAACTCCCTTTGATTCATAAAACTTCAAAGATAAACTTTAATGGACTCTCAGTGCAGTTAGCCAAATTCTGAACCAGTTACTTCATAGTATTCAAGTAGTAGGAAAAAGTGCATAACTATGATAATAGTTTTTACTATGACCTCCTGGCATTGTCAAATGAAACGCTCTTTCTCTGTCGTTGTTGGTGTTGCCATTACACTTGTTGTACATTCATATTTACATGTATCTATGACAAATGTAAGCATCCAGAAAAGCATTTAGTAGGTGGGCAGTCTCACCTCCTGTCATAACCTAGACAGTTGAACTGTTTCCATTTTAAAGTGCTACCCAGTTAGAAGGCTGCCCCATTGAACAGTGAGTTGAAAAGATAACACTCAAATTCTCTCTTCCAAATTTTGTTGTAGCTCCTACATGATCACCCAGAGCTTTTCAGTCCTGAATGCATAGCTTTTATGAAGTGGTCCAAGGGTCCTGGTCCATTTCCAAGCAACATATCAGCATTCCAGCCAGCAAGGACACAGAAAGAAAGAAGCATGCTCACTGCCTCCAAGGGACCTTCCAGGAAGGAGCATCTAGTACAATGAGATTCAGTTAGCAAAACTTATTCATATCACCACACCTACCTGGGTGTCTTCATTGTTTTATCCCAAGCTACAAATCAGGTTTTCTGACATTATGGGAAATTTGCATAGTTGGTATTTGGAGAAACTAGCAACCTCTAGACTATATTCCAATAATTAATAAATGCTTTCATTTGACAGATTCAACTCTTCTGGCAATTTTTCTATTTTTTTGTCTTTTATTTTTTTACTTTTTTACGCTCCAGTTTTATTCCCCCTCCCAGTCTAACCTCCAACTGTTCCACATCCCATACCTCCTCCCCACCCCCCTGTCTCCACTAAGATGTCCCCACTCTCTCCCCCACCCCACCTGACCTCTAAACTCTCTGGGTCCTCCAGACTCTTGGAGGTTAGGTGCATCTTCTCTGACTGAAACAAGACCCAGACATCCTCTGCTGTATATGCGTTAGGGGCCTCATATCAGCTGGTGTATGCTGCCTGTTTGGTGGTCCAGTGTTTGAGAGATTTCGGGGGTCCAGATTAATTGAGACTGCTGGTCCTCCTATAGGGTCGTCCTCCTCCTCAGCTTCTTCCAGCCTTTCCCTAATTCAACCACGGGGTCAGCTGCTTCTTTCCACTGGTCGCGTGCAAATGTCTGCATCTGACGCTTTCAGCTGCTTGTTGGGTGGTCCAGAGGGTAGTCATGATAGATCCCTTTTTGTGAGTGCTCCATAGCCTCAGTCATAGTGTCAGGCAGGTAGCATCTTCACTCTAAGGTCTTTTCTCTTGTAACTTTCTAACAGTGGAGACTGTGGGTTTCTCCACGTTCCCTAACTCTTCTGTCTCCAAACAGAGAGCAGCCCCTCGGCCTGGAGGTGCTCACTGCGTTGGCGTGTTCCTTTCTCTACAGGTGATGGCTGTGCCGCCCAGGCCTCTACAGCTGCTGGGAATACTGTTCATCGTTTCCCTGAACTCTGTAAGACTCACTCAGGCCGGTGCCTACTATGGAATCAAGCCTCTGCCACCTCAAATTCCTCCTCAGATACCACCACAAATTCCACAGTACCAGCCCTTGGGCCAGCAAGTACCTCACATACCTTTGGGTAAAGATGGCCTTTCCATGGGCAAGGAGATGCCCCACATGCAGTATGGCAAAGAGTATCCACACCTACCCCAATATATGAAGGAGATCCCACCTGTGCCAAGAATGGGCAAGGAAGTGGTGCCCAAAAAAGGAAAAGGTAACATCATATTGAACAGTTTCAAAATAGCAGCTCTCAGACTCCTAAAATATAGTTGAAGAGGAAACTATGTAGACACTTTTTTAAAAAAAAATTGTTATTGCTGTGAATCAAATGCCATTTTTTTTTCAAGGTTCAAACTTAAAGATACAAGGAAAAGACTTTCAGGAAAGATTATTCAATTTCAAGTGTTCAGCCCTGAAATTATATACATGCAAGCAAAACTAAATTGACTCAACAGGTTTTACTTATAGGTTTATGCATATATATATATATATATATATATATATATATATATATATATATATCAATAAAGAGAAAAAGAAGCCAACATGGAAAGAAC
>NC_034601.1:51174507-51185198 GCF_900095145.1 Mus pahari | reverse complement strand
TATGTAGACACTTTTTTAAAAAAAAATTGTTATTGCTGTGAATCAAATGCCATTTTTTTTTCAAGGTTCAAACTTAAAGATACAAGGAAAAGACTGAGAGAGAGAGAGAGAGAGAGAGAGAGAGAGAGAGAGAGAGAGAGAGACATGCAAGCAAAACTAAATTGACTCAACAGGTTATATATATAGGTTTATATATATATATATATATATATATATATATATATATATATATATATAACAATAAAGAGAAAAAGAAGCCAACATGGAAAGAACTGGAGGGAGGAAAGGAAAGGGAAGATGTGATGTAATTATATTTTAATTTAAAAATAAAAATTAATACAGGGTTTGACCCTTAGCATCATAAAAAGTATAATTATAATCTGGTTTTAGTTTTATTATTTTAACTAACAAAAGATCAGAGCATATTTATCCACAGTCTATCCTTATGTATATTATTAATTTATTTAAACATTCATCAGCTATATGTGGTGTGAACTCTGAGCCAGATGCAAGGAGTTCATGGATCAGAAGGAGCAAGAAATGGGGGTTAAAGAAGGGTGACAAGTCAGTCTTCCAAGCTAAGAAACAATGTCTTCAGGAACTTATATAAAAGAAAACTACAATGAAACATTTCACAAACTAGGTGACACAGTTTAGGGTGTTCAGCACAGTACTCAAGTCAGTCACCAAAACATCAGGAAGCTAAAGGGCACAGAAAAATCTCTGTTACTTTCTAGGAATATGTGTTGGGTCTATTACAGCTACAAAGTACCTGTAATAGATACTGTGAGATACTTTCCCATACACTCAGCTTGCTTATCTGGAGTTCTCAGAAGCCTGACATCTATGGGGGTGGGGGGCAGGGACATGGGAGCATCAGAGTAGCAATCACTATGAAGGAAGTGGAAGTCATCTCCACTGGTTCCCCCCCCCCCGGCAGAAACCCCTGCTCTGGAGAACCACTTGATTTGACACTAATAAGCCTATATAGCTGCCTAGAATCCAGAAATCAAAGAAAGCTATGAATGCATGTCCTTGATCTTTAAAATAGGACTGTTGAATCAGTGCCATAGGGCAAGTGGTGCTGAGTAAACTCTAAAGCGCTGTGGGGTTTTGAGTGGTCGCAGCTGCCAGTCATTCCAGATGCCCAGGTGGGGAGAACTGTTCTAGGCACTGTGCATCAGGCTACCAGACCAATGAGGTGTGATACTTCAGGATGGTGGTGTATGCCTGTAGTAAGGAGGCTGAGGCAGCAGGATCAGTTGCAAGAGTGAGGCCACCCTGGGCTCCACAGTAACACGTAGTGCCAAAATAATAATAATAATAATAATAATAATAATTAGGATCCTTCCTTGGACTCTCCCTTGATTACAATTTTCTTACCAATACTATATAGAGTGTGTGTTAATGTA
Organism: Mus pahari; assembly: GCF_900095145.1. Taxonomy (NCBI): domain Eukaryota; kingdom Metazoa; phylum Chordata; class Mammalia; order Rodentia; family Muridae; genus Mus; species Mus pahari. The sequence goes on along the minus strand of NC_034601.1, from coordinate 51,183,786 downwards.
AATATTCCTCACAGTTTTACTCTTTAGGAGCTGGCACACCTCTGAGGGAATCATCAGGTCTTTTTTCCTTCCTTCCTTGCATGGCCTGCCTGGCTTCCGGTACATCTTGTAATCAGATGATTATTCCTATCCAGGAAGAATATGATTTGTGAGGGTCTCTTTTGTTTCCTGGCAGTAGTTCTACAAATAGCACAATAATAAGATTTAAATGCTACGTATAGTTGAACGATCACTTTGGAACCACATATTTCTTTTCTTTATATACCCTACTCTATTCCCAGTAGCACGGGACGTCATCCAGAGTATTTTGCCTGCAAAGCACAGCACGCATACTCTCACATGTGCTTTGTAGTTTGGCAGCAAGCATGACAGCTTTCCTATCTTTTCTCTGGTTATGTAGTGTAGCTGTATTAATCTGGCTAACATAATAGAAAAACAGGAATGCTGCCAGCTCTAGTCACCCAGTCATAATGTCATGTCAATGACAGAAAGATAAACAAAACGTCCTGTTCCTAAACCAACATTCTTTCCTTGTTTAAACTGTATGCCACCCTAAAGTGTCTTATTTGCTTCTGATCAAAACCCTAATTTCCAAGCAACATAATTTATTCCAAAAACTTGTACTGGGGGCTTGAGAAATCCTACAGTATGCCAGAAAAAAAACTAAGCAAATTCATTGGGTCTAGGAGACAGATGTGGAGAGATGTTTATCAGACCACATGCGAAATAAGAGGCTTTTCTTTTTCCCGGGTGCATAGGAGAATGATTTTCATCACCCACTTTTCAGCACACGAGCAAATATTTAGTCCCACATTATTACATTAAAAATAATACAAGGCAGCCAGGCACAGAATGACAAAAACCATGGATCTTATTAGCATGCAGCAGTATAACAACGTGCAGAAGCAGAGAATGGATAGAATGTTGGTCATTCTTATAGCAGAAACTAAGGGATGTAAGGAATTGAGGAGAGGGGTGGGTGGAGAAGACAAGAGACAAGAGGTGCAAATAAGGCAGCAAGAATATGGTTTTGATTTTGTCTATTTATTTCTAGGTCTATTACCAAATGTGGTAAATATAGTTAGTAATACATATTTAAAACTAAGAATGACTTCAATTGCTGTCCCTACAAAAATAAGTATGTAAAGTGACAGAAATGTTGATTAGGTTGGTTTAGTTATTCTATATTTTATTCATAAATTATACCATCACCTTGAAGCCCATAAATATATACCATGTAATTCATTGATTTATAATGAAATCTTTAAATTGATAAGGAGGTCATGGGAAAACACAATATAATGTTTAAGTAGAAAAATGTTAAAAATTAAATAAAAACAAAATATGACTCCAACACTCTCTGAAATATACACAATGTGTGCCTGAAACACATGAGATGAAATTGCCATGTCAAGTGGTCATCTCTGCTAAGTGGGCTTAGTGGAGATGCTTCCCCCCACCCCCACACCCCTTTATACAAATTCCACCTTCCCAAATTCGGTACAATGAGACACAACAGGATCTTCAACTTTTGTGCTTGGAAATTTTTTGTTAAATTTATTTTTCAGCCTTTAAACTTTAACCAATGCTGACTATATAAGCAGCTGCATGTAAGAGTTTTCAAAACAGCAAATACATCACAGAAACTGACAGCTTGGTTTTCTGGTACTGTACAGGGGAAGGCTCAGGAAGGCGACTGTATTATATCTAGTCTTCCCATTCAATACACAATAGGCAAATATGTCGAAATTAAATGACTGCTATTACTTCTTTATATTAAGAGATAACAAATATCCCCTGCCCCTTTCTCCACTTTTTCAGGAGAAATACCATTAGCCAGTTTGCGCGGAGAACAAGGTCCCCGTGGAGAACCTGGACCAAGAGGACCACCTGGTCCGCCAGGTTTGCCAGGACATGGAATGCCTGGAATCAAAGGAAAACCAGGGCCCCAGGGATATCCAGGAATTGGAAAGCCCGGTATGCCTGGAATGCCTGGGAAGCCAGGAGCCATGGGAATGCCAGGAGCAAAAGGCGAAATTGGACCTAAAGGGGAAATCGGACCTATGGGAATCCCAGGGCCACAAGGGCCTCCAGGACCTCATGGACTTCCTGGTATCGGGAAACCGGGTGGGCCAGGGTTACCAGGGCAACCAGGAGCAAAAGGTGAGAGGGGGCCCAAAGGACCACCAGGACCTCCTGGCCTTCAGGGTCCCAAAGGAGAGAAGGGCTTCGGGATGCCTGGCTTGCCAGGTCTGAAGGGTCCTCCAGGTATGCATGGCCCTCCAGGACCCGTTGGACTACCAGGAGTAGGAAAACCAGGAGTGACGGGCTTTCCTGGACCACAGGGTCCCCTGGGGAAGCCAGGGCCTCCAGGGGAACCTGGACCACAAGGCCTTATTGGTGTGCCAGGAGTTCAAGGACCTCCTGGGATGCCTGGAGTTGGAAAGCCAGGTCAGGATGGGATCCCAGGCCAACCAGGATTTCCGGGTGGTAAAGGGGAACAAGGATTGCCGGGGTTGCCTGGACCCCCAGGCCTCCCAGGGGTCGGAAAGCCAGGTTTCCCAGGACCCAAAGGGGACCGGGGTATTGGGGGTGTTCCTGGGGGTCTTGGGCCGAGAGGGGAAAAAGGACCCATAGGTGCTCCTGGAATGGGAGGTCCACCTGGAGAGCCAGGCTTACCTGGAATCCCGGGTCCCATGGGCCCTCCAGGTGCTATTGGTTTCCCTGGACCCAAAGGAGAAGGTGGAGTTGTAGGACCACAGGGTCCACCAGGTCCCAAGGGAGAACCTGGCCTCCAAGGCTTCCCTGGGAAGCCAGGTTTTCTTGGTGAAGTAGGTCCCCCTGGAATGAAGGGTTTGCCCGGTCCTATAGGACCCAAGGGAGAAGCTGGTCACAAAGGGTTGCCAGGGCTTCCCGGTGTTCCAGGATTGCTTGGACCCAAAGGAGAGCCTGGAATACCTGGGGATCAGGGTCTACAGGGTCCCCCAGGGATTCCAGGGATTGTGGGGCCTAGTGGCCCTATTGGACCCCCTGGGATTCCGGGCCCCAAAGGAGAACCAGGCCTCCCAGGGCCCCCTGGGTTCCCTGGTGTAGGGAAGCCAGGAGTAGCAGGACTTCACGGGGCCCCGGGGAAACCTGGTGCCCTTGGACCTCAAGGCCAGCCTGGCCTTCCTGGGCCCCCAGGTCCTCCAGGGCCCCCAGGCCCTCCAGCTGTGATGCCTACACCATCACCCCAGGGAGAGTATCTGCCAGATATGGGACTGGGAATTGATGGGGTGAAACCTCCACATGCCTATGCGGGCAAAAAGGGCAAGCATGGAGGGCCAGCCTATGAGATGCCCGCGTTTACTGCTGAGCTGACTGTGCCTTTCCCACCGGTGGGGGCCCCAGTGAAGTTTGACAAGCTGCTCTACAACGGCAGACAGAACTACAATCCGCAGACGGGCATCTTCACCTGTGAAGTCCCGGGTGTCTACTACTTTGCTTACCATGTTCACTGCAAGGGAGGCAACGTATGGGTTGCTCTCTTCAAGAACAACGAGCCCATGATGTACACATACGACGAGTACAAGAAGGGCTTTCTGGACCAAGCATCTGGAAGCGCAGTACTGCTGCTCCGTCCTGGAGACAGGGTGTTCCTCCAAATGCCTTCAGAACAGGCTGCTGGACTCTATGCCGGGCAATATGTCCACTCCTCCTTTTCAGGATATTTATTGTATCCCATGTAAAAAAACAAGAGAAAAAAACAAGAGATTTAATAGAAGAAAAGAAAATGACACAAAAAAAATTCAACTGAAAACAATGCTTCAAAACATTTATAATAGTTGGAAAGTTATATTTAAGTGAAAGTTTGGACCATCATGTACAAATAAAAACTAAACCGCATGTTTAGTCCTGTGCACAGCAGATTGTAATGGGATGATGGGACCGATTTATGGATCAAGTACTGACACGTGTGTTGTACCCAACGGACTCATATTAGCTGTTCCATGTTATATGATTTCATAACCTGCTTATTCAAATCAGTCAAAATATCTCAGTCTGGAACATCATCACTAATGAACGTTGTTCATTCTTTGTGCTCCCTTGTAAAGGTATTTTTGAATATGCCTTAAGAGGCTGGTGGTGACAGTTACATACTGTATTTATTTGCGTACTTTCCTCTCTATTCATGCAGGTGTTTTGCTGTGGGATGTTGGAGGGTTCTTCTATAGCGCAGGGTCCATGGTAATCTCTAGTCCAAAGGATATTTCTCCGTGTTAGAGGCAATGCTTTGAGCCACAGAACTACCTAGTCAGAATTGTGTGTGGATGTGTGTGGTGTCCCCCCAAAGAAAAGGTATACCAATGGCCCATTGTGTATCCGCTCAGCAGTCTATTTGCCTAGCAACTGGGTGAGATGCTAGTGTGGAATGCAGGGCAAAGCCCACAGGAGTTCATAATTTAGCTCAGAGACATTAAAATATCAACCCATCTAAAGGGTTTCAGTTTGGAATTTTTCTGTAACTATTTTTTTTTCCTTCTTCATCCTTCCACATAATATATAACATAGCCTAAGCAATATAAACAATTTTTTTTACAAAGCCTTCCCTCAAATAACTTTGCCATTTCATGAACATTTACTATTGATAGCAATTGCCAGTTGTGTGAAATAAAACAAAAACCCTCATGTGCCCACACAGCCAAGTGCAGTGAGGTTTCACCTTGTCTGTACCTGTCTCAGTAGCTGTCATTTTTTCCCAATAACTATGAATTTTAAAAATATGACTTATGCCCTGAGGTTCCAAAGTCAATTGCCAAAATCCAAACCATTCTTTTTCTTTTAATCTGGAGGGAAAAATCAGAATTACATCGGAAAAAGTATATTTTAAAAGAGTAATTATAAGGTATTTAAAAGCAGGCATGTTGCTTCGAGCAATAAGGACTACAGTTGTAGGAAAATAACTGTTTCTTTGACACCAGCCTGTGGAAGAGATAGTTGGAATGTCATAAAGCAATGGCACCTCAGGCCTATGATGTCACTGCACGCTCAGCACCACAGCCAAAACATGTTGGAAAAGAGAAATTGTTTTTTTTTTTTTTCAGATTCTAGTTCAGGCACATAGTAGGTTCTCTGGGTGACCCTCAAAATACAATCAGTTGAACATTTTCTGTTTATCTGCCTTTGGTTGCTTAGGGGAATAATGTGGAATGAGAGCAATAGAATGTATTCTACTTTCCTCAAAAGTTAAAAGTCAGGAGCTAAAAGGAGACATAGATTGGAAAATGCATACATAAATACAGTATAAAGCATGGTCTGTCTTAAATATGAATTATTTTTACCACCACAGTTCTTCTTGTCATGGCTTACTACTGGTCTTTTCCCTTTATGAGGCACAGACACCATTTCTTCTTGAATTTTTTAAAAAAGAATGTGTTTATTAGCACAAGGTTTTTCATTCATTGTTAATTACACAAGAGCACCTTCGAATCCAAAAGAATTTCCTATGAAACCTTCGCTTGCAAAGTAAACAGCATGTCTTTGGACAGCTTTCCTTGGGGTCGCTCCTGAGGACACTGCCTTATAGCTGGTCACTATGGAAGTCATATGGGTCCCTCGCTCTTTCTGCTAAATAGGAACATTGAATTGGTCTGGCCAGATGGGTTGTAAAGTTGCTTTTATCTGTACATGTATGGTATTTTAGTTTCCGTAAAGAAAGACAGAAATTATCTCTTAAGTTAAACCAAATTTCACTTTTTGAAATATCTTCCAACTTATTTATTGGTTGTTACTCAATTGCCTGCCTCTCTCTGTGTGTGTGTGTGTGTGTGTGTGTGTGTGTGTGTGTGTGTGTGTGTGTGATCAGGCATATGCTTCTAAGCTTTTAAGTGGAGGAGGAGCAAAATCTATGCCAGATACTGTATATTCTACCATGGTGCTAATATCAGAGCTAAATGATACTCCATTTAATTTAAAGAAGAGTTTTAAATAATTATCTATGTACCTGTGTTTCCGTTTTGAGTGTTGTCCATCATGTCCACAGTGGTGTGAAAGCAAGTGAATCAAGTATATGTTCTACTTTCTAGGGACAGTACTATGATCACTCTTTAATTCAAAATTAACTAGAGCTTTTCCACGTGAAATGGACCAAACTGGCATTGTTCTATTTAAACAGAGTTTTAACACAGTATGATGTCCCACAGGGGAAAGGAATGTCTGTAGAGGACAGTTGTCCTCAAATATTTTACAGAAACAAAGAATGATGAAAAGACCAGTAACTTGCTTGAGTTCCCATGAATAGATTTGAGGCTGAATGGCAAATCAATTTTGTATTTAAATTTTTGTACTGATTTGAAAAACAGATCATTAAATATCTCTAAAAGTATGTTTCCTGTCTTGTTCATATCATTCAACTGACAACTCTATTTGAACATAAAGTGTTTCTTAATAACACATTGTAGTAATCAGCCACTGAATACAGGGTCTAAAAATAATCACAGTTTGAACAGGACAGTTTATCCCTCCTCAGTTTAGTAACTGTAAATAAGCAGCCCAGATCTCCTCTGTGGACCTAGTCACTACTCCACATTCTTTCTACCTTCTTGTCTTTGTAACCAGGTGTGTTGGCCTCCCTCCCCATTGGTGGGGAAGGTGGACCTTAACAATCACATGACAACTGGTGGGGGGGGTCCAAACCTTTTATGTTTAAGAAATCCAACCCAGCAGCTTATATTCCACCTTCTATACCCACAGCCCTGAGTTTAGTCACATCATAAGTTGCGAGACATTAATAGTTCTCAGTAAGCCCCTGATGAAGTAAAGGCCAGGAGTTCTGTTCAGAAGAGAAAAGGAAGAACAGACTGTACCCTCCTGTATTGGCCAACCCCACCATCACGGAAGAAATTGCCGTATATCTCTTCAGGAGACAGCAGTCTTCAAATACTCCAAGTTGAGAGAAAATAGTTGTGAGTGGATCTTCCAGGCTGAAGCACATGTGTTTCAATAACTTAAAGCACTGTTAAGAAAAGCATTCTATTGTGATGTTAAGTTCTGAATGCCTAGACTATGATAAAAGGATTGTTCAAATCATTAAAGGAGTGAGTGTGTACCAACAGTCTGAGCGGTTAACTAGTTGGAACCATCTTACTAGAAGATCAAGATCACTTCTATCCTGACAAAGCTCAAGTTTCTGTCCACAACCAAAGTCACTACCATCACATTACCTGTGGTCAGGAACAGGATCTTGGTTGTTGACCTCTTATTTGAATGACTGAAATAAGGGATCATACTGAAAAGAAATTTTATCCAAAAGTAAATCAATAGTACAAATCAGAAAGAAATATACCAAGTAGTGAGAGCCATATACATGAGAAAGTATCTGGGGTCTTGGTTATTGTTTGGGACATCCTTTGATGGAGTTCAAGAAGAGGGAATAGCATGAGCAGCTATTACGATCAATAGGTTAGTTACATAATCATTTTTTCTGATGTAAATGTCCCATCCGGTAGTGTCTTAGTTTCTATTGATGAAATTAAATACCATGACCACAAACAACTCAGGGAGGAAATGGTTTATTTGGCTTATGCTTCCATATCACTGGTCATCATGGAAGGAAGTCAGGACAGGAACTCAAATAGGGCAGGAACCTGGAGGCAGGAGCTGATGCAGAGGCTATGGAGGAGTGCTGCTTACTGGCTTGCTCCTCATGGCTTTCTCAACTTGGTTTTTTATAGAACCCAGGTCCACTAGCCCAGGGATAGCACCACCCACGATGGGGCAAACTCTCCCCCATCAATCACTAATTAAGAAAATGCTCTACTGGCTTGCCTACAGCCTAATCTTATGGAGGCATTTTCTTAATTGAGGTCCCCTCCTCTCAGATGATTTTAGCTTGTGTCAAGTTTACGTAAAACTATCCAGCACACGTAATGCGTCTGATTTCCGTCACACGGATGCCCAAGAATGCATAAGCATATGATCTGACTGTAAATAAGGGATTCTCCCTAAAGCTTTACTTGAGGACACAGTTTTGGTCTGCTGTGAACACACACAAAATCCGTTCAACCTACATCTAACTTCCTATTCTTTGTACCTAGAAACATAGGAATTACGTTTGAAGAGAAACAAAGATTGTTTTTAGAAGAACAGAACCTTTTTGTTCATAGAAGGGTATATACGTGTAACAGGTGAAGGTCCAAGGTAGATAGGTGCGTTTTCCATGAGCATATACAGTGTAGAGTATGTGCACATAGAAGAGCTAGGCTGGCTGTCAAGTGCATTATTAGAAGGGAGAGTATACATAGCCCAAACCAAGTAGAGTCTTGAGTTGCTAAACTCTCCCATATGTGTTGGTCTGTGTGTCTAGCTCACTGCTGGGATGCCAGAACCCAACCAACATGTGGCTCAGGGAGAGCAGAATTCATTCCAGATGGGGTCCCAGCCAGTGTTTCGATGGACAAGAAACAGTGAGATCTAGGACTGATGCTGTGGTTCTCAATCTCCTATGTACCCAGATGCCACTGGGGACCTTGAGGAGTTGGGGAAGGGGGTCCAGAGGCTTGAGATTCCCCTACATGCCAGGCGGGAAAGGGATGGCTGAGCCCAGAATGTAGATGAATTCGGTTTGGTTCCGAGTGAGTGCCTAAAAGTACAGAGGGACTGGAAGAGAGGCCTTCTATAGGAGATCTAGGTGTGGCTCTTTACTGTGAAGGCCTCCCTTGCAGTAATTCTTGATGAAGGAGAGGGTCCTTGCTTGTCCAAATGGTTTTGTTCATGGCAGATGTATATGCATAGATCTTACTCGGGGTGAACCAGGGATGAAATATCTTTTATAGGGAGGGATGCCCAAGAAGGGAAGCTCATTGCCTAAGCACTTGGGGGCCTATCTTGATACCTCACTAGCATGGAGAACTCTGGGTTTTTATGTTATGTGACCAGTTGTGATGGTCCTCTCAATGGAGTGCCATGGTTACAAGTTCCAGGACAGGTAGAACCTGGTTGGGAGCTAGTTCAATGCCTATTATTCTCAATTATGAAATAAGCCAGGGTTTGAACCTGCTTCAGCCTTACCAGTTCTTTTGTCTGGTGGCATGGTCCTCTTGCCCCACACATATGATTGCTGCCTCAACTTCTCTTTGATGAACTTTCCCCTAAATTATTAGGGGAACTGAAGGTAGAAGGTTGGTCTTCTTTGAACGCTTCATGATGAGTTGAGGAAAGAAAGAACCTCCCAAAGATGGTGTGTGTGTGTGTGTGTGTGTGTGTGTGTGTGTGTGTGTGTGTGTGTGTCTGTCTGTCTGT
>NC_034601.1:51169262-51173622 GCF_900095145.1 Mus pahari | reverse complement strand
TATATATATATATATATATATATATATATATATATATATATATATACACACACACACACACACACACACATACATATGTATGTCTGAATATATATGCAGGTATAGGTATCCTGTGTGTGTGTGTGTGTGTGTGTGTGTGTGTGTGTATGAACTTTTATATGAATATGCACATGGAATTTATTGGAATGACCTAAAGGCTGCAATACAGCTAATCCAACAATGGCTAGTTGTGAATAGAAAGTTAAAGAATCTATGATTTTCTCAGTCCACAAGGCTGGATGTCTCAACTGCTCTTCAGTATCTGCTAGCATCTCAAAGAAGTAGCCTGTAATGCCAGTGAAGGAATGGATGTGCTGACAAAGAAAGGGCAAGCACAAAAAGAACAAAAGCTTCCATCTTATGCCCTTATATAGACTTACAGTAGAAGGTATGGCCCAGATTACAGGGGCCAACCTTCTTCCAACCTCAAAATCTGGATGAAAGGTGTGTGACTTCTGGTCTCTAAATCTTCCCACCTCAAAACGTCCTGATTAGGGGTGGCTTCAGCCATGCCAAACCAAGCAAAAACAGTCTCCCAAAGGTCAGCACACTTTCTTCGTTATATACACATCAGGGTCCCATTTCAGGGACCGGTGCTGAGATGAGGAGTTAGACGGACTCCTGTGTAGGCGTACAGGTAGGGGGAGTGACAATAGCTAGGTAAGAAAGGCAGCGAGCTTCCATAATGGCCAGCTTCCTCTTCACTCCCCTCACTTAAGTCAAAGCCCAGCAGCTTAAAAACAAAAGCTGGTCCCCTGCTGATGGACTGCCTCCATAAGTTTAAGGCCAAATCAGGACAGGTTACACCACAGTTGTGGGCCAATCAAATCTTATCTTTCTTCAGACTGGCCAACCCTAAATTATGGGAGGGAAATTCTTCAGAGATTTTAAAAAAGAAAAATGAAAAGAAAAAAGCCCAGCCCCTTAAGAACGAACAGACTGGACTTTAGGCTTCCTGAATGCCCCCCCCCCCCGTCTGCTTTACAGACAGTCTTTCTTTTTTCTCTCTCATTCCTGTGCTTCCTTGCCCCCAATAAATGCCTTTATTCAACTGTGGATGCTGTCGTTGATGTTTCCTTTCTCCACCGCTACCTGTTACATTCTAGGTTTTCCTGGCTTTTAATTCTTTAACTGGCAGAAAAACACAAATCTGGCCAAGACTCCTAGAATGCACAGGGCCACCCACAGTGGAATTGAATTGCCATCTCAACCTAATTGGGGCAATGTCTCACAGGCATAACCAGAGAAATAACCATTTTCCAGATTATTCCACACCTCATTAAGTTCACGAGTACAATTAACTGTCAAAATTTCACCCCTCAGTTTTCCCTTGAAAGACTTTTCCGTCTGACTTACCAGGTGTGCTGAATGTAGGTCAGTCTTTTTAGAACGTAACCCATGAACACATCATGTTAAACAGCAACCTTCCATCTTTTGTCCTCAAAAGTCTTAAGTGAATTTCATAATGCAGAATAAAACCCAACTTTTCAATATCCATAGCTGTTAACAATTGTAACAGTTTTAAAGTCCAAAGTTAAAAGAAATAAAATAAATATAAGCCCAGTTCACAGATCATCTTAGACTCAAGGCAACCTAACTATGAACTCTTCTAAAATGAAAATTAAAAAACAACAATAAGAAACTAGTTACAGGGGCTGGAGAGATGGCTTAGTGGTTAAGAGTGCTTCCACAGGTCTTGAGTTCAATTCCAACAACCACATGGTGGCTCATAACCATCTGTAATGGGATCCGATGCTCTCTTCTGGTGTGTCTGAACACAGCTATATCATTGCAGAGAATAAACATTTTCATTCGAAATCAGAAGAATTGTGATATAACAAGATGAAGATCCGTGAAGACAAACAAATTGCTGCAGCTCCATGTCCAGCATCTGGGACTCAGGATGAAACGGCTGTGCTCCATGAGGCTCAGGTGGCTCCTCCCTCCCAGCTCAGCCACGTAGTCAGTCACACAGCCTCTCGCTTTGGCAGTTTCACTCCATGTCTGATCTTCTTATTAGCGGATGTCTCACAGACCTCTCAGCTCCCATATCCTCAAGTCTTCATTGCAATTTAGGCTTACCTTCACAGCTTCACCCAGTGGCCTCTTGGGGCCTCTTTGCTGAGACTCTGACCCTGCCACACATCACCTGGACTTACCTGCTCTCTGATACCATGGTGGAGGGCTCCACACTCCCGAACTCTTGTATCTTGCATACTTACAAAGTCAATATCACATGTAGTCTGGCTCCTTGGACCGCATCTGTACACTGTGGTACCATTTCCAATGGGAAGCATTTCCATAGGCAGTTGTCTTAGAAGATCAAGGCAAATCTTTCAACTAGGTTTGGGTCTTCACCAAATGGAGTCTCCTATGGATGTCTTTAGGACACTCTTTCTATTGCCCCTGAATAATGAGACGGTTTCTCTTCAGGGGTGCTGTTCTTTTCGACAATTACAGCTGCTTTCTCGGTGCCAACCTGAATGCTTGTCTGTCTTGCAATTTCCACTAGTCTATTTCCGCCATCTGCATTTCTTTCAGCATTCTTATCTTTCAGGGTCTCATCAAAATAGTCCATTAAAGTGTACTTACATCCAAAGGCTTTTCTAACTCAGTGTTACATTCCTCCTACAAACTGTTTCCAAAGGCTTAAGAACCAAAATGATCAGGTTTATCATAGCAATGACTGCAGGGGTGGTGCTGACACTAAGGTCCTGTTCCCCAGTTGGTTCTTAATCTCTCAGTAAAGAAGTCATGGGCCAATTGCTCGGTGGCAGGAATAGGCGGGACTTCCGGCTCCCTGCAGGAAAAAGAACAAGGGAGCAAGGGAGGCTCACCATGCTTTGGAGAGAGAAGAACCAAACAGCTATGTTAGGTCTCAGGAAGCACAGGTGGCCTATGGCTGCTCCTATAGGCGGTAGGTCAGGAATGTTTAGCAGGGACTAGATGTATCTCCGCAAATAAAGTTTAAGGCAAGTTGAAAAAGAACAACTGTATGTGTGTCTTTTAGCCATAGATTCAAGTGAAGGTGGATGGGGTCTGGTAGGTGACTGGTTCCCAGAGCTTAGGCAGAGTAACAAAGTTACTCGCAACAAATGACCCAGATTCTTGATACCATTTTTTCCTTAGTTACATTTCCATTACTGTAAGAAAATATCCTAGAAAAAGCCATCTAAGGAAGCATAGGCTAATTCTGGCTCACATTTTGAAGCACAACTTGAATCATTGTGGGAAAATCAAGGCAGCAGGGGGTCAAGACTGCTGGTGATGTTGTTCCCCTTATGAAGTGAGGAATAGCAAAAGCCTTGCTCACTTCATTTCCTTTTTTTTTTTTTTTTTTTAAGGAAGGATCTCATCCTAGAAATGGTACCACCTGCTGTGGGAAAACTTTTCCATATCACTCAACCCAATCCCTGGGGGGTTGGGATATAGCTGGGTGTTTGTGGTGCACAATTTTAATCTCAGCACTCAGGAGGCAGGGATGGATAGATCTCTGTGAGTTCAAAGCCCGCCTAGACTACATAGCAAGTTTCATAAAAGTAAGAGCTATGTAAAGAGACCCTGTCTCAAAACAAACAAGCAAACCTCATTTAACCTAATCAAGATAAGCTCCCACAATGCCCAGAGGCCCATCTCCCAAATGATTCTAGGTCTCATCGTGTTGGCAACCCAGATTAATAGTCACAGAGGCCTTAAATAATAAAGAAATGTTTTCTCAGTCCTGGAAAAGAAGCAAAGCATCCTTTGGGTTTGTTTCTCTCACGGCTTTTCTTTTTGGCTTGCAGGTGGTCATCATTTCCCTGTGACCATCTTGTAAGGGCACTAGTCGTCCCGAGTTATGGTGTACCCCTGGGATTTTATTTTAATCTAGTATCTGGCTTTAAAGGCTCAAATTTCTAAAGCAATCACACTCCAAAGTATTAGGAGACAGGGCTTTAACAGGTTATTTTGGGTGACATAGTTTAGACGAATCGTTTTAACCTAAGGGTTATGACCCCGTTGGTGGTATGGTATCCTGCATACAAGATATTTACATTGTGATTCATAAGTGTAGCAAAATATTTTACAAAGTAGCACGGCATGAGGAGCAGCATAAAGGGTTGCAGTGTTGGAAAGGTTAAGAACCGCTGGTCTAAAATTTTAGAGCTAAGATGAAAGGATGGACTATCCAGAGACTACCCCATCCGCGAATCCATCCCATTATCAGCCACCAAACCCAGATACTGATGCTCATGCCAGCAAGATTCTGCTGAAGGGACCCTGATATTGCGGCCTCTTGTGAGGCTATGCCAGTGCCTGGCAAACACAGAAGTGGATGCTC
>NC_034601.1:51139287-51167947 GCF_900095145.1 Mus pahari | reverse complement strand
TCTTCTTCTTCTTCTTCTTCTTCTTCTTCTTCTTCTTCTTCTTCTTCTTCTTCTTCTTCTTCTTCTTCTTCTTCTTCTTCTTCTTCTTCTTCTTCACTAAGTTACACAGAAGACGCTTCTAATTTACCTGAAGTCTTCAAGCCTTTGTATGTGAACGGAGATTCTATTCACCAATGATGTTCACAGCAGAGAGAAAGAGAGCAAGATTTAATGTAAAGCCCTGCTTACATCCTCTGTGGTTCTGCTTGGCCAAACACCTCCCCCTGGCGGCCAAAACAATAATAGCTCTTCAGTAAACAGGCTTTAGGCAAAGTTGGTTTGTTTGTTTTTATTTTGTTTTGTTTTGGTTGGTTGGTTGGTTTTTGCTCCTATGCTCCATTTCTTAAATTTGATGAGCCTGGACTTCAAAGGACAGAGGTTTCTTGACTCTGCTTTGTGTCTGGAGTTGCAGATTTGGGTCAATCAATACCTAGTACCTAGAATCATCTGGAGCTATTTTTATTTTATAGGTCTTGTGAATGCTGACTGCCAACAAAGACCTAGTGGGACAAAATACCTCCATGTTCTTTTCATGGGGTTCTCTCTGCAGGGTTATGTAGGTTTTGCAGCAGCATGACACCTTGTATCCAAGTGAACATCCCAGGGGAACAAGATTAAAATGCTTAGAATTTCAGAGCTCCAAGGCTCAGAACTCACAGACCATCTCCACTGTGTTCTATTGGTTGAGTGATAACATTCTATCCTAGTGCAAGGAAGAGAAGCACAGACATCACTAGTCAATGGTAAGCATTTCAAGTAAGGCATGCCGCATGGTGAAGAGAGTACATGGATGGGTGGCCTCCACATGTCCATATATGGGTGCATACCTGCACATTCATGTGCATGCATCACAGACACATATACTGCCTACAACACACACACACACACACACACACACACACACACACATTACAGATTTTTATCCTTTGTACTGAACATAAGATAAAGCTAGAGAAAAGGAATACTAGAATTCCAGGGCTAGTATTGGTAGTGAGTCATCACTACCTTCAAGTGTGAGGGGCCTAAGGTTATAAATATCCACCAGTGCTCAATAAAGTAGGTACTGAGCAGGAACCATGGCTTTCAGAAGTGGAAGAGGCCCAGCAATGGGGTGGAGCAAGCAGGCACATGGAGGCATGTCTTACTTTGGATTTAATTGCTTTGAAGAGACATAATGACCCTAGCAACTCTTATAAAGGAAAACATTTCATTGGGGCTGGCTTACAGGTTCAGAGGTTTAGTTCATTATTGTCATGATAGGAAGCATGATGGTATACAGGCAAACGTGGTGCTGGAGCAGTAGCTGAGAATTCTACATCTGGATCGACTAGCAGCAGGAAGAGAGTGACACTGGGTCTGGCTTGAACATTTGAAACCTCAAAACCAATGCCCAGTGACGCATTTCCTCCAAGGCCACACATACTCTGACATGAACACCCCTAATAGGACCGTTCCCTACGAGTCTGTTTGGGCTACTTCCATTAAATCCCTGTGACATAACACTTGAGATGTTTCTCCCTCTGTTTCATGCCAGTGCTGAGCAGAGAGTGGCATGATTTAGCTTCGTTTCAGTCGTACCATTGTATTAAACTGGTAAGAACAAATACTGCACTTGATATTAGCCAACAGGATGAGAAAAGACATAGGAATCATCTCTCTCTCTCTCTCTTGCCTCTCTTACCAGTGCATCCAAGCCACAGTCCCCCAAATTAAGGCTAGAACTTAGAGGATAGCTGAGTCTCTCTTTTAGGGCACTGTCTTAGGGCTCTACTGCTGTGAACAGACACCATAACCAAGACAACTGTTATCAGGACAACATTCAGTTGAGGCTGGCTTACAAGTTCAGAGGTTAAGTCCATTACTGTCAAGGCAGGAATGTGGCAGCACCCAGGCCGTTCACATTAGCTTCATCCTCACAGTCACATGCACTTTGTAAAGGAGTTTCTAGGTAGTCACACCTTAAGCTTTATTGTGCACCTGGGATTGGAATGATTGTTGCCTGGAAACCTAGGATGAGAATTATTGTTGCCTGAGATCTTTTCCCCAAATTGTCCTGTGTTTTAAATCTGCTGACAATGAACTGCCATGCACTAGGCTCCCTGAAGACTGATCCAGGTTGATGAAGTCCATCTGAACCGAATTTTCAATCTCATCTCTTCATGGGTTTGCTTCTCTGCCTGGACACCTACAGAGTCCCCCTCAATTGGTATGATGAGATACTATGACAAGATCAACTTGAGGAAGATAGGCTTTGTCTTCTCCTTCCATAGTTGTTCGTCACTAAAGGAAGTCAGGACAGAACTCATATAGGGGCAGGAACTGGGAGGCAGGAGCTGATGCAGAAGCCATGGAGGGGTGCTGCTCCATGGTCTTCTCAGCCTGTTATCTTATAGAACCCAGGACTACCAGCCCAGGGCTGGCACCACCCACAATGGGCTGGGCCATCCCCCCATCAATCACTAATTAAGAGGATGGTCTAAAGGCTTGTCTACAGCCCAATTTTGTGGAGGAGGCACTTCCTCAATCGAGGTTTCCTCCTATCAGAGGACTATAGCTTGAGTCAAGTTGACAGTAAAACTAACCAGTACAGTATGCCAACCTCTAACAGTCACAACCCGTTTATCTTTCACAACAGTAAATGCCAATCTCTTCACATCATGGCATCCACAAGAAATCTTGGCATTTGTACAAAGGCAAGTACACACATCAGGGAAGGGTATTCCAACCTGAGGCAACAGGACAAGAGGCTCTGCTGGCTCCAAAGACGGAGACTTGCTATCTTACCCATGCTCAAATCTGTTCCGTTCTGAAAAGAAGCATCAACACAACTTACCCTAAACAATCATACTATCATGCCCTTCAACTATAATAGTATTGTTCCGACTTCTTTCTTTAGATTTAGGAATAGAACTGGGAGAGCTCTCAGTGTTCATCTGATTTATTTACTTTGTGTTATAGACCCCAAGCCCAGTAAGGTTAAAAGCTTATCTGAAACTTTTTCACTAAGGAACCGATTTTTTTTTTTAATTACACTCATACTGCCTACTGATATACATTGACAACCTAAAGTTTAAGTGACTTGTCTTCTATGAAGGTTGCCCAATTCAAACTCCTGGGAAACAAACCATTCATACCTAAACTCCAACAGTACTTATTCATATGCTATCCAGGAAAAAGGGCTCAGATAAAGCTCCAGTAGTTGTTTCAGTCATAGCTTCCCTGTGTTAGTGAGGTGATCAGGTACTGTTGGAGTCCATCAAAAGACCCTCACCCACAAAGCCCTCAAAGACCTCCACCACTGCAAACCGCAAGAGGGTTTTTTAATTATTATTATTCCAACATGTTGGGGACCCTCCTCAGCATCCAGGCAAGAGGAGAGACCCAGAACAAACAAAGAACACACTTTTTATGCCTTGTAAGGGGCAGATTTAGGCAACAGGGCTAGCTGGCTTATTCTCATTGGTGTAGCAAGTAACCCTTTCAGGCATTGGTTGGTGACTAAGTAACCCTTTGGCCTAGTGACTCACTTTGCCTGCCCTTATGGTGGGTTATTATCAGCAAAGCAGCAGTACATTTTGATCTTATGGGTCAGCTATTAACGTCACAGCTATTAATGTCACAGGGAATTCTAGCAAGGTCAGGGCGGTTTGTGGTCTTTCTCAGAATTCAGTGTGGGACAGGGTGGGAGAATTTCTCTAGGAACTGCTATCTTCTTATGGTTATTTTTCTGAGAACAGCTCATTTTGATTTGGCAGCTGTAGATTTAGTCATTTTGACTGCTATGTTTCTGAAAGTCCCTTCAGAGGGAAAGGGGCTAGGTGGTCTTGAACTTATTTTGGATTCTACAGTACCAGATATGGGTGTTGGAGTTGGAGGCAGGGTTAGGGTAGGCTAACTTATAAACCCAGATATCTATTTACTGGTAACAAAACAGTTAAAGGGAAGATATAATTTATACTGTTTACTTGATAGAGTTTGTATTTCTTTTATAAAGGGTGAAATAGTAAATACATGAAGTATGAATGTATAGATGCACCATATTAAGGCCACTCTTTCTGGTTAGTTTATTTTGTCCAAAGTGTTCTACTATAAAAGTAACTTATGAGCACCGGTACAAACAACTCAATCGCTGCATTTTGCCTGTATCCTTCCTGACCTCTTAATGCCTGTTGTCAGGCAAATGACTGATGGAGCTGACAGAAACAAATGTACTGTTGAATAATTCTCCCCCTCCCCTCCCCCTCCCCAACAGGATCTCTCTGCAGAGCCTTGGGTGTCCTGGAACTCCCCTGTAGACCAGGCTGGTCTTCAACTCAAGAAATCCACCTGCCTCTGCTTCTCAGAGTGCCGTGATTAAAGGCACTCTGAGAAGGCCCCAAGTTCTATCCGTGTTCCACGAGCCATGGTACTGAATGGGACTGTCCTCTAAAGAGAATATCAAAACCTGATTAAGTATTTTAAATAGAGAAGTGGTTATGTTTCAGGTCTCCAGGACATTCGTCCCTCTTAAGTTGTAGAAAAAGAGCAACATTCACATGTACAACCAAGTTCCGACATTCATCGTCACAAACTCTCAGGTGCGTTTCTAAGGACAAACTGCACTGGCGCTGGATGCCAGAACACTGACAACCGAGTGAAAACACATCCACGTGCTCGGGTCTCCTCCCGCGGTGCAAGCTCTTTGAAATCGAACAGAGAAAACTCGTCTTAGCATCCGCTCTTGCACTTTCGACAGCGGCTTTTCGGCCATAAACCAAAACAAAACACTTAGAGATATTAAAATACATAACTCAAACAGATGGTAACCTTTCTCTTGTATGTCTTGGCTTGACAGATCATTTATTTGGTGCTTCTAGGCCGATCTTGACCGCCCGAGCCTGTGTGGAAACGGCGACACCCCTGGCTGCCGCAGCTGGAGGGGGCGTGGCGTCTGTGACGTCATCTCCAGGGGCGCGGGCGACGGAGTTCCTTGGTTTTTCCGCGTGTGCCGTTGCTAACGCCGCCAGTGAAGCGGAGCCCAGGAGCGCGAGCGGCCGCCTTGCCTTCATCTGGTTGTCAGCTCGCGTCCGGGTCTCACGGGGATGGCAGACGATCTGGGAGACGAGTGGTGGGAGAACCAGCCGGCAGCCGCCTGCAGCCCAGGTAGGCGTTCGCCCGCCTCCCTCGTTCCTCCTGCCCTGGTCCCCGCCTCTGCTGCCTTCCTTGCCCGCGTGTGGCAGTCGCGGCGGTCTGCCCGGAGGTGGGGCGCGGAGGCGTGGGAGCACCGGGCGGCGCGGGAACTGGGGAGGGACAACACCGTGTCACACGTGGAACGAGAGGGACCCCGTGGTCGCCTGCCAGTCTGAAAGGGCTCCTTCCTCGCTCTGATTTTTCTAGACTTTTTACTTTTTTCTTGAGACTAGATAGACCGTTTCTGTACAGTTTGTCGTAGTGGTTACCAGTACTCCCTGAACTAGGTTCAGATTGGGATTTCAAATCACAAACTCTGGTTACTCCGACACATTCTCCTTTTCCCTCACGAGGAAAAAAATTGTGAAGATTCAATGAAGGTAATTTAAAGTTCTGTAGCACAACATAATTTTTTTGGCGTGTAGTATATGTACACAATATTAATATAGCGTGTTCTTTATGACATATAGTTTGAGCCAGCAAGGGGCTTAACTCTCCTGCTTTACAGATAAAGGACTGTGATGTTCATTAACATACATGTTCACTTAGCTAGTTTCAGAAACAAAATTAGAATAAAGGTAAAACAGTTCAGTGTTTTGTTTTTCTTTTCCTTTCCTTTCCTTTCCCCTTTCCTTTCCCCTTTCCTTTCCTTTCCTTTCCCCTTTCCTTTCCCCTTTCCTTTCCCCTTTCCTTTCCCCTTTCCTTTCTTTTTCTTTTTTTGGTTTTTCGAGACAGAGTTTCTCTGTATAGCCTTTGTAGACCAGGCTGGCCTGGAACTCAGAAATCCGCTTGCCTCTGCCTCCCAAGTGCTGGGATTAAAGGTGTGGGCCACCACTGCTCAGCTACAGTTTTTATTATGGAGTGCTATGTGTACCCATTCTGGGTGAAGTAGGCATTTTATTTTCAAGTAAAGTAGCATTAAGTGACACCCTCCCCCACCTCACCCCAGTGACCTTGAACGTTTCATGCCCCATAAGACTTACCATGCAGTAGCTACTTCTGCTGTTACTGTCTCAAGTCACCCTCCAAGGATCCAAGGTCCACCTGTCTCTAGTTTTTGATGATAAGGTCAATGTCATATTTCCATTTATTTAGATCTCAGAACTATCACATGATAACAAACACCGACAGAGTTAACAAGCTTAGACCATTTCTCAGTGTGAAACTGAAAGTTACAGCATGGGTTTTGTGACTTAAGGGGAAAAGAAGAGTAGAGTGTCAGTCCAGTGGCGAGTGGGAGTCTGGATCCCAGGGTTGAGACTACAGTAGGGATATAGAATAACTGTAGGGATGACAGAAGTAGGAAACTAAAAGTAAGGTAATCTGTAACTCTCAGCCTCCACATCATTTGAGGAGCGTTTCTCAAATGATTCAGTAGCTTAGTCTGAGTCTTAGATGCCCCCTCTCACTGTACATGTAACAAGAAAACCAGAATGTTCAGAAATACCAGGAGACAGTGAATATGATAGTAATGCCAGTTTTCATTTGTTGAGCCCTTAGTATGATCTAAATTCTGAAACTTTTAATTCTCCTGCCTCAGGCTAAATATTACTGTCATGTATTAATTTGGTTGCTTTATGAGTGCTAGGTTATTCATCTTTGTAAGTGTACTGAGAAGTAGTTATTTTTATCCCTGTTGTATATGGGAGGGAACAGAAGTACTGAGATCTAAGACACTAGCTTGGGG
This sequence comes from Mus pahari, assembly GCF_900095145.1. NCBI lineage: Eukaryota > Metazoa > Chordata > Mammalia > Rodentia > Muridae > Mus > Mus pahari. Next base: position 51,161,052 of record NC_034601.1, on the reverse strand, counting down.
TTCTCCTGTTGAGTGAGGTAGCTCTCCTTGACAATCAGATGATCTGAAGTCAGTCCGTACTCTTGTTCTTGCATTTTTCCTGATAACTATTATGACTAAAGAGAAGAATTCCATCTCTAAGCAAACCCATTATTGATTTTAAAAGGTATATGATGTGTACACATTATTATCAAACTGTGTCAGTTGACTCTCAGTCAAATTTTGTTCAGAACTAAATAAGCAGTTTTAACCTTATCCTTTATCTTTTTGTCAGTAATTGAGGTGTAATTCTAATATGTGATTTATTTTCGAATTCAAACATCTGGATGGCTTCTAAAGTATTCAGTAGTTAATAGGAATATTGTTGTAAACCTGCCTTTCTCTACATTTCCATGTGCCAGTCCCCACAACCCATCAGTCTCACAGGCTTGGTAGGATATTGCTATGTCTCTGTCTCTCTGTCTCTGTCTCTCTCTGTCTCTCTCTGTCTCTCTCTGTCTCTCTGTCTCTGTCTCTCTCTGTCTCTCTCTCTCTCTCTCTCTCTCTCTCTCTCTCTCTCTCTCTCGGTGGTTTTTCGAGACAGGGTTTCTCTGTATAGCCCTGGCTGTCCTGGAACTCACTTTGTAGACCAGGCTGGCCTCGAACTCAGAAATACACCTGCCTCTGCCTCCCAAGTGCTGGGATTTGCTATGTCTCTTTGTTCCTTTATTTCTCACATCACTGGGTCCTGTTGTGTCTCGCTCCACAAGGTTTCCTGAGTCTTTCTTTGCATTTTGCTCTGTTGACATATATGTTGTTCTAACTTGTATTAACCACTGTAGTAAGCTCAAAATAGAGGTCTCAGAATCATTATTTGCCCCTCAGCTGCTAGAGAATTCAGATCATAAACGTGGTGAAATCTTTACAGCTTTCTCTGCACACAGCAAATCTCATTACCATGGCTGATTGCTTTCCAAATCCACTAGTCCCCACTGGTTTACCCTGGCTCAGCAGTGCTGGTCCGCACTCGCTCTGGTGCTCAATAGGCTCCATTCCTTTTGTCTCAGGCTGTTCCTTGCTGTCCTTCTGATTGTAGGTAGTAACTAGGAACTCAGTTCAGACCTCTGTTAAACACAAGAGAGGAAATGAAAGGACTTCCACATTTATTAGGGGTATTTTTCATGAAACTCATGTATACCTAGCAGGAAATGTACGCATGACTTGCAGAATCATCACCTCGCTGAGAAGCTGCTCCTGGTTAGCCTAGAGTAGTGCTTGGGTGCACTTCTGATTGTTGGCAGGTCATTTAGCACTGGCTGCTGCTTGCCTTCTTAAATCACTGTCTCCTGGCACTGGGATCGTGAGCTCCATGGGAGCAGCGCTTAGGGTCCTCACTCTCTGCTTTGTCCTAGAGGCTCAGAGTGGTGATTTTGTTGGTAGAAGGCATTCATTCAGACTTTATTAGTAAACTGTTACTAGTTCATAGCTTTATCTTGGCTGGAGACCTCAGACCTCTAAAGATGCTTACTTTCATGGAAGAGCTGTCAAAATTCTGTGCTTTACAATAGTGTCTAATTAATCTTTATTTAAAGTTTATTTTATTATTTTTTATTTTAAGATGGGATTTTACTTTGTAGCCCAGACTGCTGGCCTGAAACTTGAAATCTTCCTGCTTTGGTCTCCTGAGTGCTAGGATTATAAGTACTCACTACTATGCTCAACTAGATTCAGTGTTATAAATTGTGTCATAAAGGGAAATAAATAGACGCCTGACTTATAACCAAGGCTGTAATTCATACAGGTGCCAGCTTCTATAGCGTAGAGAGAGTGCCCAATTCTTTTTGTGATTGCAGAGAGGAGCATTGTAGGTATTGTTCAAATCATATTGCTTTATTGATGTTAAATTTGCTCTGAAATGACTTGGTCGGGGAGCACTGAGGATCTCTAAGTGAATAGCTCATTTATCTTGTTTACCTTTTCCATCAAGGTTAGACTGTTGTGGTATAATTTAATGTACAAGCATTGTACACCACTGTGAAGCGTCATCTGTGCTGTATGATTCAAGCTTGGAATAGTTCCTGTAGATGCTGGCAGTACTCATAGAGAACCAATTCAGAGCATGATGTTTTCAAGATTATTTATTGAGATCAGCCCAAATGTTGACACAAAATTAGAGAGAGAAAAACACCATCAGTTTACATTATTGGATTGTATGTATTCATGTGCTTAATAAATATCCAGATAACATGACAGAATGTTTAAGGACAGAATTCAGGATGAATAAACAGAAGAGGAAGAAAAGAAAAAAACTACATTGTCAGTCACGGTCTGTACTTGAAAAACCCCTGGGTAGACTGTCAAATAACCTAGGACACTTGTTAGAATTCCCACAGTTCTTATAAATAGTAAATGAATGATTCTTGGCAACAGTTTATAAAAGCTTGATAGACAGATGCACATAGCTTCCTCCAAATCATAAGTACATTTCCTGCTCTTTTGAGAGGTATCCATTTGTTTCATGACAAAAATACCCATAACAAATATGTTAGACCTTTCATTTCCTCTCGTGTTTAACAGTAATACATATCATTTTGTATTGGTTTTGGCATTGTCTTGAGAAAGGATCTCACTGTCTAGCCCAGGTTGGTCTTGAGCTTTCATTTTTTGCTTCAGCGTGCCCATTCCTGGTATTATAGTCATGGGGGATTTACCCTACCTTTGACCTGTTGATGATCTAACCATCTGTCATTGAGTACTTAGATGTTATATGTTTTCTAAACATTGTACAAACATCTTGAAATGTAGTTTTCTCATTTTCAGCTTTTATAGAATGCTAGACTGAATTCTTGAGTTGCAAGTACTGCTTTGAGAAATGAGGTGATGGTAGTATGGATAAACATTCTGTTCCTGAGTTCCTTGCTAGTCTAGTTCATACTACCCAGCCGTTAGCAGACTTCTTTCCTTATACATTTTTATTTATTCAGTACTATTCTACTCCTATAAATACCAAAGCTTTACCGATCCAATCATCATGTTTTAATTACTCAGCTTTGAAATTTTAGTGTAAAAGTTGATATAGATAATCAATATGTAAACAAATGAACATAACTTTGTGAGTTTAATGTAATTTTCTTGCCATAAAATAGTCTCATTTTCATTTCTTTCAACATATATAATTATCACAAATATTTTTTAACCTATTCTATTTATATGAGTATACTGTTGCTGTCTTCAGACACACCAGAATAAGGCATCGGATCCCATTACAGATGGTTGTGAGCCACCATGTAGTTGCTGGGAATTGAACTCAGGACCTCTGGTAGAGCAGTCAGTACTCTTAACCACTGAGCCATCTCTCCAGCCCATCACAATTATTCTTAACCTGCTTGTCAAGTGAGATGAGCTATTAGGCCGAATTTTGGCCTACTTGACTTACAGATGCTGCTCCCACTCAAACGCAGGCTTTCAGCTGTATATTTCTTTGGAAGGAATTTGAAATACAACTCGGAGAAAACTGGTTTTTCTTAGTTACCCACGTATTTGGTCCACAGTTCTGTTAGATAGTAGACCGTTACATTCTGATTAAAATCAGGTAATATAATTTCAAAAAGAGTAGTATCCCAGAAATCACCGAAGCTGAATAAACAGAATAAGTAGGACTCTAGCATAAAACTCTCAGTTTTTAGGAGTTTCATTTTTTTCATTCACTGAGAATTTTATCTATTTCTTAAAATTTAATTACGGTTACTCTAAACTTTTAGAACAGTTTCCATTTGGGATTTAAACAATTCTGACCATTTCACGTGTGTATACAGTGTACTTTGTCCATGTCCACTTCACCCTCATTACGATGCTGCCCTCACTCCCTTCCACTCTGGTTAAACGCGTTCTTCCCAGTGAGCTGTCCTCCCGCTTCCACAGAGGATAGCTTCGCTTAGCTTCTTTTCTCTTTCTCTCTCTCTCTCTCTCTCTCTCTCTCTCTCTCTCTCTCTCTCTCTCTCCAAAATGGTCAGATTTCTTGAGAAGGGTTATGCTGGGGTGGCAGGATTCTGTGTCAGTTGCTTTGTATGTCAAACACTATGTTGTTGAAATCCAGGTCATGTTCAGTTCTTAGTTCCATTGTGTGTTATGCCCTAGATATGCCTTGGAGTGAGCCTGTGTTGTAATTGGTAATCCTTTTGTTAAAATGGAACATTTTGTAAGACTTTTGTCTTAATGAGAGAACTTGGTTACCATTTAAAAGTGAGTTACTGCTGGTGATCATAGAAATGTCCATAATTATTTTAGTATAACAATACAAATATAAATATATGCAGTAATACAGCAGCTGGTTATCTTTAGTCTAGTTTCTCAATAATGACACAGAGAGACCAAGATTTATTTAATCAAGCTTTACTGAAGTATTTGGGCAGTCATTGATCTATTTTAATCTTCTAAGCCAATCTGGCTACCTACCTGCCACAAACCCTGAGATATGTACATTTTATTTAGTACTGGTCTGACTCTTGGGGCTTCAGATTTTTTTTTTCCATGATCTATCCTCTTGCCCTTGGCTCAGTCTGTTTTATGTTCTCTCTCTCTTCCTCTTCCCCTAGCTGGCGGAAGTTCCGCCTTATTTTTTCTTCTCTCAGCCATTGGCTGATCAGCTTTTATTGACAAGACAAAGAATACATGGTAAGGAATATTTACACAAACTTGAGACAGGAAACTTGACATAAGCATTACAATGCTGTGTGCAAATTGAGAGGACATGAGGACAGAGGAGGTATCATGTAAGCAACACAGGGTAATCTTTACATAGCACACAAAACAGTATCCTGTCCTTTTGCTTTTGTTTTTAAATTTGCTCATGAATTTATGCCATCTTGACATAAAACTCACTTGGAAGAGTTCCAGAATGGAAGAAAATGTTAAAAACATTCAATATATAATGGATTTTTTTTTTTTTTTTACTACTTTTCAAGGTAAAAGTTTCCTGGGTACTTTTTTTTTTTTTTTGAGACTATTGATAGTATATGTTAATTTTTTTCAAAAAATTCTAGTTTATATTGTTCTTATGTGTATGGATATTTTGCCTGTATGTGTATTTGTTCACCATGTGTGCAGTGTCCATGCAGGCCAGAAGAGGGTGTCAGAATATCCTGGAGCTGGAATTACAGATGGTTGTGAGCTGCCACATGGGTGCTGGGGATCCTCCAGAAGAGTAACCAGGGCACTTTAACTACCTCTCCAGTTCACTATTTCATGGCGTGTGTGTGTGTGTGTGTGTGTGTGTGTGTGTGTGTTGCTGGGAATTGAACCTGTGGCTTTGTGAATGCTAGGCAGGTGTTCTCTCTCTACCAAAGCTGTAGCCTCAGACCTGTTTTTTGGTGTAGGGTGGGGAGACTGGCCTCACACTCATGACCTCCTGCCTTTTCTTCAGAGTAGTGGGATTAGAGGCACATGCCCAACTTGTCTTATGCTTCCTTCTGATCCTTTTGGTTTTAACTCTAGGAATTCCAATATTTTATCTTTCCATTAGCATAATGAATGGTACCCTGGCGTAACCACTTTTCCCCATCCCTACCTTACTTCACTGCTGTCTCTAAGCCAAGTTTCTCACCCATGTCTTGATCGAATGCTCATCCTGAATTCACTTGGGATGGAGTATCCCAGGCATGCTGCTGTGCATGCTGAGTATGTGTATTGTTTTTGGAGTCAGAGCTTCTTCACCATCATTCATATTCTCTTTATTCTATTCACTTCCTGCTCTCCTTTAACTTTGACTTTTCTGTTTTCCTCCCATAATTTGTTGGTCCTCCCCACAGTCTCCTGCTGCCACTTGCCTGATGCTGTACACCATTCCTCCTTAGCTTGTATAACAGTGCTATCCAACTTCTCCTCCTCTTCCTCCCCCCTTCCTCCCTCCCTCCCTCCCTCCCTCTCCTTATTAAATGGCCCCTGGGGTGTTATATACTGGCATCAGTGTATGCATGGAAACAGATTAGCAGCTGTATGTATAGAGAATGTCAGTTCCTTTGCTTCTGCTTGGGGCCTCATTGTAGAAAGCTAGCTGAAATGGAGTGTTTAGCCAGGAGGATTTCTTCCAGGCCCATGCCTCTAGTGTTCAGTGATGAGTGGATGAAATCATTGCCCCCACCCCCTTCAAACCCTGAGGATTTGTGAAGTATGAAATGTGTTTAGTCAAAAATGCCTCATCTTAAAACTGTCATTGGGCCACTGTGTCCACACTAACTCCTTTCTCTTGATTCAGTGACACAACTTTGAGTGAGATAAAAAAAGTGACTATATGTTACTGCCAAGGTTCTGGTGACTAAATGCAGTATTCTGTTACTGTTGTCCTCCTGGGCTCCTGGTCCAAAGCTTTTGTTGAATTCACCAATTCTTTTGTGTAACATTGAGGGAAGGGATATGAGTAAAGATGCCACATGAGATGATAACTTATTGCTCTGTTTTATAAGTACCCAGAACAATGATTTATATTTTCCTCTAAAGTCTCAGTAGTAGTGACCGTTGGTTCTCATATGCTCTGACTACTACAGAAAGCCACAATGCTAATCTAAAGACTTATCTTACATGCCAAGCAATATGACTCCGTGATTCTTCTTTAGAGAGGAAATCTGCTACAGAAATAGGAGAGGAGACGGAATGCTAGCAGTCGAGTATGCGCACCTCAATGGTTATTGGGTAGGCCACACCAAGGACATAATCACCTATTATACTTCTGTTGTTTCTTCCTCCTTATAGCTAAGAATTTCTTTTCTTTCTTCACTTGATCTTAGCCAAAAGGCCGAGAAGCAATTCTTTTCTTTCTTATAGTCAGACAGAAATGATGGTTTTTTAGACCTTAGACTTTGATTTTAATTGTTAATGCTGTTTTGGTGGAACTCATCCTACTTCCATGAAGTAAGTTAGAAATTCTTGCTAGTACACTTCCTTAGGCAGTGTGGGTATGTGGTAAAGTTCCATAGAATGAAGGATTCCTTCATTGCTCACAAAAAGCTCTTGAGCTGTAGTAGAGTCCAGTCTTGTCTTGGGCTGATGTTACAGTCCAGCCTTGAGTTAGGTTTAAAATGTCATAGGGACTCGAGTGGTTTGCAGGAATGATCTAGTGTGTATGTATGTTCACGTAGAGTTGAAAATTATGTGTGAGCTGTTCCTTTGAGTATACCCTTTACCAGGTCCGTCAACCTGTGAGCCAGAGCATAGCTTGCTGCTTCGCTATTTCCTTGACAGATGGCCATTCTTCTCTGGCCTGCCGTGGTGGTGATTGGAGCTTACCAGATATTTCTGGAGATGAATCTTCCTAGAGACTACATAGGTATGACTTACCTTTTCCCTTTTATGTGGAGGAAAGTGTTAGAGGTGACAGTTCTTATGATGTGTAATTTCTCGCAGTCATTTTGATGACTAGACTTATCCACAGGTCCCAAGGGTGTTTTGGTGCAAAGTCTACTGAAGCCTGTAGATTTGGGTTTAGGGATCCTTGATGGAATTCTCTGCTTGCATACTCCCTTGATCTTGAATCAGACAACAGCAACAACAACAAAGACAAAAGGCAGTTATTGGTACAGTTAGAAGAACATGGTCTTTTTTTTTTAAAGACATGTTGTTTGGGTTGTTTGACTTTGAAAGCACTAGGTTCTGAGGATCTATTGGATTTAAGATAGTCATTTTGAGGGAAGATATTTCAGGAAACTCTTTCTGTAAACTCGTGTAAATGTGCTTTTAACCATAGTGTATAAGCACAGAGTAAGCCTAGCTCTTCCTGCTGATCAGTGTGTGATAAACAAGGGAGTATCTCAGCTATTGTCAGAGAGCTATGCAGGTTCTAAAGAAAGATTTCGTTTGAACTGTGTCTAAGAGCTTCATTTGACTGGACCCTCAAAGACCTCAAATGGGAAACTGCTGTCGGTAATAAGATGAATGCTTCTGATAATGTCCTTCATGCAGGGAACCATCAAATATAGCTGAGAAATGGAGAGCTTCAAATTAGGCTGCTTCTGCGAGGACGTGGAAGCAGTTGAGGTGGGAGATGGATACATTGCAGAGGCACAATTACCTGTTTGCTTATTGGTTAACATAGGAGGACTTTGGAAGGCGTTACATAACCTGGGTGATGTGTGGGCTGAAGGAGTAGATTAGCAGAAAGTTAGTTACATAGATTGCTAAGAACTATGTTTTCAACTTTTTTTTAGAGGGACAAATGAGAATGTTTAAGAATACTTGCTGGTGAGCCAGGCGTGGTGGCACACACCTTTAATCCCAGCACTTGGGAGGCAGAGGCAGGCGGATTTCTGAGTTCTAGGCCAGCCTGGTCTACAAAGTGAGTTCCAGGGTTTCAGGACAGCCAGGGCTACACAAAGAAACCCTGTCTCGAAAAACCAAAAAAACCAAACCAAAACAAACAAACAAAAAAACCCAAAAACAAAAAAAAAAAACCAACAACAACAACAACAAAAGAATACTTAGAATACTTGCTGGCAATAGATTGGAAGTTTTCAGCACTGTGGATCCCTTACAATCCAGTTGATTATAAGATATATATTCTTTCTTTATCATTTTTGTTTGCTTTTGTCATTTGGTGGTGGTGGTGTGTATTTTTGACACTAGTTCTCACACTGTATTCCAGCCTGGTGTGAAGCTCACCATGTCCCCACCCAGGTTTGCTTTGAACTCTGTCTTTCTGCCTGAGTTGATTATTCCCCCTCCCCCAGTTACATCATTCTTTTCTTGTTTTGAGTTCATAAATGTAAATATTGTTAAATACCTTAAAAGTTCATTGTATTCATTTGTTGTAGATTTCTAGTGCTATTTATGAGAGACCATCTTATAATTATCCTTCATCCTTTTTTATTTTATTGTACTGATTGAGTACATTGAAATTCTTTGTATATTTGTTTATATTTACCTTAAACTATAGTATATATGATTCTCATCCTATTCCATTATCCCAAAAATATAGTCTGGTACTTTTGAGCTTTTTAACTCCTAAATCACTGAGTATTTGATTTATCTAAATCTGTCTTAAGTAGAGGCATGTAGACTGGAATGCACAATATCTGTCTCTGATATGACAAGTACTATGGTATGAATAGTGCTTCAGTTTACATATATATATATGCGTGTGTGCGTGTGTGTGCGTGTGCGTGTGCGTGTGTGTGCATGCGTGCGTGCGTGTGTGTGCGTGTGCGCGTGTGTATGCGTGTGTGTATGCATGTGTGTGTGCGTGTGTGTGTGCGCGTGTGCGTGCGTGTGCGCGTGTGTATGCGTGTGTGCGCGTGTGTGTGTGCGTGTGTGCATGCGTGTGTATGCGTGTGCGTGTGTGTGCGCGTGTGTGCGCGTGCGTGTGTGTGTGCGTGTGTGTATGTGTGTGTGTATGCGCGTGTGTGCGTGCGTGTGTGCGTGTGTGTGTGTGCACATACACATGCTTAGATACTAGCTGTAGCCTGTATTTGTTCTTAGGGATTGTGGCTCATAAGCAAGTTTGAAGCCTACTGAACTAGAAGGGTAGGTGTTTGATGTGAGGGGATTAGACAGTCATTGCTGGAATTGCTAATGAAACTTAATGCAGAGTTTTACACACGGTTTTGTAAGGGAGTACAAATATGACCTTCAGATGCCAGTGCAAGTAGTTAGAATTTAATTTAGTAGTAACATTCACTCACTTAAAACAAACATATGCCACCATGAATAGTTTTCAAATGCAAGCGCTACACAGATCAAGTCTTCCTGTACTGACTTTAATATTCTTACCACCTTTCTGGTGTTAATCCTAGACATGCCAGGTGAGATGGTGATAGTCCCATTCTAGTCTCATGGGTCCTGTCTTGGCTTCTTGGTCTCATCTAACACTGACATGCTGTGTCTACATTCTTGCCTCTCAGACAGGCAGGTGTTTGTTGTTTATTTTAAATGATAATAATAACAGCAATCAATGTCCAAATGAAGGAACAACTTGGCACGTATATCAAGTACCTTAAAATTCATCCCCATTTTATTTTTTTAAGTTAGAGACCTTTTCTAGAAAATAACTAGAGGGACGGGAAAAGGAAGTTATTTTTGCATTAATTAGAATGAAAACGTGGACAAATTCTTAATAATGAGAGTGTAGTAAATAAATTAGAGTATGATTATATAGAAGCACTATGATGTCATTTCATAGTAATGTTTTTGAAGTTATAGGGAAATGCTTCTACAAATTTTTTTTTTTTTAAGAAACTGGATTTAAGACATACACACTTAATATTTATGTGTGAAGGAAAAGAACTACAGATTGATTTCCTTCTCTGAAACACTGGGAATCAGAAGAATTTTGAATGTCTGAAAATTGAGGATTTAATCTGCATATACACAAAGAGAGCTAACCACAAAAGCATGTATATATATATATATATATATATATATGCATATATATATATTAATATAATACAAATAGATTGAATATAATTTTATGCATTAGTTTTGGTGTAGCTGTGTATTGACCACTACATGTCATGTAAGTTCAGGTGTGGAGTTGTCCACTTAGGACATTATAGTGGCACTAAGAAATTAGACTTACAGCATTCAATTTCAGGTTAGGGATGCAGAACCTGTAGATAAGTTGTTTGCAACCTTCCTAATGCTGCCTCCCCTTAGTACAGTGCCTCCTGTTGTAATGGCCCCTATTTTTGTTGCTACTTCATAAGTGCAATTTTGCTACTCTTAGGAGTCATAACATAAATATCTGAGATGCAGATGGTCTTAAGTGACCCCTGTGGAAGGTTGTTGTTCTACACCTAAAGGAACCAAGACCCACAGGTCGAGAACTGCTGCTGCAGAGGAACATGCATCTAGTGGTCCGCTTAGGTTAGTGGTATTGTAAGTGCTCTTTGTTATTTTTAACACTTTCTAAAAGCTTTTAATTACAAGATGCTATACTAAACTGTTAAGACATGAAAAAGGAAAATTCTCAGTGATAAGGACATGTCTATGGATGTCCTCCCAAACACCTAACCGTGAACAACACAAGCTTTAGTTGAAATCTGTTTCAGCCTTTCCAGAATAGGTTTCTGTGAAGCCCTTAACTTTGTCAAGAAGTACAGAAGTTTTCTATAATTAAGTGTGTCCAGAGTCCTTGGTGAGGGGTCATTTAAGTTGCTCTTTAATAAATTCTTGAGAGTAATGTGTTCTGGTGCAGGTAAGGGTAGCCTGCCGCTCTTGGAGAGAAACTGTTGTAGCTGAAGCTACTATAGATAGATCCAAATGCCTTGGCCCAGTGGTCACCTGGCAGGATGTTCATCAGATCCTAAAGTGCATGGCATGCCCAGATACTGTTAGAACCAAAGATGCTGCATTTCATGAGCCCCACAGGACTCTGTCTGAAACACCCACCTAACATCAAACATGGTGATGGTGGAGCTCATCAGTAGTGTTGATGTGTATTGGTGAAGAATGACTTACAGCTTAAAAAAAACGTTCAAACGCTGGACTTTACCGACTGATTTCATTACACAGTCTTTACCTCTAGATGGCAGCAGAGACTAGTTGTTTTATTAGGACAACCCCAAATGTCATTCTTGCAACTGTGTTAGGGCAGAGAATAAATTTTTTTTCTTTCTCACAGTATGACTTTTATTCTTGGACTTGTTTCTGTAAATGAAATATGGAGCTGTAAAATGTGTCATCCCTTGGATCATTTTTATAAAATGTTACGTCAAATAGCTCCAAGAAATTTTCTTTCCAAACTTGGAGTGCATATTGCAAGAGAGATTCATGCATGTGGCTCTTTTAAGACCACACAGTGACTGTTCTGCTTGAAGGCTCCTGGGTTTCATCAGAAAGCAGATGTCTGGGAGGGAATTAAGCAAGCTGGAAAGTTCATTCATGGAAGAAAAAACTTTTTTAAAAAAAAAAAGTTATTGACTCTTCTACTCAGCATGAAAGGCGCTATTTGGAATGGATAGCAAGTCTGAAGGATGATGGGCTCAACGAAGAAAAGCTTTGTTTAGGAAGCAATAGAAAAGTATATTTATAAAGTAAATTCATTAAATTCTCGGAGAATTAGCTTGTTTTGTCCTCTGCTTCTTAAAAAGAAACGTAGCACTCTGTAGACTCCTGGCTTGCTACAGTCACTTAGATGGCTGTAAGTCTCAGTGACCAAAAAACTACAGGTGCGTGTGATGTTTTCAGTTTGGTTCAGTCGGAGTCTCCAGCCGATTTCCTTAAGAATCCTGTTTTGTTTTCTTCACAGAAAACAAGCCTTGGTCCATCATAGAGCAGCAGACTATGGGGGTGCTGCTGGCGGTAGCAGATTCTGGGGAGACAGCTGGAGTCGGGGTGTTTCTCTTTCTCTCAAGGAAATTAGTGTTTAAGTGCTTTGAACTTTTTTGGTGATGTATTGGCAGCATGTTGTGTGAAAAGGCAGAGTTCCTTCTGTAGTGGGCTTGGTTCTAGGACCTGCAGAAGGTCCTTAATCATGTTGGTAGCTATAGATACTGAGGATACTTAAAGACTTCAGCCATGACTGTCCTCAGTAGGTGGGAGATGAATTCAGAACTTCCCTTTCCCCTGGAGCCCAGTTCTGTGTGCCTGGTCAAGGCTGTGTGTTTTCAAGGTGACTGGTTTTGTTTTTAAGTTTCTTTTAATTTCAGTGTTTGATAGGAGAGTGCATAAGTATTTGTGATAGATGTAGTGATGAAAAGAAGGAAATCTGAACCACGAAAAAGTGCCCTTGGAAAGGCAGTCATTGCCTTCATTTCTTTTGTCTTATATTGTCTGGCAAATCACCACTAATTCATGGGTGTGGGGGAGGGGGTAGAAATAACAGATAGTAAATCTGGCAGATAGCCCAAATTTTCATATGCTTTTTTATTTAAGTCTCTTGATTTTCTTAGAACTTTCCATTATTCAATGAAACTTTACCCCTTAAAGTTTTAGTTTTATATGGCAAGAGGCCCTTCATAGGGAGACCATCTAGCTTGGTTATCTCATTTCCATTAACTTCCTGTGAAAGAACATTTGTTTTTTAAACAATGCCCCAGCACTGTGCTTTATACTGAAGAGTTGTTAAGTTTCTGAGGTAAGGGGTAAATTAGTACCTTTGTTCCATAATGTAATGTGGGTTTTGGTTGGACCTAGTCACTCCCAGTCACTCTTTCTGTGGTAATTACATGTGGGCACAAGGGGTATTCCAAGAATAAGCATTGAAATACAGTTTTCAAATCTTTCCTAACCGAATTGCTCACTTCTTGTGCCAAACACAGCATTACATTTAGAAATGTGGTGGTAAAATAAAGTATACTAACCCTAAATGGCTTTCTTCATTATCTTGTTATCCATTTGCTTTTTTCTCTTGTCTCTTGCTGTCTTCTTTTATTTATATATTATTTATGTTTTTGTTTTTGTTTGTGACAAAATGTCATTGTATAGTCCTGGTATTGTCAGTAGACCAGGCTGGTTTCAAACTCAAAGAGATCTACTTGCCTCTACCTCCGTAGTGCTGAGATTAAAGGCATGTAGGCGTGCTCCATTACCAATGTCTTTTTCCCTTTATCTTTTTTCCTTTAAATGTATGAGAGTTTTGTGTACATGTATGTATGTGCTTGTATGGTTCACTCAGGGGTAGAAGTATCAGGTCCTCAGGAACTAGAATTATGTGGTTGTGAGCCACTTTGTGGGTGCTGGCAAGTGAATCTGGGTCCTCTACAAGTGCTCTTAGCCACTGGGTATCCCTCCAGCTCCTTTTTTTCCTTTTGTTTCCCCTGTTTCCTTCTGAATTTCCTTATTTGCATCCCTTATATTAATTTCAATACTTTTTTCCCCCTGGATCTGAGTTTCACATCGTTTAAAAGCTTTGGTTTAGTTACTAGAGCCCAAGTCATTGAGCCAAACAGACTTAACTCTGTACTCCAGTTTTGGTACTAACTTCTTTTTGTTCCTGAGCATTTGACCCATGTAGACTTCATGTCCTGGTTTGTGGTGGTGGTGTTGTTGTTTTTGTCAACATCACACAAGCTGGAATTATCCTAGAAAAGGAACCTTAATTGAGAAAAATGCCTCCATTCAGAATGCCTGTGGATAAGTCTGTAGGGCATTTGCTTAGTTAACGATTGGTGTAAGTGCTGCCAGACCCTGGGCAGGTATACACCAGGTGTCTAAGAGAGCAGGCTGCGCAAACCACTGGCAGGTAGCATTCCTCCGAGGCCTCTGCTTCAGTCCCTGCTATGAGCTCTTGCTGTGACTTCTATCAGTGATACGGTTGTAAGCTGAAAGAAATCTTTTCCTCCCCAAGTTGCTTTTGGTCATGGTGTTTTATCACAGCAGTAGAAACCTAAATTACCTGTAATCTTCATCTGGGGATTTACTTGCAAGCCTTCTTTGGGAAATAGAGATATAATGTAGGATGCCTCTTTTATAGCCAAAGTACCAGCTATGTATTAATTGTTAAAATTGTTATTATCTTTGTCTTTTTCCTTATTTCGGTTGAAAAAGTACTTATTTATTTCTTGGTTATAATGCCGTTTTATCTTTGCTTTATTATTATTATTTATTTTTGTCTTTCCCTAATTTATCCTCTTGTTCTCTCTAATCTACCCTTATTGTTGGAGGCACTGTTTCTAAATGGAAGTTATGGGAACTGGATGATTAGTGCCCATAACTGGGCTTTATTTCTCATCACCTTTGGCCCAGAAAAATGACTCATTGTCCATGTTGTACAGTGCCACTTTGTCTTGTTACTGTGAACCTTTTATAGCCTCACGTGAAGGCACTCCCTATTCTCTCCCACCTTTTCATAAAAGCATCTGTGTGCTGTGGTTTGTAGAGTCCAGGTGTGTTGTTAGCCATGGGAACTTGGTTTAGCACTTCCTATTGGCAACATTTAATTTTTGCATAGTGTAGGTCGGGGTTCTGAAAGTGTGTATTTCTAACAGTCCCCGGGGAGTTGTAGTGATGCAGGTCCTCTTCAGTGTTGAGTTTCCTGAGACTAGAAACCTGAGGAGTTCTAGGTGATGCTGAACAAAGTGGGCAGGAACGCTTGGGAGAAACATGGATGTGTCTGAACCAATACACAGCCCATTCCTGCTTTTGAGAGTGTATCATAGGAGAAGTAACCCATGACAGGATGAAGATGAGTGCTGTGATGAAGCTGCAGTGTTTACAAGTGGTTTTGGAAATGCACAGGCCAATTGAAAAATAGGAGAAGGTTTACAAAGGAAATGTACTTGAGGAAAGAGAAGAAATAGAATATGAGGAGCAAAGGCAGAACAACCCAGTCCCAGAACCAACGGGGCAAAGAAGGCCAACGTGCATGCAGGAAGAGAGTTAGGAGCTTGTACTGAGCTTGAAGGGTGTGGTCAGTGTCAGGAGGATGGGGCAGCACAGGAAGTTAGCCTGGCTGGGAAGCTGGAGCAACCGTTATCGGGCACCAATGGATGTGCTATTCTGAGTTACAAGGCTAGAGAATTGCAATGATCTGAGTGGTATGGGGGTGAAAGTTGATTTAGGAAGATGAGGATTATATACAGTAACTATGTTAAAGTACTGTCTGTACTGAGGTCTGGACTAAGGGAATAGTAGCAGGGGCTGGAAATGGTGGGGACAGAGAAAGAAAGAAGGGAAAATAGCGATAACTAGATCGTGACTGTGGGGGAACAGGTTTCTAGGTATTGAACCTGGGTGATGAGGAAGGAGGAGAACTAGAACCCCTTAAGGGAGGCAGTGCAATTTGTGTGTGTGTGTGTGTGTGTGTGTGTGTGTGTGTGTGTGTGTGTAAGCACTGAAGTTTGGGGGAATGTTAATAGAGAACCTTTGTAGAGAAATCATCATTCAACTGTGTAGGCAAAATACATAATTTCTCACCACAATCACCACACTCGTTGCTCCCTCCTTTCTACTGTAAGTACCGCTACATCCCCTTCCTAAAATTAGAAATGAATGTCTGAGGAGCCCTACTTGTGTCTGAATCTTTTCTACAAGTCTTTACAATTTTATGGATAATTAACTAGTCCTGAAAAGACCCTTCTCATTACTTGAATACTGTGCTATGATTGAACCATTATCCACACACTGATTGGCCTGCAGGAAAGGAAATCCTGCCCTCTCTGCCAGTGACCTTTCTGGCCACCCTAGCCATTGTGTCTAGACCAAGCAGACAGATTACATAAACTTGGAGTCTGGGGAGATCTACCATTTCTTGGCACTAAAGTATGCAGTGAGGACAGGATGTCCCCCTCGAAGCAGATTTCCTTCCTCATTGGCAGTCTGAGAAAAACCTGGAATGTGGCCATAGTTGATAGGTTTCACAAAAAGGTAAAACAAAAGCAAACAAACCCACAAGGAACTGTCCACTATTTCCCCAGGGTTCTCATTGCTTTCTTGGAAGCTAAAATCAGCAGTCATAGAAGCACTGACATTTTCCAAAGTTTATGGAGTCACTTTTTATGATTCTAATACTCACAGAAGAGCTTTATATGAGTAAGTGGACTGCTTGTGAATATGCTGTGAGAGACTCCTCAGCATGGCTGCTACCCTGCACATGACTTCCTCCATTGCTCCCTAAGGGACGGTCATGGCCTAGGTATGTTCACAGGGTTTATATAACTTCTCTTTGACCCAAACTTGTTTGTTTGTTTATTTGTTTGTTTGTTTGTTTGTTCTTAGGTGACAGAAGTATCTGATACAATAATATATTTAGGCAAAATGTCATCAAAAGACAAAACAGAAAAGGAAATAGCTTGCTTTTTTTTCTTCCCTACTCCCTCTTTAAAAGGGCAGAAAACAAACCTACCAATAGAAAGAAATTCTTGAATTATTTTGAGTTGTTTGAAGAGGCTGTTAATTGTTATAACAGGAGGTCAAATTAGAAATAGAATTTAATGCTGATAGAATTGAACCATAACATTTTCCCTTTTCCCCCCGAGCTGGGAAAGTATACAGGTTTGTGTGTGTGTGTGTGTGTGTGTGTGTGTGTGTGTGTGTTTGTTTGTTTTTTTATGGGAGCATCAGTTATTCCTTAGTGAGATATGACACTATTTGAAGAGTAGATTTCCTAATTTAGGAATGCAAACTAGGAAAAACATGGCTTGATTAGCTAGACGCCTTCTGTGGAGACACAGAGCGCTTCCTGTCACTGTATTCAAGGTCTATCACAATCTAACTGGTCTGTTCCCTTCCTGAGAACCAGCTCGGCTGCACTACGTGTTGCATTTGAACAGTGGATGTGGTCTTGCCTGCACGCTCCATGTCTGCCACCTCACCTTCTCCTCCCTGTTCATTTCTCGCCTATTCCTCAAGTCTAATCCTAAGTCCCAGCCCTCCAGAACCAGCAGTGCTTAAAGTCTGTTTCTACAGCAGAGCTGGTGTACAGTTGTTTTGTCTTTCAAATGTCAAGGCTTCCAGTGAGGGGCAACCTTGGCCTCTATACAACATTTAACTATGACTAGAAATATTTTTTGTTTCATGTGGCATCTAACGAAAAAAGCCAGAGGGTCCTAAACATCCTATGATGGTTAAGAACAACCCCAGCCATTGTCTTCAACAGGGAATTATTAGACCCATGCTGCCATTAGTCCTGAGGTTGAATACTGCTTCATTTGGTGGCTTGGGGCTTATATGATGAAAGGTAAAAGAAAGTCATAGATTCTTAGGGAAGGAAACCAGTGTGAAGAGGTCGCCCTCTATTAGGCCTCATGTGCCAGTGAAAGAAGTCAGTTTTCTGAAGGAAAATAAAATTGCCCAGTAGACTGTCTAAATGTCAATGTTATTCCTAATATAATTTTTAAAGGTTATAGAAATGTGGCAACTCTCACAGGTAATTCACCCACTTTCAGAAGTTAGAACCACACATGATTTTAAAATCTTAATCTCTTTTTTCATAAAAGTTAAAAGACTTGTCCAAGGCCTTTACCACTCACTGACAAAGGCATGAGCTGGAATTTGGTCTTGCATTGAGTGCCTCTAGAGTACCCTTTTCTAGTCCACTACTCACGCTTTACAAAGCTAGTTAGTCAGTGCAGTCCCCCTCCATCTCCAGTTAATTGGAAGTATTATATAATTTTCTACTTGTAAGTGTTGTGTGGCACTCATTCCTTGTTCCATGTCCTCAGTAAGTTATCAAGGGATGAGTCTTAAACTACACAGTGTTGACAAGGATCCACATGGTATGTTTATTTGTCATGATCAGTGGGTTCAGCTCACTTGTATCCATATAATGCTTGGAAGAAAAGATACCACATGTGAAGAGATTGTATGTTACTGAGTCACATGAGTAACTTGTTTGTAAGTAAACCTACCTGCACCTATTCAGAGAATGTAGGTTCTGTGAGTCTTTAAGGCCTATGTTCATACATTGTGTTTTTACTTAAACATGATTAGCCTATATAAAAAATATAACAGAACAGTCTAGGTGTGTTGGCACATGCCTGTAACCCCAGTACTTAAGCCAAAAGGTCAGTTAAAGGTCATCCCCAGCTATTAATACAGAGTGTGTTTTAGGCCAGGTATGAAACCTTGTCTCAACAAGCAAACAAACCAACACACAGCCTGTATCACCATGTCCAGGTTTATCTCACGTGACTCCTCAGAGGTAATCATGCAGAATCATTTGCTCAGATCTCTTCCCTCCTTCACCTTCAGTTTGAGGAATAGTTTGAATAGAAATTTTAAAATGAGGCAGTAAGTAAGGAGAATTTCCCTGGGATGGCTGACTGATGCCCAGAGTTAGCCAGGAGTACATTCTTATGACAGCCTGGTGTTCTGATGAAATGTCAATAAATTTGTCAGTTCTTCCATAGGAACAGTTTTAATTCATTATCAAGTTATTACAGTACTCAGAGGTGTTAAACAGTTCTCTCAGTGGACTCTGAGGATTCTTTGGGATGCCTGCTTCTCTGATGTATTTGACCATACAAGGGTACTTCTTAGCTTGGAAAGGGCTTGATGTTTAATCTAATAAAAATCAATTTAACAGAACTTTTGTTTTAGGAACTTTATTAGCAAGTCATTTGTCTGTCTTATGTTTGTTGGGTTTTGTTTCTTCAGACTGCACTCTCAAGAGTGTGTTCTGGACCCAGGAAGAATTGGGATAAATTCAGGACTTGGGATTTGGGGAGAAATGGAGCTTGTTGGTGTCAGGCCATCTGCCAGAGCTCACTTAAAGATTTAGTTATCTGTACTTTACTAGTTATGAGACTGGGAACATCCCACCTAATTAACACTAAACCTCATTTTTCACTACTCATTTTGCCCTCTAGAGGGCAAACTAGTCCCACTTCCTGGGGCAGGTATAAAATAATCCAAGAGTAGGGGGAACACTTGCCAGTAGCAATACACAGATTTCTATAGCTGTGAAATTCCAACTTCAGGCTGCAAACCAAGCAGAGGATTTATTAGAATGTAGATTAGGATAGATTCTTCCTTTTAGAGATCCCAATTTGATTCCATTTGGGGTTGGGGGTTGGGTGGGGAACAATATTAACATTAGGAGAATCTCATAAGGATGTCTTGGGTTTAAGTTAGTTACACACATAGATCGTAAGAAGGTTGCTGTGGTTGGGAAATACTGAGGTGGCAGAATGCTTGCCTTGAGTTTGAGGCCCCGGTTCAATGTCCTACACCACTAACGCCACAGGGAGAGAAAAGCAAAGCAAAGAAAAGCATGTTTGATTCCTCTATTTTTGCTACATGTGTTTTGTCCAATTATAATTTCTCTTGGCATTTCAAAATAAAAAATAACATTCTTAGAATATAAGAAATAACAGAAATTAATGTAACTGAAGCAAATAAAGTTCTTTCATTTAATATGTCTAAAAACTGACTATATATATATATATATATATATATATATATATATATACACACACTCAGTATGAAAAGCCATAAAATGTTTTCAATTTAGAGTAATTTGAATAAATAAAAACATCATAGAATCTTTGATTATAAGGGTTTGAAAATAAAAATACCCTTCTAGAAGGAAACAAAATAGTCATAGGAGGCAGAGGCTGGGAGGGAACCGGAGGGGAGAGAGGAGGAGGGGAATGTGAGGCAGGATCAGGTTGGGGAGAGAAGCTCAGAGGGCCTGGAGAATGAATGGAAATCTGCAGCTGGGGTGGTGGGAAGGGAGAATCTCTAGAAAGTCTCTGAGACCTTGGATGGGAGAGGCTCCCATAAGTCAGTGCTGGTGATCTTAGCCGAGATGCCTAACAGTGGGGATATGGAACCTGAAGAAGCCACCTCCTGTAGCCAGGTAGGACCTTCAGCAGCAGGATACAGACCCACTCACAAAACTTTCAACTCAGAACTTGTCCCATCTAAAAGAAATGCAGGGATGGAGCAGAGGCCAATGGAAAGGCCAACCAATAACCGACCCAACTCGAAACCCATCCCATGGGCAAGCACCAATCCCTGACATTATTAATGATACTCTGGTTTGCTTGCAGACAGGAGCCTAGCATAACAGTCCTCTGAGAGCCTCTACCCAGCAGCAGACAAACAGATGCAGGGACCCACAGCCATACATTAGATAGAGGTCAGGGATACTTCTGGGAGACTTGGAGGAAGGATTGAAGGCTCAGAAATAGATGGGAACCCCCACAGGAAGACCTACAGAGTCAACAATCCTAGACCCCTGGAAGCTCTCAGAATCTTAGCCACCAACTAAAGAACAGACACAGGATGGAGCAAGGGCCCACTCTACTCCCAACCCCCATCCCCTAGCAATATGTATCAGACAGGCAGCTTAGTCTTAATGACTGCCCAGTCCAGCCTCAGTGGGAGAAGATGCTCCTAATCTGTCAGAGACTTGATGAGAGGGGATAGATACCCAGGGGAAGATACCCATGGGGGAATACCCAAGGGTAACACCCTCTCAGAGGAGAAGGGGAAGGGGGATGGGGGAGGAACTCAGGGAGGGAGGGATGGGAGGAGCAGTGTTTGGTATGTAAATTAAGTAATTAATAATACAAAAGTACCCTTTTAGGATCTCAAAGACTGCTCATCTAAAGCCTCAGCATTGTAAAATAGAATTGTGGGGACCTTCCACTGAGAATTTATTTAGTCCTGTTACCATTTTGCACAGGCATAGGTTGAGCATCCCTAATTGGAAAACTTGAAACCTGAAATGCTCCAAAATACAGACCCCTTGAGCACTTAACATGACACTACAAGTAAACAAGCCCCTCATACTATACAAGTTCATTTGTGCATACAATTATCTCAAAATATTGTATAAAATTATATTTATATTCAGTATCTAAAAGGTGTTTCCATCGCCAAGCTATCTTACATGTATGTGTGTTTGCATATCCTTAAGGAAGCAAAACAAAACAAAAAAACAAATCCAAAATCTGAAACCCTTCTGGTTCCAGATAAGAAATGCTTTTATATATGTAAGGATGCATTCCTTATAATGTGATATCCTTTTATATATGTAAGGATACATTCCTTATAATGTGATATCCTTTTATATATGGAAGGATGCTTTCCTTATAATGTGATATCCTTTTATATATGTAAGGATGCATTCCTTATAATGTGATATCCTTTTATATATGGAAGGATGCATTCCTTATAATGTGATATCCTTTTATATATGGAAGGATGCATTCCTTATAATGTGTAATCCTTTTATATATGTAAGGATGCATTCCTTATAATGTGTAATCCTCTTATATATGTAAGGATGCATTCCTTATAATGTGATATCCTTTTATATATGGAAGGATGCATTCCTTATAATGTGATATCCTCTTATATATGGAAGGATACATTCCTTATAATGTGATATCCTCTTATATATGGAAGGATACATTCCTTATAATGTGATATCCT
>NC_034601.1:51117135-51139227 GCF_900095145.1 Mus pahari | reverse complement strand
AATGTGATATCCTCTTATATATGGAAGGATACATTCCTTATAATGTGATATCCTCTTATATATGGAAGGATACATTCCTTATAATGTGATATCCTTTTAGTAAAGATGGTTATGTGATTTTTACCCATAAAGAACAATGACATTATCTTGGGAAAGGTTTCGCCTTTATTTGCTTTTATGTTTCATTAGGTTTTTGTTTGTTTGATTGATTGAGATAAGGCCTTGCTCTGCAGCCCTAGCTGGCCTGGAGCTGGTCCTGCCTCAGGCTGCTGAGTGCTGGGGTTAGAGGTGTGCCATCCTCTGTTTTGGGTATTTATTTAGCTTGCCATTACTTGCCCTTGCCCCCACCACAGAAACTTGTCAAGATTTTGCTACGCCTTTTAAATAACAGAACTTGCCAGGATATTTAAGTATGTGGCGGAATTCTACAGCTTAAAAAGCTAATGAAATTCGTGGGACTGAGTAAATGAAGTTTGGCTTTGAAACAGGGAATCTGACCAATGAAAGGAAGTAGGAGCTCTTGGGGCCGAGGAGACCTTCAGGAGTTTCAAGCACCACAAGCACTTATCCATACAGACACACATACAGACACATAATTTTTTTCTTTTCTTTTTTTTCTTTTTTTTGTTTTTGTTTTTGTTTTTTGTTTTTTTGTTTTTGTTTTTGTATTTTTTCGAGACAGGGTTTCTCTGTGTAGTCCTGGCTGTCCTGGAACTCACTCTGTAGACCAGGCTGGCCTCGAACTCAGAAATCCACCTTCCTCTGCCTCCTAAGTGCTGGGATTAAAGGCGTGCACCACCACGGCCAGCTCACACAATTTTAAGAAAATAACAATAAAAGTTACAAAAAACAATCTTTAGTCAGCCATTCATGGATAGTGCATCTCTGCCTCCACATATTTCTTATGAGGTGTTCTCAGCATCACTTCCTTTGTCCTTGTGCCTTTGCAGGCATGTTCCAGTAATTCAGTGAATGGAAATTCTGTAATCTCACACACAGACTCTCTGATTCCTCTCTCCCTCTCCACACACACACACACACACACACATGTCTATCATATGTATGTACAGTTTATCAAAAAGTTAAAATTAGAGTCAAGAATCTATATTTTATATGTAATCTTATTGAAAAAGAATCTTTTGACTTTAGATAGTAGTGACACTTGTAATAAACTTTGTATGATTTAGTAATGAGAAACTACTAAGTTCATTTTGATGTTTCTATGTTAATTATTGCACTCTTGTAAATGAGAGCTAGTTGTTAGAGGCTCTGCAAAATACAGTCAATAGAGATTAACTGCCCAGGAAGCCTATTTATAATTGATCTGCAATGATGATTTCTACCCTCTCACTGTAGAGCACATATAGCCTTCTAAAACCTTATTAACTTAAAAAAAAAAAAAAAGAAAGAAAAAAGTAGCCACCCCTCCCCAGCATGCTTAGGACATCCAACTGGGACCCAGTTATGAGAAGAATCCCTCAGCTGGTTATCTCTGCTTGTTTCCCCCATTGCTATGAAAATATGTTTCAGTCTGTGCCTTTGTGTAGCAAAATCAGGAAGGCTGTTCTTGAATTCTTCCTGGTTTCCATTCATCATTTTGTGATTAGTTGGTTGACAGCATTCAAATCTCACATGTGCCCTCTGGTTAAGTGACTTTAAAAGGAGCCCTTTTTCATTGTCGACTTTGAGAAGACTACAGTGAGCTGTGTAGTTCCTTTCAGAGTTCTATCCTAACTTGACTTAAAAATAACTTTGAAAACAGTTAGACCATCATGTATTTTGTAATACAGTTGGGTCTCTGCCGATTCCCAACCCCAAGATAAATGTGTTTGAACAGAAGCTTTCTCATTCATCATCAGCCTCAGCTTTCATCCACATTTATTTAATCATGATGCAAGCCCACAGCTTTGGTGTTGCAGTTCATCACCATGGAAGTGTTTCTGTCAACAAATCCTTGCTCTGCATCATAAAATGGGTTTTACAGGGAGAGGAAGATACCTTTTACTTCTGAGAGGCCTTCCCAGTCAGCCTGGATGTTGAGATGAGCTGCATTTAAAACAATAACTGGCAATATACCTGACTACACTACATTTTAACAGTTAAGTGTGTGGAATGGGAATGGAAAAGGGAAAAAGGCGAATTAGCTGTTCTGAAGTCGTCCTTTTAGAATGTGACTTGGGGACTCCATGTGTAATTTAATACGATCCTTTAAAAGCTGTGCTCTCTGCCCTGAGGTGTGGAGCGTGCTCAGGGGCTACAAGGAGCTTGGTGTCAATCTCTAGGAAGCTCTGGCAGAGATTTTCTTCATGTACCCTGTGAATGGCACAGCAACCACAGAAGAAATCACACGATTACCTCTGCTGCCACGTGGCGTGCTTATTTTTAAAAAGTCTTTTAACTTGAGCTCCTAACTATCTGCAGCTTTTATTTGCTTCTTGAGAGTTCTTTCAGAAATATAAATTGTATGCTTCTGATTGTAGCCTTACTCACAAGCGGGATAGGGCAGCACCCACATTAAGTAATTTTGGGAACCAAATAACACAGAACAAGAATTGCACTTTTGTTTTGAAGCAGAATGTCCAGAAGTTTATGTCATAGTGGCTGATTCCAGATTTAGATGTAATGTATGCTGTATGGGGATTTCAGTCTGCTTGAGAAACCTAACCAACCCTTGATAGTCAAAGTAACTTGTAGTTCCAAACTCACTTTCTGGCTTCCTGTCACATGCCAGAGCTTTTAATGTTTACCATCAGTGTATGTGTGTGCTCACTAATAGAAACATTTTACTATGCTTTTTATCCTGTCACCTGAAAACATTTTCTGACTCTTTTGATAGTTCTCTTTTGAGCACTAAAAATACTGAGGTACATATCAAGAATGGCATTAAGTTTGCCATAGTTATTTTGGTTCACTTTGAAGTCATGAAGCGGAACCACTTTCTCCTCCTATAATATGTGACCAGAACTATACATGACAAACAGCTCCTGCTTATCCTTCAGGAAAAATTATTGGACATTTTAAACAGGAAATAAATGATATTGTACATGCAGATATATAACACAGAATGATCAAATGAAAATTCAGCAAGCAATGGCAAAAGTAACAAACTATTTACTGTTTTATAATGTTAGGTAATTCACCAAGACAAGTTGCAGTCAAATTAAAGTGGGTTATGGAAAATGAAATACATAAAGATGTATTTATACAAGTGCAGACTAAATATTTTCCATACAGATATGTAAATAAAAAGATATACAGTAAGTGCACACTTGATGTGACTATGCAGGCAACACATAGTTAGTTCCAGATACTCTTGTACAGTCCATGCACAAATCTTCCCAAAGTACAGGTTTAGTCATTCTTTTAAGGGATTTGGAGGGGTGATTAAAAAGGGACTGAGTTCCTTGCAAGAATATCAGTATGAACTGGATGAGGGTGAGGGTGGTCAGTTATATATATTACTTACTGTAATTTGTGATTGTCGAGGAAGAGGTGTGGCTGTTGGTGTGATAGTAATACTGCTGGTGACTTTATTGGTTGTTTTGTTTAGTGCCCCATTAGTTAAGCCTTGAGTTCTGTTATCCTGCAGTGGTGCTGAAGGGCTGGTGGGTCTCATGGGGCCAGCCACAGCTTGCATGTAAGGACTTCCTAAGTGAATGTGGATTTTATTATCCTCAGTAGTTATCACACTTGAGCTGTTACTGTTTGAACGTTGAAACTGCCATGATGACTGCCGGTCTGGGGAGACTCTGAAAATTGCATGCTTGGCGCTGATTTCTATCGGCTCTGGGGAGCAGCCTTGCTCAGGAGAACTAGGTGAACCAGTCATAGCCAAAACCTGAATAGGTGACATTGTCCTTTCTGGAGTCACAGAACCACAGGACTCTGGGGTCTGTGCTCTGGCAAAGGTTGCCATGGTAACTGGTGGCATGCTTTGCTCTAAGTTCATAAGGCTTTCTGTAGAGCTTTTGGACTTAACTGGCGTTATAGAGGCGTTTTGGAGAATGGTAATCCTTTGCTTTGGGGTACCACAGTTTGGTATCACCGCTGTGCTGGTGTAGGAGTGAGGGCTCTCTGTGGTTGGACTTGTGATTTCAAGAGTAGCTGTATTTTGAGTGTGGTCTGGAGTAACCTTTATGTGAAGTGGCTGCCCAGGTGTGTGACTTAGAACTAGATCTCCAGGTTGCACAAAGTTGCCATTGGACTTAGTTTGTATTTTTCCATTCTGAGGATGGCCCTCCTTGGATTTCATCCAGGGAATCCACAGTTTCCTGTTCATAGGAAGAGAAGAAGACTGGCTGCATCTGAAGGACAGCACAGGCTCCTCCTCATTAGGGCCGTCATCCTGGTCCTCATTCTCCTCATAGAGCTGACCATTGATCACTGCTCTTTCCAGAGGAACGAGGCTCTTGTAGTCTGGTGGCTCACTGTCCGCTGCTTCCGTTTGAACTTCTTTAGAAAATACTTGTGGGTCAGAGATTCTTCTTCCGTTGACGTTAGGCCGGAGGCTCTTACTAAAATGCCGATACCTTTCTAACTCTTTAGTGAGGTTCTCAATCTCTCTTCCCAAATCTCTGTTCCTGTTTTCTTGTTGGTTTAGTTTCTTTTGCAGAAGGGAGTGGTCTCCCTGGAGGTGACATATTAGGTCCTCTGTGGCCATGTACTCATGAATTTTCTCTTTTAATGCATCCACTTCTCTGGACAGGTGTCCTGATTTCGCTTCTTCTTCCTGGAGCCTCCTAAAAAGCCACTGCTCGTGGCTGGACTCTGTCTTTTCGGCTAACTTGTACTTGGCAAGTTCCATCTTGGCATGTTCCAGCTCCTGAGACAGAAACTGAGCCTTGTCTCTCTCATTAGCATACCTCCGTTCTAAGATCTCGTACTCATCCTCTGTTTTCATGAGGTCATCCTCAATGGCTTTCATATCCTTTAGCTTCAGTTTCAGCTTTTCCACTTCTTGAGAGAGCTCTTTAATCTTATTGTTTTCTTGGTGTAATGCTGCTGTGGACTTACTGGAATCTTGGTTTAATTTGTTTTTTACAAAATCTTTCTCAATTGCTTCCAGGGACTGAAGCCTGTTTTTCAATATAGTAACTTTTGACAAGAGATCGTGTCCTTTCTCCTCTTCTGCTTTCAGTTTATTTCTGAGGTCATCTCTCTCCTTGGTTACACTGTACATCTTCTCTTCTGCATCAGTTTTGGACTTGAGTGCCCTCTTGGTTTCCTCAATTAACTTCTCAGTCACTGTTGTTACTTTATTTTGCTCTGCTTGGAGCTGAGAGGTGGTGCTTTGTAACTTATCTTCCGTTTGCTTTAATTTTTCACTCATTGTTTTGCGTTCATCTACAAGCATCACAGTTAATGTTTTCAGTTTAGTTAAATCATCCTTCAGTGTGCTTTCTGTCTTTTCTAGCCGACTTTCAATGACTTCTAGCTCTTTGATTCTGGCATTTAAACTCTCCAGCTCTTCAGACAACTGCTTTGTGGTCATCTTTTCTTTTTCTAAATTGCATTTCAGAGAGTAGCATTCTTGTTTGCTTTTGTCTAAAGCATCTTCTAATTTTTCCAGAGCCGTGATCCTTACACTCAGTTTGTCAACCTCTAGCTTGAAGTCTTTACTCTGTACTGTCTCTTTCTCAAGCCTCTTATTGAGGTCTCTGCACTGCTCCTCCATTTTTATGAGCTCTTCATCTTTCCCCTCCATGTCCAGCACGCGCTTCCTGAGCTCATCAACTTCATCCATGATGCCAGAGTTTCCATATTCTCCCTTGTTTATTTTGTCTTTTATATCCTGCAGCTCTTCCTCGGCTTTTCTTAAAGACCTGTTGGTCTCTTCTAACTCATCAATTTGCCGACTGAGTGCTGCCAGCTTCTGTCGGAGCTGGCAATTTTGACTGTCCTCATTGGTGAGCTTCGCCATAATTTTGTCTTGGTTTTGGTGAAACTCTGTGGTCTGTGTCTGAAGTTCTTTTTCTAGTCTGGTTGCCTTCTGCTCTTCTTCCTGCGCTCTGGCCTCAGCAAGGGCTAGCTTACCCTGTGTTTCCTTTGCACTTGTGGTCAGAGCTTGGATTTTCTGCCTTTGAAGGGTGAATTGAGCTGTAAGCCGTTGTTGTTCATCCACCACCATCAAAGCAAAGGACTTCAGCTTGGTCAGCTCCTCCTTCAGGGCCTTGATCCTCTTCTCCTTTTCTTGTTCCTTCTTTTCCTTGGACTCGGTTTCTTGATCAATTAGTTTCTTTAATCTGAAAATATAAGAGCACAGATTGCAGTTAGTGCTTTAGGAATTCACCAGCTGTAATTAACCTTCTTTGTAATGTAAAGCAATTGTTCATAGTTAACATCCTGAGAAGTGGCTGAGTTTGAGGGAAGAAACTCCTTATTAAAAGAAGAGAAAAAAACAAAACCCCCCAAAACCAGATACCTTGCTAAGTTATCTGTACTGGCTAGTTTTGTGTCAACTTGACACAGCTGGAGTTATCACAGAGAAAGGAGCTTCAGTTGGGGGGAAGTGCCTCCACGAGATCCAGCTGTAAGGCAGTTTCTCAATTAGGGATCAAGCGGGGAGGGCCCCTTGTGGGTGGTGCCAACTCTGGGCTGGTAGTCTTGGGTTCTATAAGAGAGCAGGCTGAGCAAGCCAATGGAGGCAAGCCAGTAAAGAACATCCCTCCATGGCTTCTGCTTCCTGCCCTGCTTGAGTTCCAGTCCTGACTTCCTTGGTGATGAACAGCAATGTGGAAGTATAAGCTGAATAAACCCTTTCCTCCCCAACTTGCTTCTTGGTCATGATGTTTGTGCAGTAATAGAAACCTTGACTAAGATAGTATCTTTTAAAATTTGTTTAACATTGATTAGTAACAATTCAAGTTCACCGTTAGGCTTAGAAGAGTATAGGCAATGATTAGCATGATCCCCGGATAAGTCTAACCTCAAAGCTGTAAAGGAAGGTACAGACTTAAGATTTCAGTTAGACTTGGCTTTGAAACTACACCGGCCCTGACCAGCTAATTAACCTACACAGTTCTCCATTTCCTCAAATGATCTCAGGGGCTTTTTGTGAAAGTGAGGCAATTCATCCATCTAACATTATCTCAGTCCTGGCATTTGGTAAACATTTGATAGCTGTTGCCATGGCACTTTTTAAATTACTCATTCTTGCCCTGTGTTAAGTGGCTTGCTTGAGCCATTATGCATGTGATATATTACTAGTTACTGTTTAACACGTTGGTTATTAGGTAAAATAGCATTTTATTCTATTCGTTTAGATGTTATGGACAGCACAGATAGATCTCTGTGTATTAAAATGTTGATTTGCACTAATAAGATAGCGTGTTGTCTTATTATGCCACTTCATGTGTCTTTGTCTACTGATCGTCATGTAAGAGGGGAGCTAAAGCAACTGAGTTAGGGTTTGGACTGTTCTAACATGTTCAAAGGCAAGGAGCTTGACAGTAAAGAGCTTCCTGATAAGAAATCCAGGGCTAGAAATAAAGAAACCCTGTTAGTAGGAACATAGAATTCCTCTTAAATGACTCTAACACACTATTTTTCTTCGTTTAAAATTATCTATCGACGATAGGAAGACATTTCCATGCAGAATATATGTTCTTTCCCATGCACTTGGTTACCTCTGTAGAGATGATACAGTTTTAAACTTATGAGTCTCTTAATTATACTGGAATGGGCTAATTATAGAGGATGTAATTGCAGCGCTGTGGTATGTTGCAGAAGCTAAAATAGAATGGAATTACTGAAAAGTAAAAGGAATAACTACTTGAAAATATAAATATGTGCTTTTTAATCAAGCCTGTAGAGTTCATAATATGTCAATAAGCCTGTTTAAGCCAGCCTGTCTGCCTATCTGTCTGTCTGTCTGTCTGTCTATCTATCTATCTATCTTGTAATTCTGCTGAGGCTGTCCTTGAACATGGTCCTTTCTGCCTTATTTAAGATTATAGTACTTTACCATGCCTGGCTCAATAAATCTATTCTATTCTTGCTAATTAACTAACAGTCTGCTGTCTTTTATCCTTGTCCTAGAGCACTTGTAAATTAAGAATCTGAGAGAACTTTTTTTAAAGTAAACAAATTTAGGGCTGTCTGGAGAATAAAGACTTCTTTATGAGATCCTAATCTGTTTTTTTGTATAATATAGAAGAAGGAAAAATGAGCATGCTTAAAATAATCACATAGTGTAAGAATTCTTAAGCTTTTTGGGTGATAGGATCTTGTTTTAGTTTGTCCTGTTTGGAGGATCTGACAAAAGGCTGACATGTAAAGTTCAGAAGCTACTGGGCAGGATGCTGGGGTGTGGCTGCTGGTGACCTCATCTGTGGTCTTGGCAGGAGACTTCATGACTCTCCCTGCCCGAGACACCTGGAAGCCTGAGAACCATGGCCACTTCTTCCTGGAGGTTAGAGATTTGTAGTTCACTGCAAGGGTCAGGGTAAGCAGAATGTGGCAGAACAGCTCCACAAACCTGAGTAGAGTTGCTGCTCTACCTTAGCTTCCTTTTCACAGTTGGTGATAACAAGGCATTGCAGCAGCTCAGTGTCTTCCTTTACTAGAGAATAATTTCACAACAACTCTCAAGGATTTCTTAGCTTTTTAAACAAGAGCACATCCTGTCCCCTCTTTCCGAAAGGGGGATAGGTTTTCTTAGTATGTAAGGAAGGGAAGGTATTTTTTTAAGTACAGTAAAAGACCCTTAAAGTGAAATAACTAACTCCTGTCACTAGAGTAACCAGCTTATTGTGCTCCGTATTTTGGCGGCAAGCTTGGTGCACCTTTCCAGCATGATGGAAGTGTCATTCACCTTCTTCCTGGTTTTCATAATCTCGCGGATATGTCCATCTCGGTAAGCTCCACCTCCAAGGCAAACATACAGAACTGATGAGGCCAGGAGATTTGCTCCAATCTGAGGAACATGCACACCTAGTGATACTATCCTCCCTGCTGACTAGGCTCAATTTTTACACTTAATTTTTACACGATGCAAATTCAAGCCAGACTGTAGACCACATCCCGGAATTGATCCAGACACATGGTGTCTATCAGGGAAACTATCTGAATTGGAACTGGAGTTATTCAATGGATCCATTGAATATGGATCACATATATATATATATGTGATCTTGTAAACCTTATTCTTTTAACACCTACATTTTTTAAAAG
The DNA here is from genome assembly GCF_900095145.1 of Mus pahari. NCBI lineage: Eukaryota > Metazoa > Chordata > Mammalia > Rodentia > Muridae > Mus > Mus pahari. The sequence continues at coordinate 51,130,056 of NC_034601.1, read as the reverse complement.
TTCAAGTTGAAATTGGTATAGAAGATACATTTTACTCTCTACCATTCAATCTAAAAATATCCATTAACAAACTAGGAAGTCAAGTCATTCTTTGGGAAGAGAGTCTAATTTTTAAGTGATAACTGTGTAGGAATGTGTCCTAAGGTTTCCCCAGTGTCCCCAGATGAGCTCAGATAAGTAAGTACTGCTTTCTATCTGGAGGCTCTATCTTAAGCTGCTATTGTTCCTGCGCTCTCTTCGGGATTCTCTGTAGCTCACTCTAGAGGAGTTTTAAGCCTAGGAATATTCTTTTGGTAAGCATTTGCTAAGTATGGAGGCTACTTTGAAAGGGTTGTTGGGAAGAGAGAGCTCACTGGACACAAACTTATTAGGCAAATGAGATTCAGAGAGTGTATGGGAAATGTGAACGTAAGCATTGGTTTCCTTTACGTTCTCCATGGTTGCAGCCCTGTGAAGTTTGTGTGCCCTTGGGGTGTACATGCACCTCCATTTGAAGACTAATGTCTTGAAGGACTCATGTTCATACTCAAATACTGACATTACAGGATTACAAGAACATCCTGTCCAATAAAAACAGGTCGAGGAAGCTTAATTTATTGACACAAATGTGACGTAAAGAAATCCAAACTAGCTTAAAGCAATGTCTTATTATAGCTTTTTTTTTTTTTAAAGAGTTTCTTTTATGGCTCAAAGTTGTTTTAACTTACTGTGGTTCATCACTATTATTATGTACAATGCCAATTACTTGCTTTTTCAAAAATATCACATATGACATCTTGAGTGATTTTGTACCAACCATAATGCTGGCTTTTCAATATGAATGACATTCAGAGAGTCTTTTTCAGTTTTTATTTATATGCATATATGTCAACATGCATCAGCCTGTATTTTTTCTTCTCAGTGTGACATGGTTAATAATATGCAGCATATAATGTACACACAAAACAGATGGTGCCCATCTAAATGCTGTATAGCCAGTCATACCCATAGAATTTATTTTACAGTTCTTACCATGTTTGTTTTTATATTATTTATGGACATCATAATCAACCTCACTAAAATATTAACTTCTTGAAAATACACCATGCATGTAAGGGGTTTATGTTTTTCACACTGGTTCCTGAGAAGTCCTATGGAAGGAACCAAATGAGTGAGTGTTTGAATGAATGGATGAATGAATGAATGAATGAATGAATTTTGTTTGAATGGATGACTAGAACAATGAACAAATATGCCATCATATGGAGAATGTTAGCATTGTCCTAAGCAGTTTTGTTTACTTTTTAAAGACAGTTTTCTAGTGCTTAGCATACAGGTTTTAGGCATGTAAGTAAATGTGGTGTAAGTAGGCTTCTTCCTCAGTGTTTTCTAAATACATCATTGTCTCTATTTCATAATTACGGAGCCTCTAAAAAAAAAAAAAAACAAGACTGCTAGAACCATTTCTTTCTTTCTCCACATCTTTGCACCCTGACTCTGTCTGGTTATTTGGTTAGGAGAGTTTCAATGGTCACATGCTAGCCCATCATGTTCCTTTGATCATTTCACCTCTGCAAAGGAGAAATAGAGGCTACTCTGATCCTTTTTGTTGTTGTTGATTTGGTACACTGATCCATAAGCAGAATACTGCATCCACACACTGCTTTCTTCACATTTATATGTGTGCTCTCCTTGCTGTCAGTTCTGGTACTTGTGGTTGTGCTATACCCCATTTTATGTTGTTTTTAATTCTTGTCTTCTGATGTCATTTTAAGCATTGCATTGTACTGATAACAAGTTGTAGCAGTGTGAGGAGTAATACATGGAGTTTGTTGGAAAGCTTCCTCCTTTTAAGGTAGTTACTGTCATTTATGTTTCCTGCTGTGCTCCTTGCCTTGTCAATGGCACTTTTCACTGTTTAGTCTCATTTTTAGGAGCATTCATAAAAATACTTATGACCAGCCTTTTTTATTCTGTGTATGCTGCTTCCTTTTATTTATCTTACAAGTCAAAGGGTTGTTCTTTTTCCCCCTTTTAATTACAGTTACCGCATACCACAGCTATGCTGTAATGCTCAGTTCATCTGACTTGGTCAGCAAGATCTACAAGAACAGTCAGAAGTTTTTAAAGTTTTTTTTTTTTTTTTTTTGGCATCTGTTAGCCAAGTATGAGTGTACATCTGTGTCTGCTTTATGTCTCTGTTACCGAAGAGCCTGTCATCATTGTTGAGATCATTTAGAGATACCATAGATGGGCCCAGATTCAGCAAGCTGAGTTACTATTTTTCTTCACTGTGAAGTAAGAATTAGAGTATGAGGTAAAGGAGAGGAGGTGGTTTGGATATATATGAAAAAAGTGAGGTAGGACTCATAATTTGGACAATCTTACTTAGTTCTCTGTCTGTCAGAGAAATAACAGAGCTTGGGAAATGTCATCAGATAAACAGAATTCTGGGAGGGTTTCAGAGCAGGAACTGGTAAAAGAACAAAGTAATAGACTGAAGGTTCCCTTAAAGAAAAATGCTAGAAGGTTAGATTACAGAATTAATAAAAGGCCAAGTTCAGAGAGTCGGAGAGGAAAAGAATATATTTCATCTTAAAGCCAAAGGAGGTACCTGTGAAATCTGGGCTAGCAAAGATACTCTCCCCCCCCCCAGCCTGCACAGCAGGTGGCCACTTGGAAGCCTTGGGCTGGGCCTGGGAAAGGAAATGGACCTGGGACAGAAGACTACCTTGTTGAGTTTTGTCAGCATGAGCTGACTTGTGAGTTGTCTGCTCCTGAGCTATATAGTATCAGGAATCTTTCTACTTAGAACATTTATGCTAATGAGTGCTGGCTTAATGGCACTGATGTGGGCCTGGATGTAGCATTTGTCTAGCATGCCAGAGGTACTGGGCTTAATCCCCAGTACTACAACAAGAACAGATATAAAACAAAAGATTTTAAAGTGCTACAAATCTTTTGACCCAGCCATCTTTCAGTTCAAAATTTTTATACTAAGAAGTATTTAGATTTTCTTTTTGCTATTTGTGTGAACGATTAGGGGAAGTCGCAGTAGCAAGAAGGAACTTTAACCAAAAGCATATACTACTGAAATTGTACGGAGAACCTACTGACTTCTGGGGGTAAGGGGACAGGGTCACCTTTGCTCACTCCCTTCTGAAATGTGCTCCTTAGCTATTTAGAAAAGACGCCTCAGATCCAGTGTTCTCCCTTTCCAGACTTTACATTTTGGTTGATACCATGTTCTCTGTCTTTCCAAGTGAACAGGTTTTTCAATCCTCACCAGACCCAGTTTCAGGTAGAGTTCTCCTTGAACTTCCTAGGTCTTCTTGGGCCTGCCACAGCCATGACAGAACTGCTCTGTGGACTTCTCTTTAGGGGGAAGCATTCAAAGTTACTTGACATGAGATGCTTTGGATTATCATGAAGCCTGTCTTCCTAACAGTGTTGTGGCACCTAGCAGAACTCTGTCAGGTGGGAGTGGTGTCTGGTTCTTAATACTGGGACTGCTTGTTCTCATTATCCTTTCCCACCCTCCTCCTGAGCTTCACCTTTTACCTTCTTTTGTTCCTTTACATTTGCCTTCTTTCACCTAGGGCTTGTTCCCCACTCTCCTTACTAGTAGTTGACAATAAGTAATGTGGATAGTTGAGTGACAGTAGCCTGTGTTCTGGTCAACCCTGAAGCATGCGTTAGTGGTCTGTTCCAACTAATGAGAAATGTCTGCACACATTATAGATGTGCCAGCACTCAGAGGTTGAGATGGAGAATTGTCTGGCTAAGAATTGCCATTTAGGATGAGTTAATTTATGGGAAAACTTTTCTAAAAATATTCTTGTAGTAGTTACCTCTGGTATTCATAACTTTTCCTTATCCGCTGCTCAATTGTATTTTTGAGATCAGCCATTAGTTTTCATTTCTTTTTTTGTTCACAGATCTACTCTTCAGTTCTTCTCTCTTCCCAGAAGAAAGTGAATGTACAATTTCCAGTGCAGTGCGGCGTACCAAATGGATGTCAATAGCTGACCTCCCCAAAGCCTGTCTGACACTCGAGTCAAACTTATTCTTCCTCCTATAAATGTGAAAGTGCACCTTCTCTGCTGGGCTCACAACTCAGACTTGATCTGTTTGGGCATGCAAAGGTGGCAGGGTGGGCCAGCTGACTTAGGATAGACCTGAAGGGCACAGCCTTTTGGGTTTTTTGTTTTTGTTTTCTTGTAAATATTTGGTAGGCTTTGCTTCTTGAGTTAAAAATAAGTTGTTAAGACCACTAAGATTATGTATGTTTTGTGATCTGTTCAAAAAAAAAAAAAACAGAATTGGAGGATGCAGCTATGCAAAGCTGCCTCCCTCCTGAGAACATAAGAGGTTGAAAGATAGGAACTGGTAACTTAAGGTTTTTATGTTGGGAGATTTTTGACAGGATCTCCTTAGAATAGTTCAAGTTGCCCTTGAATTTGCCATCTCCCTGTCTCAGCCTCTAGGTGTCTGCATCACCATTAGTGGCTCATATTGCTCCAGTATTGAATTTGTAGTTGATTTTATATGCTTTTAATATGAAATTCAGTCTTTGTTTACAGATTAGTATTTGCAAATAAATATCTCAACATTTGAACATTAAAAGTTGGATCCCACTTTGTTATTTATCTTCTAAACTGTAACTACTGATGCTAATTTTTTCCTGTACCTTCCAGACTAGAGTGTCTAGAAACAGACAACTATAAGGTCCCCAGTCTCGCCTCTTACATGAATACTACTTAATTCACTCTTTTTGTCATACAGCCCTTCTTGGAGATTAGTCCAATAGATCACTGTCCTGAAGCAGGGGCAGAAAAAAGTAAATTAATCTGGTTATGAAGTAAGTCTTCACAATTTTCATGGCAAAATTTGCCAGACCTTAAAAGACAAAATAATGGATAAAGTTATGGGAACTAGACTTGCTTTTGAAAGTTTTTAGTAGGGAGATAAATTCTAATAGTGAAATATTGATGTAAAACAGCACCTTGCTGTATATTCCTGCCATTGAGCTTACAGCTTTTTGGTAGTCTTGGAACTGGACTCTAGGTCCCAGTGTGTTGCTATGTGGCACCCACACAAGAGGATACAGACACTGAAGGTCTTTAGTGTCCCACCTGATTTTACTTAATTCTTTTAGCTGTATAAGCAAGCACTTATCTTTACAGGATGAAGAGGGACTAAACATCTATAATTTAGAGCAGTTAACTTACTGAACAGCACAGATAACCAAACCAGAATGAGAATATGTTGGCAGCTAAACCTGTGCTTCACACAGTCACCTGCCCACCCCCACTTAACCATGTCACATGAGAGAGAACACACAGGCTGTGGAAGAGTTTGCTGTTTCTCCCCTTTGCTCACTTTGCCCTAGTCATACCAGGTTTTGAGTTTTCTGTGTGCCTGTTTTGAGTCTCCCCTTGTGTACTAGCTAGTTTTCTGTCAACTTGCACAGCTGGAGTTATCACAGAGAAAGGAGCTTCAGTTGGGGAAATGCCTCCATGAGATCCAGCTGTAAGGCATTTTCTCAATTAGTGATCAAGGGGGGAGGTCCCTTGTGGGTGGTGCCATCTCTGGGCTGGTAGTCTTGGTTCTATAAGAGAGCAGGCTGAGCAAGCCAGGGGAAGCAAGCCAGTAAAGAACATCCCTCCATGGCTTATGCATCAGCTCCTGCTTTCTGACCTGCTTGAGTTCCAGTCCTGACTTCCTTTGGTGATAAACAGCAATGTGGAAAATGTAAGCTGAATAAACCCTTTCCTCCCCAACTTGCTTCTTGGTCATGATGTTTGTGCAGGAATAGAAACCCTGACTAAGACACCTTGGGAGGTACAGGATTCTTACCTTATCTAGCCCCATTTACCATACCAGCTATTGCTTAGTTATGTGCTTATTCCTTAGAATATAAACTTCAGGAAATGAAAGAAATGGCTTAGTGGTTAAGTGCTTTGGCTTCTCTTCCAAAGGACTCGTGTTCAATTCCCAGCACCTACATGATGGTCGGACACCCTCTTCTGATGTCAGTAGGCACAAGGTATGCATGTAGAGCAATATACATGCAGGCAATACACTTCTACACTTAAAATAAAGCTAGAAAAAAGGATATAAACTTTATAGGTAGAGGTTTTGTGTGTGTATGTGGGGGTTGGTTATGTGTGTTCATTCATGTGCATCTTACTTAGTAAACTGGCCAATCACTGGTATCTGTTATATTCAGTGCTTCATTTCCACCTTGAAAATAGCGCATAGTATTTACTTGATATGCAGTAGATACTTGAATGGACAAATACCTGTTCTACTTTTGTATCAGATACAATATTAGGGAGTTAGAGGATAAATATAAATAGCAGACACACAGTAGTCCCTTTCCTCTATAGTGTGGAAATAATAGAAATGGTTGAGCAATTGTTTTATAGCATGTAGAATCACTGTCCTTACTTTATAAGTGAGCACTCAGTCAGGCTCAGAAAACTTTAGTAATTTAGTGTGCTAGAATATCCTACCTGTCAAAGGCAGGAAGAGTCACTACTACTAGCCATTGGTTTGTTCTCTATGGGCCCATGGCACTTTGAACCGTGGTTATGGACGTTAACAAATAGCCTCTTCATCATTGTAATAATATAGCATGTTTAGTCATTCAGCATAAATTTGTAATTATTTTTGGATAGTTTTAAAAATTGTGACTTTGCCAGTACTAACATCTCACAGTCCCTAGAGGAGGTAAGTGTCATAAATACCGTTTCCATAGAGCATTCATTTTAAGGAACTTTTACGTTCTCGGAAAATATTTTTAACAGACAGCGTTTTCTCAGCGTCTTGAAGGGCATAATAACTGTATGTCCTTGGAAATGCTTGAATCATTTTAGCTTGTTCATAATATTTATATGTATTTCTCTTATTAAAAATTATATTTAACTATTCTTTTATATCTTAGTAGATTGAGGAAGTAGAAGTAGATTTTCTAGAAGAGTATTCTAACAGTTGTTAAATTTTTCAAAATCTCATTGATTACTCCTCCACCCCACCCCCCTTTTTTAACTTTTCTAGACCTCGTTATTTTCATTCAGATATTGGAAGTATCTATTTGAAAGATTAGCACAATTCCTTTTAACACTCATTTATGGGTTGGTTTTGTCTCTCGTGATCTCCTTAAAAATAGTTGTAAGGAATATATCTTTCTTTGGGTGTTTTTGAACATATTTCCAAAATCATAACCCCAATTTTTTTAGCCTTTTTTCCCTCCCTTCCCCCTCCCTCCCTCCCTTCCTCCCTCCCTCCCTCCCTTCCTCTTTCCTTTTCTTCCTGTTACCCTCTTCCTCAATTTTCTCTTTCTTTGACTTGCTTAATGAATTTATTGGCATTAAGACATCCAAGCAAGGACCGGTCATGAGCCAGAGTGGATGAGTTCACAGGTTTTCACCTCCTCGTAAGGAGCCTGGCTTTCCACACAGAGGCAGCGGCTAGCATGGTATGCTTGGGAAACCAAACATTTCCAAACTTGTTTGAGGGAAATTCAAACTTCAGAAATTTTAAAACCACAACAACAGAGGCTTTTGGTTTACTGTGACTACTGAAATCATACAGTTTGCCATGGAAACTGGGTAGATAAAAATACCGAGAGTGTAAAATGAGAAACATTTTAATTCTTAGAGGGGACTTGGGGTTTTGGTTTGGTTTCGTTCTTCATTTTAACTGTAATAAATTAGGGAAATGGGAACATTTAATAGTATTTAGAGGGTAGAGGAGTTGAAGAGTGGGTTGTTACTCTGTAGCTTGTTTTCTTGTTAAAAGGACTACAGTGGCCATTCTCTGTCTGCCATCACCAACTTTTCTTAGTTCCCGATGACCTAAGCATTACTTCATGACTTTGGGAAGCTACAGTTTGAGGCTATATGTAAAACCAAATTACAGGCAGGCGGAAAACATTTTGTTTCTGCTTTTTCTTTTCTAAAATATATTGGAGCACAGGTAACTATTGTCTTACGGTTTTGTTTTACATACCCTTTACACTCATTGTACAAATTAAAATTATGTTGGTTATCAGAGCCTTAATTTCCCCTAGTCCGATACTCCAGAGCAGTTTGGGTTACGTTTTCGTTTTCTTTTTTTCTTTTCTTTTCTTTTTTTTTTTCTTTTGGTTTTTTGAGACAGGGTTTCTCTATATAGCCCTGGCTGTCCTGGAACTCACTCTGTAGACCAGGTTGGCCTCGAACTCAGAAATCCGCCTGCCTCTGCCTCCCGAGTGCTGGGATTAAAGGCGTGCGCCACCACCGCCCGGCACGTTTTCATTTTCTAACATCTCTGATCCTTCAGAAAAACCGTGGGTATAAGCATTGGGTTGCAGCTGATGTCTAAGCTCAGGCTCATGACATGAATCTTGCTGTACTCTAGGCCCTTCCATCAAGAAGTCAATATCCAGCAACAGTTTTCCAACACACATGACCACAACTCAATACCTGACGTCTCTTGGTTGACTCTGTGTGCTAGTAAAATGTTAGTCACAGTAGTTATGTTTCTCTTTGTAAGGCATGGTCTATGTATGGCAAAATTAAAGAGAAGCCTCCAAGTGTATTTTATGTTTGCTGTATGAATACCCATCCATAAAACTATAGTTTATCATTCATTGTGACTTTTAAGAGCAGGCGAACTTTCATGTTTTCATTAGTTAAAAAGCTACTGGGTTCGGGGGAAGCAAAACTAGACTTTGTAAACAGTTGAAGAACCAATTTTAACAAGTCCCATTTCAATAGGCAGGGAATCTGGACCAGAATGCTCTCAAGACATACTGCTGGCCTTCAGGAAAAAGGCAGTAGTTTTGTGACTAAGATCTGGAAAGCCTTGGACAATCCTCAGACCTCTGTTCCATAAAAAAAAAAAAAAGCCTCCAGCAACCTTTAGAGTTTTTCTTCCTTCCTTTTCTGTTTAATGTTGTGTACAAGTTAATATGTCAAGAGATCACATGGCTTAGCAAGCCTTAGTGGGTTGTAACTATATTGAGAGCCTTATTTGGAATTTCATGATGTTCAGATTTTTGCTCCTTTCTATAGAAAGCATTTGTTGTAGTCAAAGTTAAGCTGCAGTTAAAAGCAAAGAAGCAAACCTTAGTGTTCTGACACTTAAAATGTCATACTAAATTGAAAATACTTGAAACTTCATTTGTATGCCTCTAACGCTGAAGCTCGGTTAAGTTTCAAGATTAAACAGGTTCCAGAATAGTTTTTAAACCTTTTGTGTTACTTGCTCTCTTCTATACATTAATAGCTCAGTAACTCGGGTCTTACTTCAAGGCACCTTTGACACCTTTAGGAGAGCTGTGGGTTTTGCATGGGGTGAGATTACCTTCTAGCAGGGGAACTGGCATCAAGGAAAACTTCTCTCTCAGTGCCTGAGATTAGGTCAGAAACAGGTTTGCTCTGGTAAGCTCGGTCCTTTACTTGATTGCTGGGTGTCAGAGAACCTGAGCTCCTCTGGACTGCATCCTACAAAGCATTTCCTGGGTCCTGAGGCAACCCCTCTATCTCAGCCAGGGAGACGATAATAGTAAGCCCAGTCAAATAGGGAGCCTTGTAGGAACACAGGCATAACTTAGTCATAGGTACCATTTACTGAACATCTGCTCTAAGAATGGAACTATGCCAGCTACTTCCGCAGCACACATAATCCATTCACCTTAAACACTGAAATCTTTTAAGTTGTCTTCCTTTCCATGGAAGTGCTGGCTGCTGTGAGGGCTAACTAGTGGGTTCAATCACTGTGTGTAACTTGACCTGATTTTAAATTTTTCTTTTACATTTTACTTTAGGCTCTTTGCCTAGTAGACTTTAATGGAATAAACCCAACCCCTCTACAGTGTTCAGAAGTCCAGTGGCATTTCCCTTTTTGTGAGCAGTTCTTTGAGTTGTCTAACTCTGGCCTACCTCCATTCTACAGTCTTCACAGCCTTTAGTTTTATGATATCTATTCAATATTGTCTTGTACTGCTTTTTAATTTGTTTTAATATATTGTTTGCTCTTAAAGGATCGATATACTTCTATACCCTTCACTAGGTATATATTGGACTCTATATACCCAAGAAAAAACATTTTCTTGGACTATAATAACCCTCCTTGAATGAGTGGGCTAAAAGTCTCAGAGCACAAGAAATGGAGCTCTCGTACCTGTCACTTCTCCCTTTGCTGTGAGGAGAGGAACACTGGGAGGCAAAGGCAGATGAGGTCAGGTAGGAGGACTTGGCCAGGAAGTCTGACCTTTGTCTTAGATTCCTTGTATATATGCTCTACCTAATGTGCTCAGTGAGACTGTAAGAAGACTCCTGCAGAGTATAATGTGGAAAGAGGTGAATGGAACCGCAAATCCCTAAAGTTGTGGCCTTTATTTGACAGGTCCCCATACTGTTGTATAAACATGCGTGTATGTTTATATATACAACTTTTATATCTTATAAATGTTTTTTTATTTTTATATAAGGCCTCCTACCTGTGCCATTTCATACATGATGGGTTGAATGTTTATGTTAACACTGAATGAAGAGATGCTATTTTTAAATGGTAATCTTCCCTGTAGCCAGAGGATTCATTTCCCACAAATTCCAGAGTGATTCACCTCTTTTGTTGTTCCCAATTAGCAGACTCACAAGCTAAGACTAAGTGACTTAGACAGCATCTCTGCATTCCTTTGGGTTCAGCAAAAAAAAAAGCAAAAACCAAAAAAAAAAAAAAACCCCCAACAACCCAGGCCATTTCCCATGTGCTCCTTAGCCTAGCTGTTCCTTTCTTCAAGTTTAACAGTTGCAGTCAGTCAGGCCAAATGCAATGAATATTGTACATTCCTCTTATGATCTGCTCAAGAGATTGTTTTTGTTTTGATTTGCATTTTTAAAAATGTCAGAGAGGAAAAAAAAATCACCTTTAAACTTTTGTTCCCAGACTAGTGGGCTATGAGACACCATAAATCAGGCCATTCTGCTTTTGTCAGAGCAGCCTATCTCAAAAGACTTCCCTCATCCCTGAGGCTGTTCCATCAATGATTTGGAGCTCTTGCAGGGCTAATGTCCTTATGTTAGGCCAAGCTGCACTAATCTATTTGTATTGATAGATCAATTTTTAAATAAATTCTCTACTTGATCAGAATTCCTATAAGGACTATTGCCCACAGTTCAGTCTTTCCCCAAATACTGAGATACTTGGGGTAGATGACATTGTTTCCTTTATGAGGTTTGGGGAAACAAGGGTACAAGAGGCTGGACCAGTGAATGAATGGCAGAGCCTATTATTCTTAAAACTCTTTGTCCAATGAGACAATACTATTTGTCTGTAACCAGTAGCATCACTAACAAGCAAGCTCAGCAATTAATTATATTCTGTTATTTCATTTTTGGGGGGTGGGGTGGGGTGTCAAGGAGGCAGCTGAGCTAAGAATCTGTCCAGGTTGGCTGTGAACCCTTTCTTTAACCAAGGATGATTGTGAATTCTTGACTTCTTCCTTTACCTCTCCAGTACTGGGATCAAAAGCATGCACCCAACCACATCAGGCTCTGGTTTTTGGTGTGTTTGTGTGTGTGTGTGTGTGTGTGTGTGTGTGTGTGTGTGTGTGTGTGTGTGTGTTTTAATTTCGGTATTGATTAATTTTTATCACCAGCTAATCTCTGTGATCTAGTGTTTCACTTAACTCAGTGAGAGGCAGAGATGGGACCAAGGACAACTGAAGCCACAGGCACTGGTGAGTCTGTTCTTCATCATCAGTTCAAAAGCTAGGCTAAGAGGTTAAAGCTAGTGCTAAGAGGTTAGTGACAAGGTTCGGTGTGTGGTGATCTTGCTTGCTGTCCCACCAGACCATCTTATTCTTAGCAAAGTTTGCTTGCTGTTTCTGAAACAAGATTTAAGAAAGACCTACACTGGATTCATAGTAGGCAGTGAAGTTGCCTAACTATGGAATTAGGAAAAAATACCTCTCACAGAAATTTAGCTATAGGAAGTACACACAGAAACTCTGGAATCAAAGTCCAAAGGAAGACAGTCTGCTCCTTCCAGTCACATGGAGTGTTAGTCATTTGACCGCAGCTTTTACCTTCCAAGCCCACGGCCAAGGGACAGAGAGCAGGGATCCAGAGGAGTCCCTTCTTCATTAGGGAGAAACCACTATACTATGCTGCGTTCTTTCATGCCCTACGGCAATTCACCTGGTGCTCTTTCACCACTTTCAATCTCATTATTTGGGTGAAGGAGTTAAAGGCAATAGAGAGATGGGCCAAGAGCTGGGAAGCTGTTGACTGTAGTCTGTGTATACAATATATCTGGAAGTTTAAAGCAGTTTCACTGCCCTGACTCCATTGACTCTGGTTTGTTTTCTGGCCTTTTTATTCCTAAGTCAATTCTGTAGTTAATTCAGATAGTGGCAGAGATGTGCTTGGGACTCATGATCAAAATGTAGAAGGGGCCCTCCTCAGCCCATCATTGGCAGGGTATACCTTCTTCAAAGTCAGGAGCTTCTGGGTTGGAGGATCATTTATTCATACGTGTATCTAATATCCTTCTTGTCCTAGTGACACACCTAGTAACAATAGCTAGCTGCTGCCCTAGATGCTAGGGAGAAAGCTGGTTGTAAAAGTGATACTGAAGTACTTTATAATCCCAGATATAGACAATAAAGTAGTTAATGTATGATATGTTTCAGTGTGTGGTGTCAGGGTAAAGAAAGCCAGGTATCACCAGTCATAAATGGCCTTCCAAGGTGACTTTGCTGCATTTTATGGGAGAAAGTCTTTTAAAGGGATTAAGTCTCTGGTTTTGAGAGAGGGCTTCTTGACAGCTAAGGAGGTTGGTGGGTTACAGACTTGACAGCTTAGGTTGGTGGGTTACAGACTTGAAGCTAAGGAGGTTGGTGGGTTACAGACTTGACAGCTAAGGAGGTTGGTGGGTTACAGACTT
>NC_034601.1:51064159-51115850 GCF_900095145.1 Mus pahari | reverse complement strand
TACAGCTAAGGAGATTGGTGGGTTACAGACTTGACAGCTAAGGAGGTTGGTGGGTCACAGACTTGACAGCTAAGGAGGTTGGTGGGTTACAGACTGTTGTTTGATGCTAGCAAGTTACTTGTCCAGTTAGCTCAGTCTGATGTAAGCACATACTCTGTCCACAGTACCTCTCACCTTCAAATAAAGGGTGGGCCTTGCCATCCAGATGGCCTGATTGAGTTGTATCAACCTCATCTCACTCCTTTCCCTTTGTCCTCTTATTAATGTATTAATGAGACCGTAGCCACCCTTCTTAACAAATTTTATGTCCAAATTACTACATACTGTGCTGAGGCTACTTCTGAGACCTCTGTTTGCTTGTCTTTTGAGCACTAATTAACCAGTAGTGGGCTACAGTCCAACAGTGGAGGAGTCTTGGCTCTGCCCTTGAGTTGCTCAGCATCACTGGTGCAGGTCACACTAGATATCGATGTCTTCCATAATGTCAGCCATCTAGACCAGATGGCTACTGCCACAAGCAGCTGTGAAGTTTGCTGTGTTAGCTGGCAGTGGGCACACACACACTCTTGAGGTACCCTACTGTCTGTTTAGAACCTACTACGGCCTGTTTTAAATGAATTTCTGTGGAGTTGAATGATTGCTATTCAGGTGTCTACTCTGTCATTTGCTGATAATTGGCCTTTGGACAACAGTAAGTAATTCTAAATGGAAACAAGAAATCAGGTGTGTCTGCATCTATCTGTCACCTGCCTATCTCCTCTCCTGTGCAGCGCAGACATTCCTTAACTTCTTCTTCATAAAGGAATTGTATTAGACTTATTTGGGAACCAGTTGAGCATAGGAATGTGAGGGTGGTCAGGTTAGAGAAAGGACACTGCTACTGTGTTCTTTCCTGTTCTTAAACTCAGAAGTGCTACTGCTCTGTGGCCCTATCGTAATCTGCTGAAACCTTTCATACAAGCATGAAGAGGGAGGTCTCCTCTCATGGCTAAAAATTTTGCTTGGCAAGGCCTTTGTTGGCCTAGCTTTCCCAGTCAGAGGCATGATTAATGCAGATTAATAAGAGAAAGAGAATCTCAAGTCTGTTTCTTAATGAAAAGGAGGGATGTGGAAGTGTTTACAGCTGCATTGGTGATGATCTATCAGTTACCACTTAACCTCATAGAAGGATGAGACAAATGTCACATACACTCTCTTCAAATAAGCAGCCAGAGGAGAATTGAATAGTCTCTGCAGTGTATATCAAACTCCAGTGATTGGCTGGTGGCTCAGGGATGCTGTGGTGGTGGAAGCAGCCACTTACACAGGTCTGTACTTAAGCATAGTTCACAGAAACTAGGCATTCAGCTGAAAGTGAAGCCACGTTCATAGTCCATCACAAACGGCACAAACTTAAGATCATTTTCCAACAGTAGTGATTGGATGTATGAACAACAGGTGGCACCCTTCAGGTCCCCAGGGAGGCTGAGGCCAGTGTCACTTTCTGTTCTGATCAGGACTCTGCCTGGCCCACCCTTCTTTTTTCCTGTAAATAAAAGAGTTTGGGTTTTTGTTTTCTTTGTTTGTTGTTTTCCTATTTACCTTGTAAAAACCTACAAACAATTAGTGGAAATTCTTCCTCAATTCTCATATTTAAATGAACTCTATTACGAGAGGTACTTCTTTGATGGGAACAGACCATAGAGAATCTTAAAATGAAATCTATAGTGTGTGTGTGTGTGTGTGTGTGTGTGTGTGTGTGTGTGTGTGTGTTATGGGAAATTAGTTGAAATTTCAACAAGACTGGAAAATGAGGACAAACTACTTGATTCATGTATTAAGAAAATGAAAGTCCACTGACTAACAGCTAGGTTAATTGCTATAACAGGGGACATGAATCTACAAGCCTAAAACTGCAGTGTGCTTTATCTGAATGTAAAATAGCCAAAAAACGAATAAATAAATAAATTTTATATATATATAAATTTTATATATATATGAGAGTAAATAAAGAGAGAGAGAATAGAGAGAAATGCTCACCTAGACAGGCCACTTTGAGATAGTGTATCCATGATAAATGTGGTTTAACTTTCAGTTTTAAAAGAGGTCTTAATTTTTTTAAAGCATGCTTAAAATTGTCTATCTGAAAAAAATTAAAATTTTAAAATCCGTGATTGAAATGTTAGAAAAATGTTTATATGCTCAAAACCAAAGGGAGACTCCGGGTCACGGCTTCCAGGGCTTTGACAGAGGCCCCTGCTTTTCAAGAGTTGAGCTATGGTTTATGCTACAGATGGTGCTTTGGAGTAGCCGACACAATAATTGATGGTTTCTGGTTTCCCCTCCCACTATAGAAAGACGCAGATACCTTTTCCCAAGGCACGGGTTTTCTCCTTCCAATCACTGTCCATAAAACACTGGCAGACAAACAGAACAAACCTCCTCCTCTCTTCTGTTACATATTCTGAACATCTCACTGTGACCTGGTGGCTGCTGGCCCCTCCTCATGATGAGAGATTTCCCTTGGATTGAAGTAGTGGTTTGGAGGAATCTTACTTCTTAGTACTAACTTGCAGTTTATTTATCCTCTCTTCAGACCTGACAACATGCAATTTATTTTTAAAATAGAAAAAAAAAATCAGCCTTTTATTTCTCCAAATAAAAGTAACACAAAACAAAAGATTGTATAGGCAGCAAAAATGCTAGGTGTGTCATATACTTTTAAAACTCAGCTACAAGAACTACTAAAAACATTTCTCAATTTTGATCACATTAAAAAAAGTTTCATTTTAAAATCTCATATTTAACTTCCCCCCACTGACAAATACAAATAAAATAATCCTTTGTGCCTCAAAATAGTTGTAGTTCGTTTCTGTAAAACATTTGAACAGTAGCTTGTATGGTCTTTCCCATGCCAACAATATGAAAGCGTTTTCAGCCTTTCAGCCTAAGTCAACAGAAGTGGTAGCCCGGGGATCCTCAGCTTGTAATTGTGCAAATTTGGAAAACAGAGGCTTTTAAAAAGGGGAAGTGATTCTTTCAGTTCCTAAAGTTTTGTTTCACACTGTGTTCAGATCATAAAAAAGGTACAGAAGTTTCCCACCACCTCTAGTGTGCTAAAATTGACATTAAAAAATTCCTCTGCTGATCTTTATTTTGAAAGGTACAGTAAATTATGTAGCTTCTCGTTATCTGCCAAATGTTCATTTGTACTGTGAGCCTTTATTAATAGCTATAGCCTTTTTAGGTTTAGGTGTAATTATTTTTGGTTAAAAATGCCAGTGATTAAGATTATTTTGTAGATGCTCCCTCCTCCAGATTAGTTTTTAAATATAATTAGAGTACTAACAGCAAGGATAGCTTCATCTTTTAAATGCAGCTTGTCCTCCACAAAGTAGAGCTGAGGTAGAACTAGAAACGGAACAAACTTCCTGGTACAGATTGGCATGCTTTAGAGCCAGAAGAGTAAACGATTTTTTGTATCATCACAAAGTTTTTTAAAAGGGTTAGTTTCCTACTAATTCCAACCGTATTTCCACTGTTTTAAAAATATTTTAATATTAATATTTCTAAGGAAAAAGATGGCATTAACAAATCCAGTCCCATGTGGCAGGATTTCGCACTCTACTTTTGGAAGAGCTGAAAGTTTTAAGTCCCGAGGAGATAAGATACTGGGCTGGAGTTGTTCCAGTGGAAGTCTCCTTTGATTTCTCAGTACCTGTAGCCACTTGGGAAGCCTTAGAATCCATAGCCCGCGCCTCCCATTTAAACTTAAATCGCGTCTTCTCCCTGCAGCCAAGAACTTTGAAGTCCTTGAATTGGGAAAGGGCTTGAGGCTGGCAGTCACTGAGCGCGCTCTGCAAAACCTGAGCGGGTGCTGGGCGCGACCCACACACTTGCCCCTGGCCGGGGGCGGCGGCTGTGCGGGAGCCGGAGCGGCGGCTCTCTCGGGCTTACCTGAGCTGCGGGCGCCGGGCCGGGCCGGGCGGGGCGGCGAGCCGGGCCGCGGTTGCGCTGCGAGCGGCTGTGCGCACTCAGGGAGCCTCCCGAACAATGCGAGCAGGACGCCGAGCGCGCCGGGCCTTGGAGCGTTACGTCACCGCTCAGCCTTATAAGGCGCGCGGCATGTGCGGCCGGGCGGCGGGGCCACAACAGCCCAGACCCTCACAGCTCCGCAGACAACATCCGCGTGGATGCCCCGTGGGTCCGCTGCTCCGGGTGAGGGTCCAGCGGGCCTGACCTGCACCCTCCTACCAGGCTGCCCAAGATCATGGGGGTCAAGTTCGACCCTCCTCCCTCTTATTGGATCTCATAACTTAAGTTGCAGCTTTAAATTCTTAAATACACATCCTGATTCTTGTGTAAACTTTTGCAAATACATTTTGTTACATTTGTTTTGGGATTTCTGCGGAAGGCAGGAGAGGAAAAGAAGTTGGGGTTTTGGACATGTAAACTTCAAACCTCTTTTCTCTTTGTAGAGAGTGAGGGTCCTCAGAGGAGAGTATTTTATTTCCTGATGATGTAACTACCAAACAATTCTTCAAGTGATGATGGGAAGGCCAGATGAAGTCTTATTTTTCTGTCTTTTTACTGAAAAGACCTCCTGTCCTCTCATTTCTACGTGCCTGTGTTTTAATGAAAGCAGTTAAAACTAATCAGATATTTTTGCAGGGAAAGTATTTTTAAAGAAATTAAATGTTTTGTCCAGTACTTGCAGGACAATGTTTAAAAATAGAACTTCAGAACTAATTTTAATCTGTCGTCTCCTTCTGACCAAATAAGACAAAACAAAACAAAAACAAACTCAAAGATACAGGAAGAAAAACATTGGCCAAATATGCTTGAATTAGATCTGTTACCCTCTGGTGTGGGACAGATTTCCTTGTATAGAAATCTTTATAAATGAGCGCTGACCTCCTAGTTACTGTGAACATCAGTAAGTGAACCCCCAAAGCCACACCCCAAACCCGTGAATCTGCTAAATACATTAGAGATGTCGCAGCCTCATCTGCAGGCTTCATAGGGGTAGCTTTAGTAGCTTGAGTCTATTTAAAACCCCTTTTTAAATCATGCTAGAATAGCATTGCTTCCTATTATGATGTACATTACATGTCTTTGGACTTATTGTTCTCATATGTCTGCCAAGCTGGAACTATGAGGGTACTGAGAGAGCATGGTTACAGAGTATCCCATTAGTGAAGTGCTGTGGGGAGCAGGGCCCCCAAGTAAGCATGTGTCCTCTGCTTTACAGCGGCTAGCTGGACAAGACAAGTGTGTTTCTGTTACAGCTCCTCCTGAGACAGCCAAGCTGCCTCTCATGCATCAATTTAAAGACAAGCGAATGAATATCCCCTTCTGAATTTAAATTTTCATAGTGAATTTAATATTTGCTTGGCAGGATCTGGGTATTTTAGATGTTGCTGTTACCTTTATTGCTCTTCTATATTTGAGAAGCACATTTATGATCTTTTTCAGTTTTGCTTGCACATCTGCTTATGAGCTATACCCATTGAGATGCCTGTCCTTTTTTATTTGACATGAGATAAGGTGACTGATGAAAGCCACGGGAAACTTGAACTCACGCACACAGCATCCGTTTATCCCGGGGCGAGCCGTTCCTGATTTGCTTAGTTGGCTGTGCTTTTTGCCTGTTAGTGAACCGTTTCCTAATATTCACTGCTGCCACCTAGTTCCTTCTCGCCAGTGTGTGCTCAGGCTTCGCACCCACTCTCCCTCTGACTCCCATGTCCCTGTAAAACTATCCCTCTGTGTTATCCTGTTCTGAACATGAAGGACCTGAACAGCTACGAGGCTTCTCTGCAGTTCCTGAAACAAGTCACAAGAGAAGGAAGGCTCCTTCCTGTTCCTCATATGCCTTACTTGGTGCCCTGTTGCTGACTGAGGCACTGGTCTCTGGCCTCTATGATTCAGCTTTCCAACTAAGGTCATGGTATGTAAGCGCTTTCTTCAGTAACCAATAATAATCCTGTTTTTTGAGCTTTTACATCACACCAGTGGCCATCCTTTGAGTTTTATGTGCCTGTCATCATTTAATCTTTATTTACAACACATTTGAGATAGGATTATCCATCGTTTTCAGATGAACATCTTCAGACTGAAGTCTCTTGACTTCAAAGTTATGATGCAAGGACTTAAGCAATTTTTTGGCATAATCTTGAACTTATTCTTCAGAGGCTCACGCAGTGATGTCTGTCACTGGCAGGGGACTACTGCGATTTACTTGAGACACTCACAACTGTTTTTTACAGACTAGGTGATGAACTAGAAAAGCTAAGACTCTGTTTTTGTATATTTTATACCAGTACTACCCTAACTGTGCATTAACTAGCCCTTTGGGCATTGTGTACACTGGAGACATCATGGAATTGTGTATGTGATGGTTTTCTAGGAGGTGGCAGTAACATGACATGGGATTTTCTTATAGGTCAAACATTGTAAGAAATGGACTTTCTCTGACACAACAGCCAGCTGTTGTATCTGCAAACTCCAATCAGCCATTTGTTGTGCTTCACTGACTCTCATGAGCTGATGAATAGATTTTCATTTCTTTCCTTTCTATGAAATTTCTTCTTGAACTGTGGCTCTTGTTCCCTTCTTACATATACGTATGAAATAGTTGAGCTAGGACTACTGCACTTTAAAATGGGCTGAGAAAATTTCACTTTCTGCCTAGTTCTGGCTAATTAGCATATGCTTTTCCATCCTATCATTTCCTGTAAATTAACATGGCAACAAATTAAGGTAAGGCCCTTTCTACAATTAGCAATCTACATTTGTAATCTCAATAAGCAGTTGGTTTAAGGTGTAATTTAAAAAAGGAACAGAGGAGTTTTCCTGTAGAGTTAATTACTTTCTATATGGGAAAAGAAGTTTCTAGATAAAAGGGCTAATACCAGGAAGGATTAACTAAAACCGTAGAAGATTACCTTTTCTTCTTTCTCTTTCTTTCCTTTCCTTTCCTTTCCTTTCCTTTCCTTTCCTTTCCTTTCCTTTCCTTTCCTTTCCTTTCCTTTCCTTTCCTTTCCTTTCCTTTCCTTTCCTTTTTTTTTTTTCTGAGCCAGTCTTACATAGTCCAGGCGCAAACTTAGCTGACTCTCCCTGCCTAGGACTACAGACATGTATGTACAGGCTTACACAGATCTGAGGATCAAACTCCTAGCCTTCTGCATGCTAGGCAAACGTTTTACCACCCGAGCTACATTACCAGCCTGGGGGAAAAAAAAAAAAATATATATATATATATACATACAAACACACATACATATATGTATATCTGGATTATGGGACTGGTCCATCTTCTTGCTCCTACACAAAGGAGCCAAGGGACTGTGTACTGTATGGGCAGCTGTAGACTCCCTTCACCCTTCTTTCTCTTCTCCGGCTGGCACCTGCTTGTTTAGGCGATGTAGATACCCTCAAAACTACTTCTGTTCAGGGTAGCAGCTACTGCTCTAAGAGCCTGATGTCAAAAGGTAGCATATTGAACCTGGATACACACACAGACTATGGTGACTGTGTGTGTGTGTGTGTGTGTGTGTGTGTGTGTGTGTGTGTGTGTGTGTGCCTGCTCACTCTTATGTACAGCCTGTGTCTTTGAAGTTTCCAGAAGCCCATTGATTATCTTTCCCTCCCTCCCTCTCTCTATTTTACCCTCCCTCCTTTCTTCCCTTCTCTCTCCCTTTCCCTTCCCTTTCCCTCCCTCCTTTTCTTTCTTTTCTTTTTTCCTTTATTTCTTTTCTTCTTTTCCCTGTACGATAGGATTTCTCTTTATAGCCCTGGCTGTCCTGGAACTCCCTCTATAGACCAGGCTGGCCTCGAACTCAGATCAGCCTGTATTTGCCTCCAGGGTGCTGGAATTAAAGGCCTGGCATCCTTTGATTATGGTTATCTGAACAGCAACCTATACCCTTGAGAGCTGATGATGCTGAGTGTGGGCAGCAGCAGTGAGGCTGTGGGAGGAGAAGACTTTGTTAGTGAGGGGTGGGCTCTTTGCTAAGTAGTTCATGTTTACTTTCATTCTGGGATTAATAGGGATCTTCATAATTTGAAAAGACAAAAAAGTAATTCGACACATAATTCTGCCAGATGAACCCTTCCAGTTGTTTAAAAATCCAATGTTTTCATTCTGTTTGTATGTATGTGTGTGTAAGTTTATACATTTTAATTGTGTTGGTCACAAAAGCAGCTGCATCCTGCTAACCCTTACCATGACAGGACTTCACAGTATGAAGTAAGTATTTTGTGTGGCACAGAAATCTGTCCCTTTCCCCCATGTAATGCTATGAGATAGATGCAATATTCCTATGAGCAGGCAAGCATGCCAAGTAGGTGAGCAGAGTGGCCTGGAGAGAATGAAAAGGCATAAACACGATGCCACCATTGCATGGGAACAGGAAAAGCCTGCGATTTAGGGCCAACCCATTTGCTTATTTATCCTGACAAACATTTCGTTTCCTTGGCAACTAATAATAGTTTTGAGAAATTGTTGGACTCACAAGTATTACTGTAGGAGTAAAAAGCCCTCGAATCACAGAAATTAGAGACGGAAAAGACCTATTAGTCTTCCTGTCTCTTGCCAGTACAGCTGTCCTCGGTGTTTTATCTAGTCCGTGTCTTAAGGAATGTGTTTTTAAAGAAACTAGTTGACAGAGCTTTTCATGGACATATAGAACTTGTTATCAAGGAAAGATATTTGTAGAGAAAGAATAGCCCCTTTCTTGTACACAGTTTGTACTTAATAATTAAGTTCTGAAATAGGTGACTTTTTGTAAGAGTCAGAAAACACCAGTATCATTTGCATCTTATTAGTTTTTCTGCCATCTGCTCAACCTATTATATGCATGAAGGATATATTTTAAAATATTTTACGTTTCAGGGTGGTGGTGGTGATGGTGGTAGTGGTGGCAGTGGCAGGGGCATAGGCACACACCTTTAATCCCAGCACTGAAGGAGCAGAGGCAGGCAGGGAGCTCTCTGGCCCTGAAGGATGCACTTTAACTTCATTCTAAATATATTAAGTATCTAAATATATTAGATTTACTCATTTTATGTGATAAAAGTTTGCCAGCATGTATGTGTACTATGTGCATGTTTGGTGCCCATGAAAGTCAGAAGAGGGCATCATCCCCCATAGCTAGACTTAGAAATGATTGTGAAACACCACGTGGATGCTGGGAACTGAACCCTGGTCCTCTGCAAGATCAAGTTCTGATAAGGGATACCTCCAGCCCCAAGTCATCATATTTAGAAACAAAATTCAATGATTCTCATAAGACTCTGTCCCCAGATAGGAAACTAATCATGTTTCATTTAACAAGGCTATATATAGTATTAATGTTTGGGAAGTAGTGCTGTACTTTTGAAAGCTCGGCACTAGAGAGATAGTAGGGGAAGGATGGAGTTTGGGCCAGTTTGGGTTCAATAGGAGCACCCTAGTGCAAAACAAGTCAGAGCAAGCAAAGGATGCAGCAGGTGGGCAGCCAGGCTGTCTGGGGGATGTCTGCCTACTGAATGAGCAGGTACATTCCAGGAAGCTGTCTATGCTTTCTTTGCAAGTCTCTGTACTTCCTGTTTATCTTCATGAACTTCTAGCACCCATCAGTGGCTTCCGCCTTAGTGGGACATTTGCAGTTAGGAAAGGTTCACTCAGGAACCCTCTGTCCTCTCCTGACAAGAGCCAGGTTCTAGGTCTTTAATTTCTTAGTCAAGAGTTCTCTAGTGGTTTGAATAAGAATGATCTGAGTAGGCTCATATATTTGAATGCTTCGTCATCAGGGAGTGGCACTATTTGAAAAGGATTAGGAGGAGTGGCCTTGTTGGAGGAAGTATCTTACTGAGAGTGTGTTTGTTTGGGTATAGCTAGCCTATCTCCCAATCAGCAATGGATGTTAGACTCATATAACCCAATACTGAAAATGCAGTCTGAAAACTATGTAAGAAACATCCAAAAGATTAGTATGCTTGGGTCTTTTATATGTCCGTAAGGAAGTGCACTTTAGGCTGCAGTCTCCAGGGTTTGTGCCTCAGTGTTTTCATTCATTATTCAGGTTAGTAATAGACAATCAGTGGGCTTTTTTTTTCTCGCTGCCAAATCACATAGCATTGTCTCAGGTATAAGCCCATTGAATAGAACAACTTCTGTGGTTTAGTCTTTAACATAGAAAGATGAGTTACGAGAGGCCAGGAAGCTTCTCCTGGACTTCACAATGAACCATCATGGGTAGGTGGTTAAGACTCCTGAGCACTTCAGGGGGAAACTTCTCAATGTAACTGATGCTTCCTGAAGGAAGACAATTTGAGTTGGGCAGCTTTCACAGAGCCCTAGATTACTAGACAAGTGTCTGATTTCGTTTAAAGTATTATTTAATGCAAGATGGCTTCCTATCTCTGGAGAGTTCTAGGCTTTGGCTACTTGAACCTATTTCCCTCTACTGACTACTATCCTAAAAATGGCTCACCAGATTCTTCAAGTGGTGCAGAGCGTAATTGTCCGAAAGAATGGCAGCAGCAAGTATGTTAACAGATTAAGCAGACTCCTAGTAGATCAAACAGTGGTGAATATATCACAATCTAACACACGCCACCACACACACATGCACACATACGTACACACACACACACACACACACAAACACACACACACACCTGGGAGAGAGAAAGAAGTGGTCCCAGGCTCCAGGTTTGACAAGATGTTCCTGGTTCTCTTGTCCTTGTAGCTCAGGCCTGCCCCCTTGATTGTTTTAATATCTCACTATTAGGAAAATTATCTCTGTAATTCCGAACATCTTATTCAATAACAAAAGTGCCCCACCTTTTTTTGTTATCTTCTTAGGAGTCAGGAAGCTACTACCTTTATCTCACCTTATCTAGAATTGCCAGGAGATAGGAGAGTTACTGACTGACCTGCAGGTGAATTACTATTTATCTGCAACCTAACTGAATACATGCCCATGTTTGTGTGAGTTTTGTGGGCCTAAAGTCATTCTAAATTCTCTTTTGTATAGGTTCTAAGTGTTATATTGCTCTGTCACTGCCTTTGTAAGGAATATGGAGAACCTGTTGGTGCTGACCACAAAGAACTAAATTAGAGATGATAAAAAATATATGACTGACCTTGAAGGGTAGCAGTGTTGTCCTTGGGTGAGGAGCCCAGGACAGTCTGTCTGTTCCCTGGTATGTCCTGGAGGGAACCTGAGACTGTTCAGACACCCTCTTTGTAGTCAGTGGGTGTATCCAGTATCTATAGTGGTAAATTTAGCATCGGACTTTAACCATAAACTAAAGAATATTGTTCACTTTCTATAGAATTTTAAGTCTTTTTCTCGGGTCTGAGACTAACTAGATTTTGCCTCTTTAAAATATGAAGATTTTATGAATTTTTCTATTGTAGTAGATCCCTAAGAATTAAGTTGTCTGGTGGAAGCAGATAGTTAATTGTTTCATTGTACTTATGCAGAATTCACTGCCTTCATAAAAGACTCTCCAGTTGTTTTAGTCTCCACAACCACTTCTTGTCATAATTAGTGATTTTCATATTGAAGTAGAGTTCTGTGGTGAATGAGGATGATTTCTATTTATAAAATATATACATCGAAAAATCAAATTAAATTTTACTGCTCACACAAGACAATTCAAAGGCAAAAACAGCCCCAATCCCTTCTTTGCTAAGTTAACAGATGCTTCTATTAATTGTTGTACAGATTTCTTCTTGAAGCTGGCTGACTAGGCATTCTTTTTAAGTGCATGCTGTAGGGACCAATTTTAAGTAGAGAAAAGCCAGTTCTCCCAGAGCCAGCATGTCCCAGGCATTAGCCAACTCAGGTCCTTCCATGCTTACTACACCTTTCATCTACTATTCTGTCATAACCTAGCCTGTTATTCACTCTCTGGTAGAAAGTAACACAGATCCCTAATTTAAAAAATTTACAAGCAGATGTTGGCTGGAAAGGTGGGAATATAAAGACAAATAGATTGGATCCAACCTAATTCAATTTCTCACAGCATGGGAACCATTTGATGTCTTTTCCGTGGAGAGGAAGAAGTTCTGTATCTGAAAAGTGCAAAAGAAAGTGGCAGTGTGTTCCACAGAGTGTGTTAGCTGGTATGGATGCGGGTGTGTGCTCATTCTGGTGTCAGATCCCAGCAGAAGCATACTGACCCCATTAATCTTGTAGCCTGGTCAGCCATTCCTTCCTTTCAAGTTATGATTACTACATCCCTTTATTCCTTTTTATTATTATTACCATCTCATGTTCTTAACGGTTAGGCTCCCATCACCCCCAACTTTCTTTTGCTCATGGAAGAAACGAAAGATAAGCAATTCTGAACTTAGTCTCACTTCAGATCTTAGGACAGTTCGCTTTCTTATAGCAGGGAGGCAAGTTAATCCTCTTCCAAACCTGGGAAGTCCCCTGTTTTGCAAAAGGGCCATTTGAAAGGTTCGCTTGCGAGATATTCCCCACGACAGCAGCACTGTTAAAGAGTGGAGTTGATTCTGACTCAAATAGAAGGACACATTCTAAGCCTGTGTTAAAACTGAGACCTTATACTTAGATAACTGATACTATGGTGATTTTGTAATACAGCAATAGCATAATTCAAGAGATTTATATATACTGTGACTATTACAACATGCACTGGAGGACAGTATGCTTGCAGATGTATAAGCTTTAAGCTGTATTTTAGGTCAGCTAACTCTTTGTGGAGCAGCTGAGAGCCCACGTGCTACATAAAATATGATATTTATTAGCAAATGTGCTCCAGTTTCCCCCTTTGGATTCCAGGTGAATGCTTCCCCGTCGTTTCCATGGCAGCCCCAGGCCACCTAGGCCTGGTGAAAATTAAGTAGCTCTGGAAATGATCTTGTTCTTCAGATGTCATCTTTTCAAATGGAGTTTGAATAGGCTTTTTATGTAGAAGGAACATTCACAAGTCAGGTGTTCGGAACCCAGAGAATGTGTGTGTAAATACTTTACATGGCCAAGATGACGGAACCTAACTGTGTCTTCGTATTTGCTGTCCCAGGCCAAAGCATCCAATCAAACCATGTTCTTTTCAACAACTTTCAGTCCCCAGTGCTCATAATTCAAAGCTGCTGCCATCCTCTCAGGGATGATTCAGGCTCAGTGGGGTCATCAGCAGGACTATGTTTGTTTGTTTGTTTGTTTGATACCCTATCTCTTTACGTTGAAGTGGTAGTAACTGTGAACTTTTTGAGGCACTGTATTTGAATTTTTCTCACGCACAAAACCTAATGTTTTGGTTGACAGTCTTTTCTACCAGGTCAAACTCCTGCTAGTGTCCGTGGATTATCATTGAAGGGTTTTGTTGTGCTGTTTTCTTTTGTTATAGTAACATAGCAATGCTAGTGTTTCTTGTCACATACTGATTTCAGTAGGTCGAAATAGGACAATTGATGCATACTGAAATTAACCATTATTTCTTACTACTGTGAGATTCAATACTAGACTTCTGGATTTATCTCCTTAAATCCCCTCATCTTTGGGGAAAACCCCTTACTCTTATCTAATCTCTTTCCTGTTTTTCCCCTGCTGCCTGGGCCCATGGAACAGGTCCCATCAGCTAAGGCTGAGTTAATGCTGGGCATACTCTAGCAGCGATGATTAGGAAAGAAACTATGTTGAGGCTGATGAAGGTTGGGCAGAGGAATCCCTTCACCTATGCTTGGTCGAGTCCCTTTAGGTCGAGCTCCTATTCCATAAGCACCTTCTGTAGAAGAGGCTTGCTGCTTTCTGGCAGGAAGGAGCCATTTGCTTTTTCAGGGAATGACTGTGGTTCCATATTCTAAAGCATGAGTCACGGATGTTTTTAAGATTACATATCCCTCCTAGCATATGAGGAATAAACTAGAGAAAAGGAAGTTAAGAGAAAACAGAAGTGTGAATAACTGCTAACGGTGCTGCCTCTGGCTCCATTCCGTCTGCCATTTCATCATCCATAAAGAGGTCAGAGATTCCTTTCCTGGCAAGTAAGTGGCAGCATGTGTTTGAAACAGCAAATGGAAACTGTCGAGGAGAGATGGCAGGCACATGGCAGCAGGAAGACCAGGGAAAATTTGTTGCCCTGGTGTTAGCCACCTAACCGCTATGCTTTTCACAGCGGTTCAGTTTTACTTTAAAAGCTTGCATGCCCCCAATAGTGTGTATAAAATGTGTACTTCCTTGGTTGGGGTGGAGGTTGTTTACCTCTCTCTTCATGAGTGGCCGTCCCCTTAAACCATAGCATTTCAGAGTCCTTGAGTAAAAGACTCGCGAAAGATAGGAATGCTTGTGTAGTGCTCACAAGTTCCTGAAGTCAGGACTAAGTTCTGTGGCCAACCCACTGCCAACTTTGTGTGGCCCACAACCTACGAGTGTGTGTGTGTGGGGGGGGTGTGGGTGTGTGGGTGTGTGGGTGTGTGGATGTAATTGGAAAAACTTTGGTTACTGGTCAAAAAAATGGGATCTGGCCCTGGGTGGAAACATGACATCCTAAATCGTCTGAAAGGACACAGTAGATTGTCTATTCCAAGGCTATCTGTAAGGAACAAGGAGATACCATGTCTACTGTCTTACATGCTAATCCAAATGGGTCTTTAACCATATGGACTGGAGAACCTCTCTCAGGAAAGCTGTCTGTTCTAGAGTCTTTAGAAAAACAGTACAGAGCCTATTATAATCTGTTTATCAGCACAGTGATCATTGTCAATGATCAATGATCGGGACATTGTCCACTCTCATCCTGTGAGTGTTGTGTATTCTCAACCTCTTCACTACATTCTTGGTGTTGCCATTGCATTCTTCCTGTGGCTCTCACAGGAACAGGGCATGGGGAAGGCAGACCAAGATCCTGGTAACGGTACTTTAGTACTTTTAATATGGACATTGTGAGCACTGGAGAACAGTCATTCTGACGACTACAAGAGAGAAGTGGCTCTATGCTCAGGAAGGCTCTATTTAAATAGTATTTCTAAAAAGACTGTTTATGGTTTTCTTTTGTGACTATTGTTGCAGCTAAACCTTTGCTGTGTAGAGTGCTAGAAACTTCTGAAAGCAGCTTTTTTGTTTGTTTGAGCAGAAATGACTATAGTCAAGAACATTAATAAGTGTCCTGTCTCTAAGATTTAGTAACATTTAATTTTAGTTTTAATAAAATTTAACCGCTTATTTAAAAACTTACCAGTTGTAAGGGAAAATTCACCAGGTATTGTTGATTAGGGTCTTATCTAAGATAATATTAGCATGATTGAAATACTTGCTCATACTAATAATATTGTGTGTATTTAATATGCATATACCTAAACTATGATTTATATCAATACTGGAGAACCCCAAAACTTTGCCTGCTGCCTTCTTTTTCCTGCCTTGTTATGGTTATTAGTATAAATGGTGTATTTTATGTTTTCATTATCATGCCTTAAAAATGTGTAAAGATGTATAACTACTAATTTATGAAGGCCTCACTAATTTCTGTAGCTAGCCCACTGCCAATTCTTAGGGCCCAGAAGCCAAGAATAGGTTTTAAATTTGCAGATTAAAAGTTTTTTTCTCCCATTTTATGTGACCATTATATAAAATACAGATTTCAAGGTCCAAAAATAAAGAACAGAGCCATACCCCTTTGTTTACATGTCATCTGGCCACTTGCTACTGTCACAGCAAAGAGGACAACTGCACTAAAAACCATCTAGTTCACAAAACCTAAACTATTTCCTACTGATTCCTTACAGAAAACTTTGCTGGGCTGTTCAGTGTGCAGATAATGAATACATACAGTCATGACAATACCTATAGTACATGGCCATAAATAAATAATTATAATTCAAAACAAAACAGTGAGCAACCTAAAGTTTAGATTTATATATTTCAATGAATTTATGTTTGTTTACCTGACATCAAATTCTGAGTTTTTCTATTTTATTCCTTTTTTTTAGAGTTTGAGTCGTCTGTATTTTCTAAATTTATTGTTGCCAAAAAATTGTAATAATTTTTTTCTGGTACACTGAAGTACTTAGTGTAGTATAGGGAAAATCTTGCATAGTGAAAGCTTAGACTCAAACTTGTTGAAGACTTTGAGGAAGCAATCAGATTGTGAACTGGGTTTTTTAGTTCCTCATTTCTTCATTGTACCAACTTTCCTCAACCCCCTCAAGATGGGTTATGAGGATTTTAGAGATCTCATTACAGAGGACCTGCTATCATGTGTAAAAGTTGAGCAAATACTCATGAATGTCTAGCACTGATGCTTAAATAGTTGTTTGTCCTTCTAATCACCATGACTAATTAAAAACAGATTATATTTGGTTTTGTTTTAATGTGACTTGGATGGTCATATAAGAATATCCAGAAAGGACTGGAGAGGTGGCTCAGTTGGCAAATGGTTACCCAAATGCAAGCAGGATGACCAAAGTTTGATCTCTAGCAACCACGTGAGAGCTGAGCAAGGTGGCATGTGTCTCTCCCCAGCACTGTCAGATCCTTGGGGCTCACTGAGCTCTGGGTCCAGTGAGGGACCCCGTCTCATACGATAGGCTGGACAATAACTGAAGAAGACACTTCACTTCTGGCCTCCACATGTGTGCACACGTTAAGAGATATCCACAGAAAGTGACATTAAAAGACACTGTTCTCTGAACACTGAGTCTGATGAGCTCATAGAAATTTATGTACAGTTTGAGCTATTTTTGTTAGATAATTATTAATATTAATGTAAATCAGATTTCTATTGCAATTCCATGCCAACTAAGAAGGTCTGAACATATATACTAAAAAAAGGTATATACTTCTTTTTTTTTAACGACAGCTCCAGTAAATATGCTTTTGATTATATTTGATAGGGATTTTTATGTGTTCATTTCTTTAGAAGCTGAAACAGAGAAGTCATTTCTTTTCATCTAAAAATATCTTTTAAAAGAAAATAATGTCTGATGTTTGTTAATCTTTATTTACATCACTTTTATTTTAAACAGAACATTTGGTTATAATTTGAAAAACCTCATTTTTTGTTTCCTGTATCACATGATTATACTTTAGGAGTGTTTTGGTCGTTTTGTAACACATACTTTAACCTTAATAAGGATTATTAATGTACTAGACTTAAAAGTAAAATTATGTCTTTTAAAGTCATTGGAAATAGTGTCCCTAAATCTTTTTTACAAAGTTTTTCACAAATTTAATTGATTAATTGATTAATTTGAATGTTCAAAAGCAATTGCATGTACAGAATTTGTGTTTGTGAGATTTATATGATACATATTTGATTTTGGCTACTTTTCCCTCTAGAATTTCCCTCATTTCTATTGTATTCTTCAACAGTCTCTTTCTAAGGCAAAGTATGAGGACTTACACCTGAGAGTTAGTGTTTCTGAAACTGGAGGGCAGACATTTAGAGTCGCATCTGATCTTAATACTGATTCCATTACAGTTTACTTTCTACAAACCAAGTTAACTTCTTTGGTTGTGGACAGAGACATCATAGAGTTCTTCAGTTGTATAATCTCTTTGTATTTCTGTTTTCCAGTTTATAAACTAAGGATACTCACACTCTCCACCCTTCCATGCAAGTCTAAAACACCAATACAGACTTTGCCACACACTGAAATTACAGAGAACTAGCCTTAGTACGAGTGACTGACTCTCCAGATTCTGACCTGATTGCTGGACACTGGACCTCTGGTGATTTTGGTGTACAGAGAAGTTTTAGAACTACTGGTCCAGAGGCAAACAAAATTGCCCTTGCTTAGGTCCTCTAACTAATTCTTGAAGGTGTGAAGTGTGCAGATAGGAGAATCTAAACTCTGCAGTATCTATGAGTTAAAATTCACATCCATTTAGCTTTTTTGTTGGAAATTATGAACACATGCAAGGAATAAGGGATCAACATGGTAGATGATCCTGGGTTTGAAATTTCCCAAACATTTGACTCTGTATCCTGTGTAGTAACATGTTGTAAGAAATAAACAATGATAAGCTTTAACATTGCTTTAGGGACAGGGCTTCAAATGACTCTTAACCTATTAACATTTTCCCGGGGAGGTGGTGTTGGGGAAGAAATGGTTCCTAATTAGAGTAGGATAGTGAGTGTTTTCTTGGGGACTGCATTCTTGCTGCTTCGTGAGAAGAGTAGCCTTATTTTCCTGAACGGTTTAGGAAAAACTGCACGTGTTTAAAATGTTTAGGTTCTTTTCTCAGAAGATTAATACCAAATCCTCAAAAATGTCGTGACAAGCAGTGACTCACTTTAGCTCATGTCAAAACAATGTGCTTTTGTAATTTTCCCGTCCCTGGAGAAGCTATTAAACACTAAACAAAATGCCCTGGAATGACACTGATTGAGTGTTTTAAATTATGTACTTTTGCTTGGCTATTAGCCAGCTCTTCATAGGGAAAGCTCACTGCACATGAAGACCTATGATCTGAACTGACAATAATGGGAGAGTTTACAAAGAGTAAATAGCAGCAGTGTTTATGCTGAAGTCGAAGTCAAGGAAATCTCCGCTAAACAATTTATGTAACTCTGCCCTTTCAACTTTTTTCTTTGTTAACTACTGGACAGGATACACCTATTGAATTTTCTCCACATTATCTTGTTGATGAATAGCACATATTCCAGCAAGAATAAGAGCACGCTTAAGGCATAAGATACGTATTTGTTTCTGTATAAGTAGCAACACGTATTTTGTTACAGTAGAGCTCAGCATATTGTTAAAGTATACAAAATATGTGTTGTTTATAATAATGATAAAGTGGCTTTTGCACTAATTTCCTATGCATGGCTGGCCATTTGCCAACTATAATTAATATTTTAGGAACAAAATAAATGATTATAGTACCTTCACTGACCTAAGCCATCAAGGAAGGGGTAATTATGATGCTAGATTAAACTTTGATTTTTCAAAACAAGGTTTCTCTGTTTATCCCTGGCTGTCCTGTAGACAGGACTAGCCTCAAACTCAAGAGTTCTGCCTGCTTCTGCTTCCCAAGTGGTGGGACTAAAGGCATGCATCCCCATCTTCCTGCTCTGATTGGACATTTTAAAAAGATACTTATCAGTATAGATGACTCATATCAGTTCCCAAGATGTTCTTAGTACTGTGCAGCAGCGTGGTCTTTGAGTAGGACTTTGGGACTTGATCTCCTAAGCATGGGGTCTATGAGGTTCCTCAACAGAGTTTACAGAATACTCACGTAAGAAAAAAAATGGGAACGCCATAGATGGTTGTTGAATTGAACAGAGAGACATTCCCACTTGCTCTGAAATACTCAGTTCAAAGAGAGGACATGCCAATGGCAGTGAAAACAAGATGAGCTGGAGGGAACTCTGTGAAACCTACTTAGGTTTGCATTCCTCACAAAAGTCCCCTGACACAAAAGCACGCATGCTTGTCAGCTATTCAGAGATGGCAAATAGTGTGGAAGGTAGTCACATGAAATATACCTGCAAGCTTATTAGATACAAGAAAGGATTGTTGGACTCCATTCCACTGTCTGAAAGAAGTTGGACAACTGAAAGGGTTAACAAGACAACAAAAGTCATGTCTGGAAGAGGTTCACACTAAATGCAAGACACACACTGCTTTTGATTGGAGATATGTCAGTATTCTAGGTTTCTGGCCAACCCAAAAGTTTTAAGAGAGTTCACACATGTGTAAACAGAATGAAATAGGGTGACTTCCTTGGGACATTCGTTTAAGTGGAAAAACTGGAAGTGGAAAAATGGGCATGATTAAAATCCATTGATTGCAAGCAAGCATTGTGACTGGGAAACAAAACCTTGTTCACTTAAGCCAAGACCAGCAAGAATCTGATGGCTACTAGTTGTTCCCTTGTTTCCATTTCCTCATCTGGGAAGGAAGTGCTTTTCCTCGCAGACTTGCCTTGTCTTATAATTGAGGGCATACATATGTGGTCAGCATACTCAGCCACACTGGGACTCATTTCCCCTCCCTGCCCATTTCTAGCTGATTTCCCAAGCAGCCCATCATGTTCTCGCGTATTAGTTTCTCAAGCCATAAAACTTTGCTGGTAAACATATCTATCTAAGGTTATTTTGGGGGAAAAAAAGCAGTAAGCTGTCACCTCCCTCCCTTCTCTCTGTGTACATGCAAATACAAATCTGAACACATATGTACAGTTTTAAAGTATTAGGCATATTGGGTTGGTAGGCTAAAAGATCAAGTTTAGAAAAAATTTAATTGATTGATAAATAATGTAAAATTTCCATGCATCTTCATAGGTCCCTATGTATGACATTCTTTGTAGATACCATGAGAAAAGAGACCCTGGATTGATTGGAGCACTGTTCTGACACCTCTCCCCTCCCAACGGTGTTCTCGCAAAAACAAAACAAAACAACAGCAAAACCCTAAGATGCTTCACATGGAAATACTGCATAGGCACTCTTTTCCCAGGACGAGAGAATGTTGGAGTTAAGGTCTCCCACTGCTTCATTTACTTGTACTAATTTTTCATAAATGAACAAATCTTCATTTGGTAATAGAAAAATATGGCCTCAAGTAATAGAAAACAAGGCTGAGCTAATTGAGTTAAGCAAGATTCTTGGCCAGGAAAAGTAACTGGAGATATGCATCTTGTTTCCCTAAGCAAATGCTCGTTTCGGAATCTAGCTGGCCCTTCACTTGCTTACCTGCTTTGAGCTGCCCAGCTTTCAGAGGCGCTTCCAGTCCTGGCAGCAGCTGTGGCGAGTGTTTTTCTTATTATTGCTCTTTTATTCCCACCTTAACAAAGGTCTGCGGGGGCAGTAGACCATACTGTTTCATCATTAGAATGTGTTCATGATGTTATTTTCACCATCTATAGTCTGGTACCTAGTATTAGAATGAATCTTTCACTGGCAATGGAAAAACATTGGGTTTCAGTCCAGTATTTGTAACCACATTAGGCACATTAGGTAATTCTAACCTGCACAATAATTAGTTTTGTCTTTTGAGTTTTTTTTTTTTTTTTTAATTTCTACAAGGTAGTATTTTAGTTTCTAGAATTTTTTTAATGACTAAATTTAAATTCTAATATGCTCCTATAAAACCAGACATCGTTAATATAAGTAGCAGAACCTTTTGAATATTAATTTTTGTTAGCTGGCTATTTTCTTCCTATTCCAAACCTAGGCCCAGTCCACACATTTCTTTCATATTTAAGTGGTTTCCTCTTGCAATCCTTTGCTGATCTTTAGGAGTCCTTAGGTTCATGCTTGTCCTAACCCCCTTCACTGTGGTCACCCTTCCTCCCCGTCTCCCACCCGATGGGATGGTCTCCTCTATGACTTGGCTCCTTTGTCATGTCTGGCTTCCACACTTGAGTCTCACGTGTCACATTCCCTTCAGTTTCCCTGCTTCCACAAGGGACAGACCCCTGTCTTCCTTTCCTGGCAAATCCCTTCCATTCGTCCTGTCCAGATCTTCCCCAGCCTCTTGGGATGGAAGTCTGGTCTCCCTGCTTGCCATACAGATGAGGCTATTCACCGCAGTGTGGTGGGTAACTTCATTATCACAGCCGACAGGTTCTCTTTGACATCTTTGTCCCTTTCCATTTACACAGTGTCCGCCTAGTCCTTAAGGTTTTTTCTTTTGGTTCCAAGACACTGGCCTCTGTTAATCATCTCTAAGCACAATCCTTCCCTCACGCCAAAACCCTCTTCTCTTCAGGCTCTGACTCAAGTAATATTCTTGTCTGACTTCATACACACTGGCCTCTCTAAGTCTCTGTCTTGTAGACTCATTTCTGTTTCTTATTCTCTGAGTGTGCTCCTGCCACCAGTACAGTGCAGGCATCTGTCCCCTGCCCTGCTCCCCACTTCATGCCCTCCATATTGTGTGGCTGCTGTTAGAACCAGTCATGTCAGAAGTGCTCCAGACTTAGGATGGGTAGCATAGACTCTTTGTTCTTTGTTCTTTTTTCTTTTCTTTTCTTTTCTTTTCTTTTTTTTTAAGCCTTCCAGTTTCTATCTGCTTTCCTTTTTTGGAAGTAACCAACACGTTGACCTCTGTTACTTTACATTATTTCTATCTGTTTTGGATACATCAGTGGACTCATAGTAATGGAATGACACGTCTATAAATAGCAGTTACAGTCTCTAGAAATGTATGTATCCAAGTTCTACTTGCTCTACTTTCTCTTAACATTTAGTAATGTCTTTTCTGAGACAAGGTCTCAGTTTTTAGTTCAGGCTGGCCTGGAATTCACTAGCTCAGGTTAGCCTGATGCTCTTGGCAACAGAGCTTCCTGAAGGCTGGGCTTATAGGTGTGAGCCACATACCTGGATTACAGTGTTCTTCTGAAGTAGTCTTCCTGGCCCGGTTGAGTACCAGGTTGGGGTTTTGTTTTGTTTTGGTTTGGTTTTTGGTGGTTTAAGTTGGGTTCAACTTTTCTGTTTGCAGTGCTAGGGTAGGGCCTAGGGCTTTGTTCATGCAGAGGAAGAACTCCAGCACTGCAGAGCTATTACCAGCCTGTATTGTAATAATCATGCAGAGAATTAACAGTCCTAAGCTCACTGTTTATATTATTTGAATATTCTCTTTCATAAAGCACCTCTTCAAATCTTTGCCTTTTTATATTGGGTTATTAGTCTTCTTATGGTTGTTACTTCTCTGTGGGCGCTGTTTACATATTATGAGTTCTTTTGTTAGTTGTTTATTTTCAAATAGATATTTTTTCCAATCTGTAGTTTGTCTTTTCATCCTATTATTTTTGTATTTTTTATCAAATATAATTTACTGCCGGGCAGTGGTAGTGCACACCTTTAATCCCAGCACTTGGGAGGCAGAGGCAGGTGGATTTCTGAGTTCGAGGCCAGCCTGGACTTCAGAGTGAGTTCCAGGACAGCCAGGGCTACACAGAGAAACCCTGTCTTGAAAAAAAAAAAAAGAAAGAAAGAAAAGAAAAAGAAAATATAATTTACTGATTTAATGAAGTCCATTTTTTAATCTCTTATAAATGATAGTTTTATATCCTTTGGGGTTGAATCCCTAGGCCCCACATATTATACAGAGAGAACAGTGTCCAGCGGCTGGTCTGTATCCATTAGACACTACACTGTGGCATTTACCCCCACCCCCACAAATCCTACCTCCACCAAAATCGGGTCTGACTCAAAAGTCCTCGATCAGCAGACTTTCTCTGTTGTGTCACATTCACCTTCTGTAACATGGCTCCTGCAGAGGTGTGTCTTGATACTAGCTGTTGACATATTGTGACCATGACCTCTTTTGGCCCTGCACTAACAAGACTGTCTTGACCATTGTAGGGTAAGAAGAGGTTTGTGTGGAAAGGGTCCATTGCTATTCCAGGCAGATGACTTGACTTAGACAACTCTCTGACACCTGGCCTCGCTCATGTTCCCCTGGCATCTTGGAAGAACATCTGAACCATATTTGAAATGCCGTTGTGCTGGCACATCTGACCACCACTGCCAGGAATCTGCTTGATCGTGGTTTAGGAGCTGGCCTAGAAATACGCATTTCTATATATCTCTCCTGACAAACATGGTCACCAAGGTTGGAGAACCACTGCAGAGAAAGGGTTAAAAGCACTTAGATTAGGAATTCCACCTAAGGCCTACTTTCCTTTACAGTGGCTGGCATTGTGACCTTGGGCAAGTTACTTGTGGTCTTGAAAATGGCTGAGTGTCCTGTGGATAATAATAGCACCTACCTCAGAGTTGCTGTGTGAACTAAATGAGGTAACTCAGCTCAGCGCACGAGTGTTTGAAGCTAACCGTAACCGTTGCCGTTACCACTGTTACAACTGTTACAACTAGTTCTCCGCTTCTTCTAAGGGATTTTTTTCATTGTTGTTGTATAAAATACACAAAATAGAATGTACTAACTCTTCAACAAATGAAAATAAATCCTGGTATTTCTGTTTTTACCATTGCGATGAGATTTTACTGTTGTTGAGTGAACCTCCTGTGTGCTAGAAGTACAGTCAGGAGCTCTCAAAGTACCTGAACCTTTGCTCTTCTACGTCTCATACTGTAGGCATAAGGTACTGTGCCGTGCTTCCCATGGGGCCCAGAGCCGCCCATGCTAAGCAGGTGCTCCACTAACCGAGCTATGTCCTAGCCCTTGACGTTCTGTGTGAGATACTCTGAACCTCTTTCCTCTACTCTTTCAAAAAATAATAATGGGAAACTCTTTCTGTGTGCCAACAGCACTATTGCAGAGAACTTGGGAATTCTCTAAGTTGTCTGTTGCTAAATTTAGGAAGCCAGTGCTCTAGGGGGACATTTCTGAAACAAGGGGATGGTTAAAGTGGCCTAGTTTGGGAACAGAGGTGTAAACCTTGGATGAAAACGCTGAGCCACTTTTGTGACCCTTCAGCATCTTCTCATGAGTCCCTTCCTTATCTGACTCAGCATCAAGCACAGAACGAAAAGAGAAGGTGCTGAGAGCTAGGTTTGGGTGTGGTGGTGGTGGAACCTCCAAAATACACTTACTTTTTATATTTGTGTGTGAGCAGGTGAAAGTGAACACACATGGGATTGTGGACACCATGGATGTCTGATTCGGAACCTTTTAGCAGGAAGAAGTCGAATGAACACAGGGAAACCCACCAGCATCAAAAAGTTTTAGAACCACTCAGTTGTATCCTAATTATGTGTTAAACATTAGCTCCCAAGGGTAACAATATGATGAAAAATCACTTTGGAGCAGAAATGTGATTTCACAGCTGGGGCAGCGTTTGTTTTAGGTGAAGCAGCCGTCCCTAATGGCAAGAGAGAAGAGGACAGGGCGGGCTTAATGGGAAGAGTTTCCTTTGTAGAGAAAGAATAATATGGCTAGCAGTGGGCTGTTAAAAGAAAAAAAATTAACATTTGATCCATCTTGTCATTCATCTGATAGGTTAAAAAGTACACACACAGACACACACAGACACACACACACACACACACACACACACATCCCAGGCTGCACATTTCAGGCAGCTCTCTTAGGGCCCACAGTTGCTATCAGGTCAGTATACTTAGATGACTTTGCTGCGTATTTCTCCCACATTTTTACTGCATTTGTGTTCAGCTGCCCATTGGATTCTCAGGTTGCCTGCAGAGGAGGTGCTGAGAGTCTTGGTCTGCAGCCCTTTTCCTGTTCTTTCACTGGAGTGAGCCCTTCAGACCCAGAGTTCATTTATCATTGTCAACAAGAGCTGTCGTCATCCAGCAAGAGTGAATGAGAAATTTTACTTCTTTAGGCAAGAAGTCTACTGAGAGCTTAGATTTTAATTAAGAAAGGGGCTGATTATTTAATAGTTAAAGGCTTCAGTTTCAGATCGGCTTACGTTAATTGCTCTTTATAGTATTAAATAGTCTTAGCTATCCAAAATCCGTGGAATTTTTAATAGAGTTTGTTTATATATAATTTCTGTTATTTAACTTAGATGAAGTTAAATCTAGTCTAAAAACCTGTATGGATTTCAAAGCTCACAGAGGATTAAAGTCTATAAAAATTCAAATAACTTCATCCAGTGAGCATGTTTACCGTAGTGTGTCATCAAACGTCTCGGTTTTCTGGTTAGAAAACCGGTTTGGAATAGACTGACTCACACTGTGGACTGATAGAACGCAAACATAGAGTTAACCTCAGCGAACCCAAGGCAGACAGAGTTTTGTGAGCTTTTGGGGGGAGGAGGGGTGTGAATGCCCAAATCATTACCCCTAATAGTCCCAGATAAGCTTCATGAAGAAAGGTAGAGCCAAGGCTGTTTGTGCCCATTTTGCAGATGGAGAGTTTGTGTCATTTTCTTTCCTCACATTGTCCAACAAACATAGAGTCAAAGCATGGCCAGGGACAGAGGATAATAGCTAAGGGGGATTAGCCGAGGTGCTCTTCTGGAGGATGGGTGATGGAGACTGAAATGCCTCTGTGGCAGAGCTCAGACATATATAGAATAGATGATGCTCTGGTCCCTGCTTGGTTTTCATTAGCATAGATCTCATTGCCGTTTGCTCCCATGTTGCTGTAATTAGCTCATTTTGGACCAGCCAAAAAGGATTAGGTAGCATATTACAACAGCTCCCTTTTTATGATTTAGGATAAAATGAGATTTGATTTTCCATTTGCTTCAGCCAAATGGAAATGTATTTCTCCAGTCCCATTTTGCCGTGAAGCCGTTATCAGGAAGTTGTACCGTAATGGGATGGCATACTTGGGATCCGTTTTTAAAGAGCTCTGCTTATAATTTTGTTCTGATTGTTAATCTTGTTGTTATTGTTACTATTCTTAGATTCTCTCCAACTTTGGCTTTAGACACTTAAAATGCAATTACTTGTATATACTGTGGATTCTCTGACAAATTGGGGTGTCAGGTTGAGACTTTTGTGCATGGTATGAGTTCAAAAGAAAAAGAAAAATCAGGTTTATGGCATACAGCCCAATGTGTATCCATTCTCAAGCGACAACAGTATTTCACAAACTGATATTTTACTTCCTTTGTTTCTGTACATATAATTTCTGCCAGCTAAATGCCTTCAAGCTAATTGCTGCAGGCCAGAAGGCCTTCACACTTATCCTATGGAACTAATCATTCCCTTTAAATCAGCCCGTCTCAGCCTTTCACAGGGGTTGTCTAAGACCATCCGCATATCAGGTATTTACATTAAGATTCATAATAGTAGCAAAATTAGTTATGAAGTAGCAATGAAAATAATTTATGGTTGGAGGTGATCATAGCATGAGCATTAGGAAGGTTGAGAACCACTGCTCTAAATTCTTTAGAATTTATCAGTAAGCTTTTTCCTCTCTCCCTCTCCCTTCCCTTCCCTGCCTTCCCTCTCCTCTCTTTTTCTTTCCTTCCCTTTATTCCTCTTCCCACCTCTCCTCTTGTCTTCCCTCTTCTCCCTTCCGTTCCTCCCCTCTTTTACTTCCTTTCTTTCTTCCAATGGGGTCACTTGAATACCAGGCTGATCTTGAGTTCACTATATAGCCAAGGATCCTCTTGCTGTACTTACCTCACACGTGCTAAGATGGTGGTTTGTGTCACAGTGTTCTGTCTATGTATAGGTGCTGGGGGATTGAACCTAGGGCCTCATGCATGCTAGACAAAGTAGTCTGCCAACTGAGCTACACTCCCAGCCCAATAAGGGTTCTTTTAAACACACACCCACAGAACTATATAATTTCCCTCTCTCTCTCTCTCTCTCTCTCTCTCTCTCTCTCTCTCTCCTCAAATCATGATTCAGACAAAGCAGGTACAGTGTATACTTGCCAATAATCATAGCACTCAGACAGTATCTCAAGTCAAGGCCACTGCATAGGAAGACCTTGCTAGAACAGAATAAACAAAGATGTAGATAGTTCATGCACTAAACTTTGTGGGAATGTCTAAATTTATTTAACATCATCTATCCCATCTCTGTTTGTCCCTTGTATTTGTTAAACAAGGTTGTCGTGTAGAATAGTCACAATGTTGACTGTACCCCTGTGATTCCCATCTTGTGGTTTTGATTGTTGAACTCTTCAGGCAGTGAGATTATGGATATTTTATATGTGTATCTGCTCAAACTTGAAGCAGTGTAATGTTTCTATATGCATATAGTCTCTTCTGCATTTTTCCTTTACTTAAGTATATTCCCATGTTTCCTAGGGTACAGAGTGCCTTGACCTAAAATGTAAAATATAAAATGTAAAAC
Source organism: Mus pahari (assembly GCF_900095145.1). Classification (NCBI taxonomy): domain Eukaryota; kingdom Metazoa; phylum Chordata; class Mammalia; order Rodentia; family Muridae; genus Mus; species Mus pahari. The sequence continues at coordinate 51,088,211 of NC_034601.1, read as the reverse complement.
AGAGTTAGGCATTCCTTATTTTTAGTGAAAGATCACAGAAAACATCTCTGACCCTCATAAACCCTGGTCATGTCACTTTTGAAACTGTTGTCTGCTTGTCAGGTAGCTCACTTATTTCAGACTATTTCAGAGACATCCCTGGAAGTAAGCGTATGGACGTGGTATGTATGGAGGGAACGCAGGAATGAGCTGGCAGCAGACATGGAGTTAGATTGCTTCATTGAGGACTCGCACATGGTCCTGTTCCGTTAATCTCTGCACTGACCAGAGACTGATACCACCGTCCCATGAATAGTTACTAGAAGCTTTTGGGTTCTATCCTTGGGTTCAGTAGTTGAAACAAGAGCCAGAACCGGGTGGGCAATGTATGAGGCACCGTCTGCTAGGCGCTGAGCCTGCACTGGGCATCTTTTGACCTGTTTTCGTCATTATCTGGAAATAATCTTGACTATGACCTCATTTAAACATGTGATATGAATGTCAGTAAGATTTATCAGACTTGTGTGTAGTTTGCCATGTGTGTAATCCATGCCGCCTGAATTATTCCTGGAGGAATTTGATGATGTGGTCCTTAAATCTCATATTGGGAAACAAAGGAGGTTTGTTAGAATCACGTAAGGTCAGTAGTAAGTATTGTTTACTACTGGCAAATATGTCACCTTCTAGAAAAAGTGAGCTGGGATCCTAGATTTGGCCTTAATGGCTTCATGTAGAATCTTTAAAATAGTGGAGACATTCAGCCCTTCAGAGAAGGAGCATCAGAAGTGGTATTTAGGAGGACTATGATGCTGGATGAAAAGCCTGAATTTGATGGAGATTGGGGCTGAGAATATACTGAGATCATATTAACAGATCAAAAATACTCTTTACAGAAAAATGTTGTAATCTTTAAGTGTGTTTTTGATGATGTATTAGGGTTTTCCCTCAATAAATAACTTCAGAAGTCAAAGCCCAAGTTGGTGGGAAAGTTTGATTCATCTTATTGACACTCAAATATAAGCATGTTTTCACATCACATGCTTAAATGAGGTCATAGTCAAGATTATTTCCAGATAAATTTATAAAGTATAGACTAAGAGACTTTATTATTGTTAATATTAGTATAAATATCTGCAGATGGCCATTTAGCTGCAAATTTCAAACTTGTAAAATAGAAGAGGTTTAAAACTTTGACCCACTAATCTGCATCTAAGAATTTATTGTAAAGGAACAACTAGGAGTTATCACGACTTAGTTGGAATGTGAAGCTATCATACTGTTCTTTATTATAAAGTAAAAGTAATCTACATGTTCACAAAGAGCTCTGTTCAATTGTAATAAACCTGCATGCTATAGTTAGGGACTTAGAAATATGTTCTTGATATTTTGGTTAGTGAATAATTATAAGACACAAAAGTGTATAGTATAACTCAAGTAGATTGTGGCTTTTTATTCTTGGTAGCTGCCGTTTTGGCATAGATGACTTGAGCCTCTCTTTGGGGGTCATCCTTTTCTCTAGTTCCTTAGTAAAGTGCCCACCTGCTCTGCAGGTCTCACACTATTCTGCTTTTCCCATCACAACTGATTGTCTTCTATTCTGCTCTCCCACAACCATGCTAATTGATGGGCTAACCTATGAGAGTACATCAGTGGAAAATCACAGAAGCAGACGGATTGACTGTTGTGTCCCATAAGGGTCTTAGTTCATAATGTTAAATGTAAGAAGGGAGTAAGGATGGCTATGGCCTGTGAAACCAGCAGGATTATGGCAAGCAATGACTTGTGCTGACAAAGGGATAAAGTAGACACATGTGACATGATGAAAGTGGGAAGGGCTTAGGCTGAGTGAATTGGAAAAGAGTGGCGTCAAGGGGAGAGAGAAGACTGGACAAAGGGCCAACATAAAGCCTTTTGAGAATGCCACAATGAAACCTAATATTATATATGGCAAATAACTTTCTTAGTAAAAATTTTAAATGTTTTGAGGCTTTAGAATATACTTGAAAAGAGCTATGAAGAGTGTAGATCAAAAGTAAGCCCACTTCTCAGAGTGGAAGTGTTTGATATTTTGCAGCTTAGTTTAGGAAAGAGATGCAGTACTGTGTAGACTCTTATGACCGGTAATAGGCCCGGGTGGAGAGCTGGAGTCTTGGATACACTTAAAGCCATCACATTAGCTAAGATCATTTCGTGCATATAACAGGCTGTGCGCTTCTGAATACCACCACATTCAACATTTCTGCTTATCCGTGTGGAATGATTTCCCCAAAAGAGATCCCAGAAGTGTCTGGTTTAAAACAAAAAAACAAAACAAAACAAAAAACAGTTAATTGAACATTGTTTTAGCTCAGTACATTGTTTTACCATGTTCGATTCTTGGACTGTTTTAAAGCTACTCTGCACTGGAGGAAACAAGATGTGTCTGTGACTGGACAGTGACCCCTCCTTTCTGTCCCCCCCCCCCGTAGCCCCTGTGTTCATCAATCTGTAAGTCCTTGTTGCTCTTGCTTACATTTGTGTGTGTCCTCAACACCGTTTCACTTGATAGGATAGTTCTCATTTATTATCGTATCCTCAGATCCAAGCCAAGCCTAATTACATTCTCTGTTGACAATCTTCAGAATGCCAGTGACATGGCCCCATATATAAACAGTATTCTCTGAAGAAAGACGACCATAAAGAAAAAATGTAACTCTGATGTGTACTTTGATGTGTCCACTTGATTGGACCATTGGATGCAGATCACCAGTTAAGCTGTATTTTGGGGTGTGTCTGTAACAGAAGAAGTTATGTTTGGAGCAGACCTAGTAGAATATCTTACAGTCCCTAGCATTGGAGGGCACCACCGACCTTCGGAGAGTCAGAATAGAACAAAAGTTAGGAGGAGGTTGAATTATCGCACCTAAATTCCTGAGCCGATAGTTAATCATCAGCCTTCCCTGACCTGTGTCACTCCTGGGTTATAGCCCTGCAGACCCGGCCTGGCATTTGAGTGACCTGCTCTCAGGTTTTTATGTTACATCGCTTGTCCCGGGCCAACAGTTTGCAAACTGAAGACCATGAGACAATATAGTGTTTATAATTATATAAGTCAGTATATCAAAATAACTGTCTTTTGGGGTGCATAATATACATCTACATGTAATGTCATACTTGTCTGGAAAATGCTAGCCAACCCAATAGCAATATTTCCTTAGTGATTTCTATGTGACAGTCACTATTATTACACTCCCTGTATAGGATATCACTTAGTTATTACCTATAAGAGCTATAATTTTTTTCCTCATAAAGGAAGTTCAGGGACAGTTTTATTGGAGTTTTAGAGAAAAACAACAGGGCAAGCAAGATGAAAATATTGGCAGCTATCAGGAAGAGGAGATGGAAAGGAGGGAAGAGCTAGCCAGAGCTAGCCAGAGCTAGTCAGAGCTAGCCAGTGCTAGCCATTCCTTTCTACTAGGGTCGTAGAAAGCAGTCAGGTTTAGCAATGGAGATGAAGAAGCAACTGTGTGGCAGAGGGAGGCGTAGTCAAAGAATACATGCTAACCCAAACTGTCGAGGAAAGCATGCTTTAGTCAGCACACTAGAGAAAAAGCCATAGAAAGAAGGGAAAGGGAAAGCTTTACTTTTATGTGTATAAAAGCTTTTACCAGAAAACAGCTGCCTGGACAGACGCTCCATAATCAGCAGCTGGAGGGACATGTCATTTATTTATTATTTATTTATTTAGCGAGCAAGTGCCCTGTTCAAGGTCAGATAGCCAGTGAGACTGTGTGAAAGGATGACAGCATGCTCTGGTCCACAGCTGTCCGAACCCTAGTGTCTTCTGTTAACGGTGCCCCTCGCCATTGTCAGTGTCCTCATCGTGATGGCCAGATTCATTCGTAGTCACATCTCGGGTTAGTATGCCTCCTAGGAAAGTTTACTTGCACATTATAGATTCAGGACACAGTTCAAGTCCAGCATACTATCTTGAGGTCTATGCTTGATACCATAATTGCCATGGTGGTATACTTTAACACTCTTCTTCCACTTCGTATTTTATAGTCTGGATGGAAGGGACGTTTGAGGTGGACTTTCTATGTCCCGTCCTTGGCTTCCTATTTTATAGGGCAGTTAAGCTGTTAACTATGAGCCAGTTAGTAGATGTACTTACCAGTACTTGCTGCATGTCCTGCCTTCTCTTAGGGCTCTGCTGGCTGTTGAATAGTCACAGTTCTGAAATTCCCCTTTGCCTGACCCCTCATAATTCTGCTGCTTTGCTTTCTATACTATAAAACTAACAGGTGAGCTCTTCCTGAATTGTCCACAAGTTACTTTATGACCTTATGATATTATGATATTATAGCACTGTAGTTAGGTGTTGAGTTTCTCCTGGCTCTCGTGTAACACCAAGGCCAAGGTTAGGGTGCATGGTGATAATGCATGCCTTCTGGGGGAATGGCATTGAGTGTTCTGTTAGGAGACCTGGACCCTGCTCTGGCTTTGTATTTCTTCAACAACAAGTATTTTTAACTTCTTACTTGGAACTTAGCAGGTCCCCCCCCTTTTTTTTCAGTTCACAAATCAGAAGGTTGATCTACAACTGTTGTAGGTCAGATTGTAGGATTCTGAGGTTTCTGTAACTTTTGGTGTGTATCTGAATACCAGTGCTTTAATTGGAATGACCCTGGCAAGAGTAGAAAGGTTCTGCATGACCTGGATTTGCAGATATTAGGTTTAGTTATGAGTATGTGATACTTGAAAAACCTAGATGGCCTTTAAGAATGGAAGCACAGACTTACAATCGGAAGTTAACATTAGTGGCACTGTCACTCTCACCAGCCTCTCGAAGAGGTGAGCTACATTTCACATTGCAACTGATCTGATGGCAGACCCAAGTTCCCACTTTCTCGAGCTCCTAGTTCATCGTCAAACCACGCTGCACTTGTTACTGCCTTTTTACATCTCTAATCTTTTGAATAGGGTAAAGTTGCTAATCATTCTACATCCAAATTTATATTCACAGTTATTTGTGAAGTTTAGCTTAGCTATCTGGGAAGGAAAACACTCAAATAGCATCAGCACTGCATCCACATTGTGACCTCTTTAGCTAGGTGCCATGCATACAATCAGCCAAACTATACAGTTACATGGATATGGTTTAGTGGCATCTGTTAAAAGTTAAGTTGTGATATATGGTCTTAAATGGGTTTTTGGTATTCATGAGGAAATTAATTTCTCTGATTCCCTGGGTAGCTGCTGTGTTAGGTATCAAGTGGGATGCATGAACAGAAGACTGATCCCATTATAATTTTTATAGAATTATATATTTGTGGTGGGTTTCCATTTTGTTCTGACAAAGAACTGGATACGACAAAGGTCAGGTGGGGATCTGTCACCCGTGTTACTACTTGCTGGACATAGCCTAGAGAATATGCAATACAAATAACTTCTTGCCAGCCAACTGAGAAGAAATGATTGCATTTGCATGCAGTGTACTTTACAACAATGACTTAGTGTGCATCAAATTTAAAACCACTGCCTTTCTAAACACTACTTTTTAAAAGTGAGTTTTAAAGCATTGTACACATTGTGAGATATTGGAAAAGCAAAGCTGATATTTAAAACCAAAGATGCTAAAAATCCTTATGATCACAGCTGCAAGATATAAGATTCTCCTGAGCAGCTGGTCCCTGTGAGCATCCATCACATATTATTTTATTATATGGTGACATTTTTCCTATATGTTAAAATGATAAGCAGCATGATTTCAAGGCTACATTGTGTCTGTTTTTTATGGTAAACATATCTGGCTTCTAATGTAGATGAAGCTCTCCCTCAACCCCATCTAGCACAGGATTGTCTTATAGAATTACACGTTATACAAGCTAAGCACCTAAGTACTTAACTCATTTATGTAAAAATTTATATGCTTGATCTATTCATTCATTGGTGTATTTCAAGGGCCTATATGCAAAGCTTCCAGTGAATTTGATGTTTTGGAGAGAAGGAGTTGAAAGCAATCTAAGTTGTCTACTTAATGAGTGAGTTAACAGTAAGATCAAATGGGAGTTAGTACTTCAGTCGTCTTGCCTGAAGCAAGTCTACTGGTAGCCTTGTCACATTAGAGAGGGGACCTAATGGCCTTAGTTGCTTCTTGTCAAAGTTAAAAAGGAAGTGGTTTGTTCTTCACTGAACTGAACAGTGAAGGGCTGGTGCAGAGTGTGATCAAAGCACCAACCTTTGACTGCAGGCTCCTGTTGACCTCCTCCGGTAGTGTGCACCCACCCCCACCCCCCCCAGTCACTAGCTAGTCAAACAGGGTAGAAAAGGAATAGAAGTCAAGGCTTGTGATGCCTTCTTCAGTGTGGCTCCTAAGTAGATAATGTGAGCCTCTGCTCTGTACAGTTGGATTATCAGCATTAAGTGACTTGGCCAAAATATTCTGAAATGTAATTTAGGGCTTTAAAAACTTCTTGAGTTGAAACCACCTTTTCATACAGTCACCATAATATTATCTGCTTCCTGACTTAGTAGTCCTTTCAGGAGCATAAATCTAGTAATAGATGTGGTGTGTTTTAGTCATAGAATGAATGGTTTTTAAAGAAGAAATTTTTTTTCTCCTTTGCATCCCCCACACCCCATTTACACTAAAGAAGAATTCTGCAGGGTTTTTTTTTTTTTTTTTTTTTTTTTGAAAGCATATAAGAAATTGGCATTTCACTCACAGGAAATTTTTGCAAAATTATACTGACTGAAAATGATTTTTGCTTGGCTCTTCTGTGCTGCCGTCCAGAAAGGCCAACAATTCCTGGCGTTGCTTCAGTGTAAAACTTTCACACGGACTGCACTTTAATTCAGCCGAGTGTATAGAACCCAGGTCAGTGACACGCATGCTCCCTCAGCCGAACTTATCCCTGAGCAAGAAGCCGTCATGAAACATGGTATGATTGGGTAGTGTGGACCCAGCAAACCACACGATTTCATCTACGTTAACAAGCTTGGGAGCGTGCTTTTCAGAACTGATTCCTGTCCCCACCCACCCTCAGTGGGAAAGCCAATTGCTTACTGATTACGACAGCGACATCACTTAGCAAACATTTTGGCCCAAACTCAATGTGTGACATCAGGCTTCTTTAGGCTTTTTCACATAAAATGAATTTTCCAAAGAAAACACAAAAATTGAGCCTTCATTTGAAATCTATTATTTTATCCTCTAAGGTCTCATTAATTACTTAATTTTTTTCTCTGTAGATATTAACTGATACTTATAATGAATTCTAAACTCTCACAGTGTTTTTTTTTTTTTTTCCCCAGACTTTTTAATCAGATAGTACTCTCCCAACCTTCTTTGAAGTAGGATTTATATCTTGTTTTACTGTAGTACGAGAGTCTGCAAATTCTGGAGGGACTTACAACACTTGGGGCGAGTTGTGAATACCATTCTGTGTTCCTTTAGGAAAAGGTAGTCTTGCTTTTGTGAATGGGCGACTCTCACCACAGTGTAAAGGATTCAGTGATGGTGTGTGCCTTTCCATGACACTTGATGTCTCATTCTCTTCTATGTAAACAAGTACCTCTGTGTGTGTGTGTGTTGAATTGAGAAGCCACCAGGGTTCCTCCCACTGGAGTCTCTTCCGTGCTCTATTTTGTTGTATGATGTTCACTCAAGAATTTCATGTTCATGGCCTTAAAGTAGTTGGATGTCAGTCATGCCACACGAGGCTTGCAGCCTTTCTGGCAGCAGGCTGGAGCAAGTGTTGAGGGGAATGAATGTACCAGCAGTGCCAAGAGACAGGAACTGTAAGTACAGGCAAAGCAAAGGAAGAAAACTTTGTGTGTTCTGTGAGTTGAGAGGAAGTCTGACATCCTCACACCCAAATGGTTCTATCTGGAAGCTTTTCCTTTGTAGTAGAAATGGGTGAATGCTCACTCAACTATTACATTGGCTAAGCAAGGAGTATGCCACAATCTGCCCTCGTCATATCTGTTCAGTTTGATTATCCTTTAAGAGTTTATATCCTGTACGACAAAAACGAATCCATTGAATTCTTCCTCTCAAGCTCATTTGTTACCTGTGGAAATGCCATCTGTAGCAAACTGCTTCCAAGGTGTACACGTCCCTCTGTGTCCTTCCCTCTAGCCCCTATGCTCTTTCCACTGATCTTTAATTCAAATTTCTGTGTTTTGCCTCTTTGCTCTCTGGAATAAAACAGCCGTGTCACCTACTTCCCAGTGTTGGTGTTATTCTGGCTGCCCTAGCCTTGCTCCAGAAGATGAGAACAGCCCTGAACATGAGAATCCTACCCCATCGTCCCTTCACATTCTCAGCCTGAATCTCTGTCATCTTGCATCTCATGTGGTCAGCCCCTGGATAGGGTCAGCCTGCACCTCTTTGTTCTCTGCCTGGCAACACTCTGGCCATGCTCAGTGAATGTTCACAATATGGGGAGATGAAAGAAAGTGTCTGTTAGCAAGTCAATGCCAAGACAGTATGGGGGCCAAATTAGGCCACTAGTGCCAAACCACAGGGTTTCAAGATCATATTTAATATAACATTGTCTCATTGAATAATAAATTGTATATTTGTACTGTCTGAGTTGAATCTTCCCTTGGTGCCAGATTTCTTGAGCTTTTAAAATGTGTTCTTGCAGATACCTCAAGAGTTCATAAGGTTCAGATTCTCTAGGGTATTTCTCACTTTTCCTCCCATGTTTCAAATAAACAACCTAGGAAAAATAGAGTACTTATAGGATACAGGGATGCTTAAGTAAGTGTTTACCAGGAATTCTCCGAAAAGAAATGAGACATTACCATTAGCTGGGACACTGCTGGAACTTTGGTTTCCTAACTGAAATACTAATTGAAAATGTCTTGGCTCAGTTTGGTAGTGTAAGCCTTTAATTCCAGCACTCTGGAAGATGAGGCAAGGAAGGTTGTCTCTAGCTCGATGCCAGTCTGTGTGACACAGTAAGACTGTGTCTCAAAACCAACATAAAACAAAACAGAAATTTTTGTGCAAAGCAGTTGAGATAGCTAGGGTTTTGATCCCCTTTTCTATGTTATTCTGTGGTTGTGTTGCAAACAGTGTACTGTGCGAGAGCTAATGGCTGGTGCCTGCCCCTCTTTGCTTTTCTCCTCCTGAGCTTACACCCTCTTCTACAGCCATGTAGAGTGTTCCACTTCCCTTAGGACTCACACCACTTCTTGCCCGCTCACACACTCATCCCCGCTCACACTGAAAGTCACTTTGAACGTTTGCTTAGGGACTCTTTCTCTCACTCCCTGAGAGAATTGGAAATTCAGTATTTATATTCCCATAATTAGTATTGTGCTGTATTGATAATACCGTTAGACCTAAGCTTCCCTCACGTGGACGCTCAGATCTTTAAGACCAGAATATGCTTCCTATTAACCCTTCCAGGCCACTGTAACATTTGTAACACTAACCCTTCCAGGCCACCGTAACATTTGTAACACTTTGCAGAAGAGGCTATTGTTTAATCCAGTGCAGCCTTTACCTCTCACATTCCTGTTCCAATAAGTTTATGAATTCATCACTCTTCTCCATATATTCTTTGTGTTTTCTCTTTTCTTCCTCCATCTCTATTATGGTTTGCCGGTGGGATTTTTCTACCATTAAGAGTTGTTCCAAGATCCGCTTGTGAGATTCTTTATGCTTTTCTATGACTTTATCCAACTACAAGAGAAAATGTATTTGTTGCCTGTTAATTAGAAATTATTCACAATACCTTCATATTTCAGTCTCTTACATATTTCTGTGCTTTTACCAATTAACTTGATAGATTTCTTACTCCTTAGATAGTTTTGAAAACATAATTTTACAGATTAAATGCAAGGTATAGCAACTGATAAAAATAATGATTTTTTGCTTTGTTTTGTCATGTAAGATTGAAAAATTATGACTTATGAATTTAATATCACATACCATTTTATGATATTTAATGCACATCTTAAAAGGCATGCAATTAACCGAAAAAATCCAAAGTACAGAGTAACCAAATGATTTCAGCAAAGCTAAGAAGTAGTTTAGAACCTGATGAATTCCCTCTGACGTCTAAATTCCTACACTGACTGGTCAGTTTTCTCATGTGGGCTCAGGGTGACAACTTATCAAACGTTCTCGAAAGATTTGACTCTGTCATTGTTGATGATTTTAATAATCTTGGCCAGTCGTTTTGTGACTGTTAAGTTGTATTGCCTGCCTGTAGAGGCCTTGCTGATATCTAGTTTCCTAAAAGGTAGTGTTGAGTTTTTTATAAAACAAGGTATTAAACCACTTATAGACAGCTAAAAATTGCATGTCATTGGCATGGAGAAATCAAGAGAGATTTGAACTGAATATGCTTATACTTTCCCTAAGAAGATAATATAAACCTAAGAAACAATTGGGGACAGTGTAGGTGGCTGACCACTAAGTACTAAAGGACTCTCAGGGAATGAGTGCTAGCCCTCTCCTTTAGCTGGCTGTGTAGATTGACACTAAGAAGGAAACAGTAACACTTGGTAGCCATTTCAGGGCCAGCAGAAGTAGTAATGTCAAGCTTGCTGGCTTGCTTTGTTTGTTTGTTTATTGTGTGGAAGATTTAAATAAGCTGCTTTCAGAGTTAAGAGTAAAATAATGATAAGATTAACTTAATCTAAGAATCAGTTGATGTAGGAAAAACACTCAACTAAATTTGGCCCTCAATTTAGATCAATGAATAATCATAAATATTTAATAAAGGAGAAATAAATACCTGAAAGAAGTTCACTAACTGCAAAAGAATAAAATAAAAATAAGCCTATTCTTAGGTAGATGGTCGTAATTGTCTAGATGTGTGTATTAACTTTAGTTAGCCAGCATATAATATAGATTTAAATGAAAATATCTTTAGGTTGCACAGTACCATGTACAGTGAATATATACTATGAAAATTTTGCTTTATAGGAAAAATCATCATATAATGTATCATCTAGTTTGTAATGAACTAAAATAAAAATTGTATTCATTGCCAAGAGAGGCTATAGACTCATGGACTTCTTGCTTTCTAGTGTGTTTCGTCCATCTTGTGCAGTGACCACAGTGTTCGTTCATCGTGGAATTGGGAGGAAGGCTAGAGAGGGCCGGTGCCATGCACCTGTTCCTTGGTCTCCTGGCACCTGGTTTCCCTCCCTCCTGGTTCTTCCCACATGACTGAGTGTGCTGTCTTTCCCCAGTAGGAATACTCATTCTCTAGCCCAGTGCTTCTCAGCCTGTGGGCTCCACCCCTTTGAGGGTCAAGCAACCCTTTCATGGGGGTTGCATATATCCTGCATATTAAATATTTACGTTATGACTCACAACCAGCAAAACTATAGTTATGAAGTAGCAACAAAAATAATTTTATCGTTGGCTGTCCCAGCATGAGGGTTAAAGGATCCAAGCACCGGGAAGATTGAGACCCACAGTGTATGCAGACTCAACTGTACCTTGTGGAATTAGGTTCTCATTTTCATTCCATTCTCCATGTCTCCCACCCAGTTTTGAGTCACATTGGGTTCAGGGAGCTCTTGTATCACACAGTGATACAGGATTGCTTTATATTCATAGTGGGACCTAGAAGCCTTCTTTTCCTCCTCCGCTCCAGACATTTTATTCCCTCCATTTGCTCCTTTACAGAGATGTTTGCCCCTTCCTATCAAAGCCCAATTCCCCGAGACTTCCTTCCCTCACATCCTGTGACTCTAGAAAAATGGTGTGAATCTCCTACATGCTGTTCAGTACAATCACCAGACAGTTTGCATTCATGACAGCATCATCAGAAAGCTGGTGCATAATGACCTCGTAGAGAAGATGCTCCCTGAAGAGGCTTGTTGATTCTGGAGATGCTTTAGTTTGTGTCTAAAGGTTTATTCCATGACTTAATATATTGGTATGCCTCGTAGAAAATATGACAGTGCTTCTTGCTTGAGTCTCTGCACTGCTAATGGGTCACGCAGTAGACTTGACTATTCCTGAGCACATGGAGTTTGGCAAAGTCACCTTTCTACTTTCTACTTTAGATTCTTCGTTTATTTAAAAAAAATGAATGGAATTAATGATTCCTGAGATCAAATCTGCTGCCTTAATTTTTACAAGGCAACAAGTATTCAACTGCCTCTTCTGTCATTTGAATGCCAAGTCTGTCTGCTTTCACTATGAAGAGAAAACAAACTGGCATTACCAGGGACCATGGTAAGGCACTGTATCATTAAATGCCAAAGGATTATCAGAGACCGCCCCTCTTTTTGTTTGTAGATTGAGGCTGGGAATGAAAACAGCAATACTTGTTAGCCATTTTAGGGGGCACCAGGGTAGAAAACTTAAGAAGTGGCTTCCTAATGTTTTATGTGCATTGATAACTTGTAGTTAGTAAGCCCGACTCCTGCCCCTGTATCATCAAAATTCAGCTGGTTGGGTTGGAGTTCTCCTTTCCATGGTCACAGCACAGAGAGCTCTACTATTTTTGTTTGTTTTTAGCTGCTGACTTTTTAAAAGGAAATAATAATGGCCTTTGTTTTACTGTATACCGAGTAACAGACCACCCTAGTATGGGTTTGATGGATGGTTGTGTGGTTCTCCCTGTTCTTTTCATTTGGCTCTTGGTACATTGTCTTTCCTTTATTGCCTTTCTTTTATTTGCTCTAAATATACTTGTTATGAAAAGAATTAATTTAGACAACAGGGAAATTGTTTAGCCAGTTTAGTAAATTGAAGGTAGCCAACTCAACTATTCATACAACAGCACACTTCTTCCTTGTCTGGACTGACACCTGGTTTTCCTTGATAACACTGGGATTCATCATCTCTGCACCACAGACCCTGGAACTGGGCCTGACTCTCAGGCCTCCGTTCTGCCACTCCCTGACTCCTCTGAAAGCTCTCCTTTGTTTCCTTCTCTTTCCCTCCAGCCATTGTCAAATAAAGTCAAAAGGTCACAGGTTGTATTTCAAACTGACTTTGTCCTTTAATGTCCAATACTGGAAGTTTATGGGTTATACCAAATGAAAAGCCAGTCTATGGAAATTTCTCCGTCATTCTTGCTTCCATATTTATCTTTCTTTGGTGTAGCTTACCTATGCATTTGAGAATGGTTTCATATTTCATCCAGGACTTTATTTTATTCTTTAATGATGCAGTTTCATAATATAGTTTTCATTATTGCTGGAGTTGGGGATTGGCTGTGTTCTGACTAATCCCTACTCATCCTTTGGATCTTGGCTTTCTCGGTCTATTTTACCTTCTTCCTGCCTGTTACAGCACTTGACAGTACTCTGTTGTGCTGTCCTGTGAGGCCATCTGACCTTCTCCATAGGAAGCATCCTGGAGACAGGAACCATGACAACCTTTATATATTAGCTTTTTAGTAATACTTAATTAAGCAAATGAGTAAAGTAGAGTTAAGTTAAATTCTGCAAAATACTTTAAGAATTGTCTTAAGGCTCTGGTACTTTTATTCTAGTATCTTTGAGAGTCTAAATGTTAAATTTTCTGTGATGACTTTAAGAAGAACTAGCAATACTTTAGGCATCAACTGCAATATTGACTTCTAATACAAAACTCCAAAGTAAAATGAATCACAAAGTTTCAGAGTTTCTGGAATGAGTTCTGGTCCTTTTTACCCTCGTACTCACACTGTACCACAAATCTGCTCCATCTTTCCTTCAGGCTCATATGCCCTCCTGATGTCATTCCGTATCAGTGTTCATCCCAAATCCTCCAAAAGGAGAAGTTGTTCTTCTATGTTACTAATCTTTAAGAGTTAGATAAGCCCCTTCTAGATTATCTGACACATGGGTTCTTCATACAGATTTCCTACTGTATGACTGAGATATAGACTATATATATATATATATAAGATTTGTATTCTTAATGGTCCACACTCCTCTCCATCTTCCTTTTCTTCAGCCTCATCTAATAAATTCTTGTTAGAACTCCCCTTTACTTTCTGGATGTCTCTTCTCATCTTACCTATTAAATAGAGGAGCTATGTAAGTAGTTAAGTGGGCTTCAAGAAACTGATAACCAAGGACAAAGAAATCTAGAAGGGTGAAGTAGAAACCATGAAAGAGAAAAATTGGCAGAACAATTGATACTGTGTGAGAGATTGGGTGTGGCTGTTGGTAGGTAAAGGGATATCTGTAGAAGTGACCATCAAAGAATGTTGGATTAGTAAAGCAAGAAAAGATTAGGAGTAACATTCAGGGACACTTTACAGGGACAGGACTGCCAGTTGATGTGTCCTGTTCAGCATGTTTACACCAACCATGGATTTGCATTGTTTCTCATGTAGTTCGTGTGTTTGTCAAGCCTGGCAGAAGCATGTTGGGAGCCAGGATAGTTTCAGCGTTGTTGACGTGCATGCAGCCTCAGTTCCTTTTGTTTAAAATTTGGATTAAGGCATAAATCAACAGACTTTGGGTGGTCTCATCCTCATCACTTAGAAAAGTACATTCACATGACCAAACCACTTCAGAATTTGGCAAGATGGTAGCCTTCTCTCATGAGATTCCCAAGACAAGAGCATTAGAGGTCAGTCCTGAGCTAGATTGCCAGAGCAAGGGGGAGGGGGTAATTTGTCCAAAACTTGCTTTCATTCTCCCAGCCTTAACTCATATTCTTAGCTGTTTCCTTTTATAAAAATGAAAATTTCCATTTAGGTCTCTGAGGAACCTAGAAGAATAAGAAAGAATATCAGAGTTTTCGAAACTTCAACCAAGAAAAAGGAGCAAGAAGCATCTCCTCGGTAGGCAGCAGGGCCATGCTTGCGCTCCTTCCCCTCGCAGCCGCGGGATGCGGTGGGTAGGAGAAAGGTCCTCGCTGTCAGGCTGTCAGAACACAGCTATCCCATCACCTAAGCCTCTGGACTTTGGATAGTTTAGATAATTTCTTTTTAATGATCAAACTTTGTATGACATAATACCTCACTGTTTTAACCTTGATAATTGAACTGGATCTGCTTTTTATTATAGTCTGGATAGCTGTCAAGCCCCAATACATACACTTGCAGCATTTGTGCCTTATGTGAGCTCTTCCATCTTATGTTTCAGTGTGATTGTAAGAAACAAGAAACAAACGAAGGTGGAAGCGCCTTGGCTATCATTCGCCTTTCTCCACCATAGAACATTATTATTTATTGATTTGGGAAGGTTTTAAGAGCACTGGGATGTGAAACTGTGAAAAACTGAGATGTGTAAGCCACGATCGCTGGATAGGCCCAGGCCCTTGGCTGGCAGCGTGCTTCTGCCTTCTAAGTGCCCGCGCCTGGTGCGGTGCTTACCTCATTCATCGGTTTCTCATAGATGTCCTCCTGCCATGGGCCAGATTTTGCTTGAAAAGCATCTCTCTGGAGAGCCTCCAACACCTTTTTTGGAGTGACAAACCCATACTGAGCTTCTAGCAAAGCCAGGTCTATTTTTTCAGCCCTTAAAATGCCGATGACTTCATCTCGAGCCTACAAGAACAAACAGTATTTCAGAAAGATGGTCCTATCGACTCCCAGGCTCAGCACACAGGCTCTTCTTGTGACAGCCAATGGTATTTTGCATGTTCTTTCAAATATAAGTGAGCCATAATTTGTACCTTCACTTTCATGTTAACAGTTAACAGTCTTTTACAAAATGGTCACTTTACTACACTGGGGGCTGTTTCCTTGGTCCCAACAGGAGAGGACATACCCCTCAGTGGACTGCCATTTGGGCTTCCAAACGTTAGGAGGTAATATTCTTCTTATATGTAGAGGTGTTTGTAGGTTTTTGCACAAATAAAATAATATATGATGCTGAGGGGCTAGTGTACTTGGGATACAGAATTCTCACTGTTATTTTAAACCAATGGAGAAGCACTCTGGCATGAGTACTGAGATGAGCCTGTGAGCAGAGGATGTGGCCTTTCACGGCACATGTGCCCATTTCCTGTCAGGATGACAACCCCCTGTTAGGTGTGATTAGCTGTAATTATTTTTTGAGTCGGTGGAAGAGAATTGTGTTTGTGTAGTCAAGCTTTGCTTTTGGAGCCACATGAACATGAACCACAGCTGTCAACTTCTCTAGCAGCAAGCGCACCACAGTCACAGGCAGGCTTCCCCTTAGATGGTGGTAGGGATGGCCCCAGCCCAGCTGACCTGCAGTTCTCCCTCCAGAATGCTGAGCAGAAATAGTAAGTCATCTCTTGAGAGGTCTTCTGTTTGGTGGCCTTTGCCAGTGTGTGACTCCTCTGACACGGGACGTGGAAGGACCCCTTGTGACTCACACGAGGGGTCTTTTTTTTGTGCTCTGTGCTTCGTGTCCTGGATACTGTCCTGGAATTTGCTATGTCTTGGGATTTGCTCTGGGGCCGAGCCCTCAGCGTGGCTGCTTCTGGAACGCATTCTTCAAGGACTGGAAGAAGAGAAGACAATGTGCAACTCCTACTAGACATAGAGTTTTATAAGTACCTATTACGCCTTAACAGCACTACGTTCTTGTAATGTTTACCACAGCCACAAACTTGATCTTTCTAATATGTGCAAGAGAGAAGGGTACTACCAGATTCATAAATCATGGTCTTATTTACACTTCTCCTTTTAAAGTCAACATTTTAAAAGCTTGTTCTGCTGTGATTAAAGCCACTTATGTCCGTGGGTAAACAGACTGTGTTTGAACTTTATCCACCACACATTCCACCACAGGAACCCAGGTCATACCTCCAACTGTGGCTGAGTGCTTACTTACATCAAAACATACTTAACATAATTGTGAAAGGATGAGGGTGCTAATGATTTTGCCTTTCGCTTCATATTTCTTCCTTTGAAAGTTGTTGCTACTTTATTATGACTGTGGTTTTGTCTTGTTAACTTTGGAGCTTTTGGCACATTGAGAAAGGCGTCAGGAGTCCACTGGAGAATACTTTAGGTTACTTTGTTATTAAGGCAAAGTTTAGTATTAAAAACATCCAGGCTCGCTTCTTGACTATCTTCCTAACCGCCTAAAAATTCCAAAAGTATAACTGAGGTAAGTCACAGCTCATACTTGGTACTCTCCTTTGTTCAACAGTGGTATCTGGGCAGAATAGCTGACAGGAAATGGACCATATGAGCTCCCTTAGGTGGGAATAAGCTAGTCAGATTATGAACAAGAAAAGCTATTTTACTTTGAGGTTTCTGACTAGATTGAAGCTTATAGTAGACTCCAATAACTAACATCCAGGCAGATAACTTTCTGGTGTTCATTTTGTTGAGGAAGTATTTTCATGATCTATAAAAGTCATTATGTAGACCAGGCTGTCCTCGAACTTGTGGCAGCCCTCCTGTGTCTGCCTCCTGGGTACTGAATGAGACTGCCATCATGTAGTACCATACTCCCCGACCACCACCACCAAATCCTGAAATCACTGTTGCTTACTTTCAGTATCCAATAATATCCTTTAAAATCTAGGGGAGGGGTCACTGCAAGCATACACGTTAACTGCTGCCATGTGCTACCATGTGTGGTCGTGAAACTTTAGGAAGTTGCTGTGTAGAAGAGAAAACAGCTTTCTATGTAGTGTATTGTGGAAACACTTATGTGCACGTCACTGAATAAGATATAGTATTACTTTCATGTTTTTAAGCCAATGCATGGAACATGTTGATATGTTTCTAAAACTTGCTTTTTTTAATCCTATATTTTAAAAATTCATCTTTATTCTTTTTTCTGTAGTTTATATTTTTTGCTTGCTATATAGAGTTTCATTGTGTGAATAGTATACCATTTACTTACCTATTTTCTCTTCATAGATTTTTTAAAATAACTTACCCTCCCCCATCAAACACACACCATTAGCAATAAGTCACTTGGGACATTCCTGCTAATATTTTTTTCTAATGTATATGCATTTTTTCTTAAAAATAATTTTTAGGAAAAAATATGAGTGGAATTTTGAGCTGTGAAGTATGTGTGTTCTACAGTATCACTAGAGATGCTTGTTCCTCTAAATGGAGCATTGTAAAACACCTTTTGCATGCTACCTCAAGACCCGTGAGAACAGTGTAAAGTAGAGCATAGCATCTTCATTGTGTAGTGAGGATATGGAAGGAAGCACAGGGAACTTCCTAAGTAGAAGTTAGTGAAATAGTGAAAGTACATGCAGTCCCTGAGCCCACATTTTATCAAACAATGTCAAAACGCCACTATGCTGTTTTGCTTAAGACAAATATAGAACAACTGTCCAGAAAAGAGAAAGAAAGACAGATGCTTGCTGCCTGGCAGGGAACTCCTAACGTAAGTGCAGGATCAGTGAGCAATGATCTGAGGAGAAATTATCACTAGCTCTTTCCTGAGTATCCAGGGACAGTTCATTTATTTGAGAAAAGAAAAAGTGCAGAAGTAGGGTGTGTGTGTGTGTGTGTGTGTGTGAGAGAGAGAGAGAGAGAGAGAGAGAGAGAGAGAGAGAGAGAGAGAGAGAGAGATAACTTGCATCTAATATATTTTGTTACTTTGTTACTTGGCTGGGCACCAAGTACCTGAGCCCTGACAGACCTTTGTCAGCCTCTAAAGTGACTGGAACTAAACCGTACCAGGCAGGCATGATGATGAATGGGAGATGTGAATATGGAAAATCCTCCTATACATCTACTAATTTAATTGTAAATGGTGTTCATCCACTCCTATATTAACATAGTCTGCGCCTTATAAAAATGGATTTAAGGATAAAAAGGGAAAATATAAATGTAAATTGTGTTTCTAATAGTTTTTTTCCAGTCATTGTATTTTCTTAAACACCTCAAGGATACACTTACTCTCCACTGTGGAAACAATGTATCTTATAATGCATATATTGGGTGGGGAGAGTTGCTGAGGATGGCTTGCCAATTATTTGTTCTACTACAGAGCCTCAAGCCCTGATACAGTTAATCACTGTTGCTCCTGGAATGTGCCTTCCCTGATGCCCAATTCAAGTGAGTCTTCCACGGGGTGACCGATTTGCTCCTTGTACTTTGTGGGCCTTCTGTCTCAGGTGTCTGTCATTGTTCTAAAGTATTCTAAAACTACAGCAGTAATGGCCATCATGACTCAGAATCCTACAGTTCACTCTGTAGCTTTATCCTGTTGTACTGGTCTAAGATGCAATGTTTCACATGCACCTAGCTATAGGCTGGCTATTTGGAATGCTGGGGCGTTAGCCAGATTGCCATATGGAGTTTCTCTATCTAACAATAGTTCTGGTCTCACCCTTCAGTAGGCTAGAGCCACATTCACCATTGTAGTGCCAGAGCAGCACAGCCACAGTGTTTCTACTGAAACTCCTGCTCTTGCTTTATGGGTCGATGTATATCACAAGGCCAGCCCAGATACAAGAGTGGGAAAACGAATTCCTGTTGTGGATGGAGGAAGATGCACACACAAAAGAATCAGAGGCATTTGACAAAGTCCACCTTGCCTACAGAATAAAAAAAATCCTATTTAGAAGTGATTAAAAAAAACAACAACACTTTTACCTCTAGTTGTATTTTTCTTAAAGGATTTCTATGCTGTATTCTATGATTCTTTGATTACGTACTTCTGTAGGGAACAATTTCCTATGAATAAGAATCACCCTGTATTCTGTTATTAATCAGTAAGTATTCCTCTTCCCTTATCATTTTTCCTAGGTATGCCCTTCCATTATAGCAAGGTAATAGAAGCTCCTGTTAGCTGAGCGCTTGCCCAGCCTTGCTCTGGAGAGCTGCTCTTTCCTTAGGCTGTTCAGGCTGCAGCAGAGGCCTCTGAGTATCTTCTGTGCATGCTGCTCTTCCTTCACTCTTAAGTGGCAAAGCTGAACTCTGCTGAAAGAGAGCCTGTGACAATCTGCAAATAGAAAAACAACTCCAAAATTTTAATAGCATGTTTTTTGTTCTTTTAAACATGATTATTCTTTGTTTGTTTTTGTTTTGTTTTGTTTTTGTTTTTCTTCTGAGACTACCAGGTCTGTTTGGGAACGAGAGTGCGTAGCTTTGTTATTGCTGATTAGCGGGGCAGTACTCACATTGATTGAGAACAGACCCAGCATGTATAGGTGCCTGGTCTACTGAGTGAATATGTCTCTACATGTTTATAGTGGTGGAGTTTCCTTCCCCCACTGCCAACAACCACAACATGATCAGTAATGAGAAGTAATTACGGAGAGGAAGAAAACAAAGGCATGAATTTCACGATACTCATGCATTATACTATCAGTGACTTCATTGTTTCTCTTGGCAATTTTAAAATCCATCTGTGCATGGCCCAGAGATACAGACTGAGGTAAAGAAAGATGTATTTGCAATGGTGGTTTAGGATTGTTTAAGTGTCACTTCCCAAAACTTGCAGGGAGGGTGGTGGATAATTGCTTTTTTGCTTTAAATACTAAATGCCAAATAATGGTGACTTGCTGCTTTCAGAAAGTACCAATAGTATGCTACCTTGACTGTCCTTCATATGATTGTGACCTTTGAGTTCATAGACTCTGAGGATCAGGAGACCTGACGTCTGCTTCCAGTTCCTCCCTTAATTAGGCAGGCCTGACTTCCTGCTTACAACATGAGAAATAAGATCATTCAAGATGGAACAAGAACCAGGGCTTCTTCCCCTTGACCTCTACTTTTGTTTCTTGCTCAATAAATAATAGATCCCCTGACAGCAGGCCCAGGGCCTGAGACTAGATGAACTCTGAAGTCTTGGGGCTTCCCACACTGAAGTTTTGTGATTCTCTGTTGTCTTGTATCTATGGATACAAATACCATGTAGTTGGCAGTGAGAAGTAGATTGGATTTTGTTTTCCTATGTAGTGACCTCGGTCTGTTTTTCTTTGGTTTAAGCTAGTTGAAATTATGGCATATTTTGGTAAGAATGTGTCAATGTAAGAGAAGGACTACAGAAATTTTGCAAGCTTTTTTTCTTAATTTAGTTATAGAAAATAGGCATATGTAAATAGAAACTTATTCTATGCACCGAGTCAAGTCCTTACCAATAAAACTTTTTGAAGTCACTTTATTAATCTTGTACATCAAAGTGTTTATTCCACATAACTGACCAGTTATTCAGAAATACTTTTAGTATAATGTATGATTAATTTCACATGTGAATTATGTAAGAAATATGATGACAATATTTTATTTGCATAAAGTAACTTGGGAAAGGCTCCAAAAATCAGTTTGGGTCTTTTACATTTAATTTAATATTAAGGTAACCAATCAAAAGTACTTTGAGTTAAAAAATAATAGTAGCAGTGATAACTAACATAATCATTACAATACTATTTATTTTTCCTCTCTCCATTTTTTGGGGAAGAAAACTAAAAGTTTGGAATTGTTAAATAACCAGTCAAAGGTTATACTTCTAAAAAGTAGAATAGCAAAATTGAGTTCTAATTTGGTCTTCTATGTACAGTACCCATAAAATCACCACCTTGTAGCTTTTTAGAAGTTATAAAAGTATAAAAGAAAATAGTAAAGGAAAATCCTGGTTCAACATTAAGTGTCCATGGTACTGCCGGACTTGTTAATTCCTGAGGAGCCTGAATCCCACAAAACTGCCAAGTAACAAATCCACAAGCCTTTAGCTTTGGAGCAGCTGGTGTATTCAGTAAGATTTGTCTTCTTCTGTGTATTATACATATGTAGAAACATACTTGAATATACGGTTATTCTCAAATATTAGCTTTCCTTCCTGACCACCTTGCTAACATTTTTGAATGACAGGAAACCTACTTCAGCACAGAATACAAGTCTTGTGGAAATCGGTAGCTCTGGGATTAAACCTTTGCTCCAAGGGGATGTTTCTGCAACCTTGGATCTGAGTCCTCCCTGTGAAATGAAGATAATGGTAACTTCTAGTGGATTTATGGTGCACCCTGTGAGCGAGTGCACAAGACTCCTATTGTTGCCCGGGTCCCCATGTTTAGAGGACTTGAACCTCAGCAAGATTTACTGGATGACTGAATCATGCAGTTCTTCCTCAGCAGAGCTGGTTGGGTGAGAGCTGCTTCCTGGTAAAGATGATTCATCTATACACCACTGGGTAGAAGTGCAGAAAGAGATACTGACGATCTGCTGAAGTGGCATGTAGCCATTCTATATGCCAGGCACCAATTTAAGTGTGCCATGTGTATTATCTTATATAAGCTTAAAAGACTTGTAGGAAAAAGTAAAATCAAACAAAAGTAGGAATAGGCTTGATAAAGATGTAATGAAGTTGTAAATTCATGTCATCAAAGACCAAAGAGCATGCCTATAAGAAGCTGTGTGTGTGTGTGTGTTCATGTGCACACATGGTAATATGCTAGGTGGGGGCATGGCATTGGACCCTAAAGGCAAACTAGCCAGCTCCTTTTAATTTTACTGTATTTAGAAATCACTTGGTACCACTTCCCCTGATCGTGGCTAACTCTCCTCCCCAGATGCATACAACGAGCTGAATGTCTGTCATACTTTTTATTTGATCAGCGTTAGCTTTCTTTGGGGCATGTCCTATTAATATTATGTTCTTTAAACTGGATTTAAACATGTGGGAAATTTTATGTGTGAATTGTTTATTTTGATGACTAGGCAAGTGGATATAATGAAGAACAATTCTATGCTACCTCATTGCTGGGAATGACTCAAAGTTTTAAGTTTGAATATGGTTAATAGCTCCTATCTTGATAATTTTTATTATGAACATGTCAGGTAGCTCTTCAGTTTCCACTTTCTCTGCATTGAATCATTAAGCTAAAACTTAGTTCCCTTAGGGAAAAGGGACAGAGCTGTAGCAAGAGTGCAGGGTTCTCAGCAGAGCTGCTTAGGTTTGTAATATCATCAGTCTTGTGGTAAATGTGATTCACGTATGAAAATGCTTTCTATAAATAGATGTTAACAGTGCTAAGTCACAGAACAGCCAGGTCGTGCTTGCATGGCCCGATTAGGGAAAAAAATCCTGCTGGAATTTTATTTGGTCTCTGAAAAAAAAATTTTTTTTAAGGTTTCTTTTTATTGCCCTAGTCACCATCATTGAATACACTGAGCTCAGCCAGCTATACTAAACCTATCTGATGGCTGCCAAGACAAATCAAAAATCAGATAACCTAATTTAGCATTGAGCTCTCGTTATCTTTTTCTCTTGTTTTTAATTAAAAGAAAATCACCCACACATTCTCCTATTGATTTTCTTTTCCCCCTGTGGGGCATAGACCCGGCTCAGAGAAGGAAATGGAAAGTGGAGTCCATGGTTCCAGCCATTCCCAGGGATAGAGTTCTAAGAGCAGACATTGCAGACTCAGATGTTTGCAGTTCCCAAAGCACCAGGACCTTGGGTCTTCCATCGCCACCTGCTCAGTGGCACAGACAGAAAAGGGCCCCTCTTCTTAGCAGATACAGCCAGCTCCCAGTAAGGTCGAGTCATATACCTGGTTCTTCCTCAGAACTAAAGCAGAAAGCTCCTTCCCTGACTATGGTGTCATACTTTAATGGGAAGGATTACTCTCTATTCTAAATTCACAGGTTTTCAACCAAATCCATGCACCATCAGGTTTCAGGCTCTGTTACCCAGCACACAAAAAACTATGATTGTGTCTCTTTAGACCTGACACTCTTATTAGATCTGAGTCAGTCTGAGGAAATGTGTAGATGTTGTACACAATTTCTCAGATCTTAAACACCCAAAAAAAACCAAAACAACAACAACACAAACATACACACACACCAACAGATTAGTGGCGGTGTGTTTTTAGGGAAGATTTTAGCAACTGTTCAGTTGTCAGCTCTCAGGTGGAATTTTACATATAGACACCCAAAACTTAATAAGGGGCATTAATGAATACTTATTCTAGGTTAGCCTATCAAGTGGCTACTTATAAATATCTTTCATGTGTCCATTGTTTACAATCAAATGATAGCTATTCATCCTATTTTGCCAATGAGGAATTTTAGATTTAGGAAGCTTAAATAACTTAATCAAACACTGGGCCAGCGATAAAAGCCTTAGCACTCTCCCCACCCCACACCCCTTTCTTTCTGTCCATCTATCCATCCATCCATCCACCCAGCCATTGATCTATCTATTGATCTCTCTCTCTCTCTCTCTCTCTCTCTCTCTCTCTCTCTCTCTCTCTCTCTCTCTC
>NC_034601.1:51040225-51064071 GCF_900095145.1 Mus pahari | reverse complement strand
CTCTCCCTCTCCCTCTCCCTCTCCCTCTGTCTGTCTGTCTGTCTGTCTCATTGATTATGCTAGACCCACTGGCATTCACTGTCTTCCTTTTGCTCTTTGGTTCTTGTGTACTAACTGTTGCAGTCCCAGAAGCAGCTAAGCTGTAGGTACAGAATAAATAGCTTGCTGATGAGGTCTAACGGGGCAAACTTACATCATGGCTTTTCTTAGCTCTGTGTTATGGAGAAAGGACAAAAAGAAATATAAAAATCTCTTGAGTATAAATAGTTGATTTATCCAAGTTTTCCATTACAAATCAGTGGCTCTTTAAAGAGTCTTTTCTCATTTAAGGTTGAAACAAGGCTAAGAATCATTTCCAGATCCTGGTGGAATAAAGGGGAAAAAAGAAAATTGTTTTCATGTAATTCAAGTTAGCTTTAAATGCCATACTCCCAGGCCTAAATCAGGGGTCTCTTGAAAATCATAGGATTCTTTAAGTTTTCAAACTACATCACTTATATATTTCTTCTTGCTCAGTTTTTTCTTAGGAAGTGAGGTGGTATTGTGCCAGTCATTTAACCATTCTCTTCTCTTTGAACTTTTTGTCTAGTCAGGTCAACATGTCCAGTCTTCTTCTGTAGTGAAGACCCCTAGGAGTTAGCAGATGTGCCTGAAGTCACACACGACACCAACACCAGTACGCAGGTCTCCTGCCCACAACTCGGTTGCTGTGTCTGTTTAAATATTAAAATGTTCCTTGCTCATAATCCACTCTGCATTTACAGCTCTAAAAAGATACAAATCCTCAAAAACAAAAATCTGTCTTTGAGAGCACTCCCATAAAGACTTGTTGGCTTTCTCAGCCATCTTCCTCATCCTTTACAAAGCAGGTCAGGTCACCCTGATGCCTTGCAGTCAGACCAGTCCAGTGGAGCAGACGTTTAGGTCCACACTCTAGAACTGTACTAAACAAGACAACAGAGGCTGCTGATTTAGAACAGTGTGCTCACCCAGTGGTTGGTGGTGACTTTCAGAATCCATCACAGGAGTAACCCAGAACTTACTAGCTCCAGGGACCATGCTAGCACACTTGACATGTATGGTTTTCTTGGAAAGAAATCCTATGTGTTCATGTTATGATCAATCTATGCTTTAATATGGAGTCTAAGCACCTAAGCCTTATGAGGTTCAGTCAGCCTGCCCCAAGCCACAGAGATGGTAAGTAACAAAGCCGGAGCTCCTACTGACTTCAAATCTAATCCAGTCTCTATGAACCTTGTATGTTGCATGAGTTCTTTCTCATTAGAATTAATGGTCTATGTCAAGTTAGGACAGATACCTTCTCCACTAGACTGTTAACAGCTGTGTCAGCAAAATTGAGGTGGCCCGTCCTGTTCCATGAACCACCTGCAACTGGTTTACATTCAAGCTATCATAGGCATTGGGAAGAAACATGGTACAAAATCAGGAAGTCTGTATAAGTAACAGGTGCACAGGTATATCAAGGAAATCCCATTAAGCCAGCTCAACGTGGTAAGGTATTGTGGCTCCAGCTAGACCCTAAGCGTTTGGGTCAGGGCTTGGGTCCTCCAACTGATGTGTTTTCTTTATGCCCTCACTGAGGAAGTGCCAGAGAGGGGAGCTGGCCTTTGCTAGTATCAGCTCCGTGCTCGCTTCGGCAGCACATATACTAAAAATATGTATCAGCTCCATCAGAAGAGCGCTTTTCCTGTGTTGCTGCTTTCTAGCCTGTGGAGTGGAACTCCACTTCATCTGCTCTGATGTCTGTGAACTGCAGCCGGTCCTCTAAGGCTGAGACACATCAGTTTGAGGAGTCTGCCTGTCCTCTGTGTGTGGTTCCATGTAGCCCTTTGTTAGAAAGCATTTGGGGCAACCAAGAGTGTGTGTTGACCAGGGAGGTGGCCGCTGCTAGGAGCTGTAAGTAAATAAATGGATGTCAGGTGCTTACAATTAGGGGGGAAACAAAGAACTGTTCCCCTCCCTGAGCGTGTCGCCGTGGATGTTTTGGGTAATGATCATGAGGCCTTTACACACAGACTAAACTAAGCTCTTTGTATTCTTCGTAAAGTGGCGAGCTTGCCAAACCAATTTCAGCATGCACAGCACAGACAATTATTCTCTTGGCATTTAGAGGCCGCCCCAGTTTTTACTGGGGGAGGGATGGGTGGCTGGTTGATAGAAGAAGGCTTTATAAGGAAAGGCAAGCCAACTTCATCCTGTATTCCCTTTAAAAGAAGCCCCTCCAACTCCAGTCTTGTTCCTTGTCTGTCTACACAGCCCCCTCATCGCAGAACCAACAGGAGGCCTCAGGCCCAGAAGTGTCACACTCACTCTTGTTGACAATGTGTCACTTACTGTGGCTGTTTTCATATCTTCTGTCTAGTTGCTCCCCATGCAATTATGCTATTTCTTTTGTGGATATATGGTTTCATATGGTTAGTGAGTATATTTCTAGTGGTAACCAATGAAAAGGCAGAATCCTTGATTATGGTCTGGGCCTATTGTGTACCATAAGTGTTATGATAACGGTAGCCTCTGTCCCCAGATCTGTCACAGCCCTTCAGAGTTTTCAAAGGGCCCCCGTCCTTACTCCAAAAATATGTGAGGAAACTTAGGTTGCTAAGGCTAAGCCTGTGAAAACTCTAGGCTTTCCCCAACCAAAATGGGAACTGGCTTCTTGTTTAAAACTGTATGTACTTCCAATTTCTATACTTTGGTTCTGACTGGAAGGTCAGTTGCATAGCATGGTGAGTACATACAGTGTCACCTTGAGCAAGCCACTACATTCTCAGTGCCTTTATCAGTTGGCAGAAAAACAAACAACCCTGTGATGACCTTGGGCAGCTTCCTTCTCAGAGTGCTAACGGAGCTATATTTCAAAGTACTTAATGTTTGCCCAAGAGGTAACAAGAAGAGCATTGTACCTATTTTATAATTTACTAAGCACAAAGGAATAATCGCTAGAAGACTGAATAATGCAACATTTCAGTGGTGCTTTTAGCCTTCCAGGTCTGAAGTTTAATTTTTGGTTTATAATTGCGTCTAAGTTTTGAGAACCAGATTGAGAGTTAATTCATATGCAGGAAAAACGTTTTTCTTTTGATCTTGCTAATCTTTCTCTTAAAACCACATACAGTGACTAACAAGGACATTCTTAAACAAAGGAACCATGTATGTGTGTGTGAGTGAGTGTGAGTATACGTCTGCATGAGTGTGTGAATGCATGAGTGTGTGCATTACGGAAGGGGTTCAAGATAAGTTTTGTTGATATTTTTAAAACATCATGTATATCATCTTTTTCCACAATAACCCTTATTCTGTAATTATATTACATTTATACCTTTGCTTTTATACCTTTTCTAACTCACTGAGGAAGTTGCAGATAAAAAAAGGTCATTTTAAGGTATTAGTTCTTTGAAGCAGTTAGAAAACAAAAGTTGGTAAAGTTTACCCAAGCAGAAGGAGCCGACTGCAGATAAGCAAGGCCCGATGGGAAAAGACTCTACCCATATTTACACCTACATCATCTCCTGTCCTTGAGGCAGCTTCCCCATGTCCAGTGACATGTGCCAGAAATATAGAAGGAAAACAGTTGTATCAGAAATTCTTTTATAAATCAGGAATTTTACAGATTCTCTTTTACTCTTATTTAAATCCTAAAGATACCCAGGTATCTAAATTTATAGATAGGAAAGCCAGAATTGAAAACTTAACTTGCTTAAGTTCACAAACTTAATAGGTTCCTAGATCATAAGTCTATTCCTATTCCTTAGGGTTTCTCTAGCCCCCAGCTCACTATATGACCTTTAATTTTCAGGTTCTTGCCTTGGTGAGTTTCTTGGTCTCTTAGCTACACAGTGCTCTTTATGCAATGGTATTATTGAAGTCGAAGAATGTGTCTTTTCCAGCAGGAGGGTACACATAGCTGCCCATGTGCCACAGAAAAGGAATGGAGGCGAGCCTACGTGCCTCTCTTTATATATGTTTAATACAATTCACCAATAGCTGTACTATTAATTTTCTGTTTTCACGATTTCTATTTTGCTTTTACTGATTGATTACATTGATAAAGACTTAAGGGAATGTTCAGAACATTAGGTAAAGAGGAAAAAGAAAGAAAACAACTGATCATAAAGATAATAATGGCCCCAGGCAGGAGGCTTGTCACCTGGGATTAGTGGGTTTAACTTTCCTCTTAGAATAACTCTAAACTTGTTCACAGGGATCCCAGGCGTTGCTTGCTTTGGCCTGAAGCTTTACCTGATCCTCCTACTCCCTTTGTCAGTCTTCTCTTCCTCTGCCATCTGCCTTTTTGCTATAACTTTTTTTTTTTTAGTTTTTAATGCAGATCAATTTATTTTTTATCAATGTCCTGGCCCTGGCATTCCCCTGTACTGGGGCATAGAACATTCACAGGACCAAGGGTCTCTCTTCCCATTGATGGCAGACTAGTTTCTGATCACAAAATGTGACTCCTAAATCAATCGAGATCAGTTTCAATATGGTTATTTGACTCTTAACTAGATGTCTGAAGTATTTCTATCATGAGAAAATTACAATTTTGTGCTGTAGAATTCAAACTCTTTCCTCAGCTGTTCTTCAGCAGCCCCTTTGTCTGCTCAAGTTTTTTTTAAAAAAAAAAAAAAAAAAAGAAAAGAAAAAAGAATTTTTTTGGCTGAATTCTGCCTCCAGTCCAGAAATGTCCAACTCTTAAAAACAGCCTAAAGAATTTAGTATCGTAGGAGTCTGTTCATGCTTAGCTTAGCTATGGTGGAACAGACTGTTCACATCCTGTCATTGATGTTACACTGTGTGGAAACACTCTCCTGGTCCCTTCAGATATGTAAGTTTGCCTGTGTGTGTGTGTGTGGGGGGGAGACAGAGACAGAGAGAGAGACAGAGAGAGAGAGGAGAGAGAGAGAGAGAGAGAGAGAGAGAGAGAGACTGAGACTTTGTTTTCACTTCCTGCAGTCCATTTCCACTATCTGGGCTTCCCTAGCTTTGAGTGACTTAGAGAGAAAAAAGAAAAGAGACGAAACCCGGGCTTACTATGAAGTTGCTTCTGAATAGTCCTAAAAGGAAACAAAAGAAAAATGCCTGTGTGAGGTTTTACTTGAATTGGTTGTCTTAGTTCTTATTCTTGTATCTTTGATTGGTTTTCTGGTCCGAAGTAGAAAAGAGAATGCTGTACACATGGGTGCGTCCCTAAAAGTGGGCAGCAGAGCAGCTTTGAAAGAAATCCAGAATAATATAATTGACTTGGTTTTTTGTCACAAGCTGCATGGCCTGCAGAAATTGCTTTTCCTTTTCAAATGCCAAAGGTTATTTTTATTTGTTTTAATAACCACTTTGATGAAAATTTTAAAGATAATCCACACTTTTTGGTTTAAGCAGTGGTCAGTGTTATGCATCTGACCAATGTTTGGCTCACAGAATGCAAACATTTTCTATTTTGTTTTCTGTATCCTCTATCAGTCCTTCATCTGTTCTTCTCGATTATCCAATTTGAAGTTTTAGCTGCTAAGGCCTGTGCTGGAAACTGAGAGATCACGTGGGCACAGAGGTCCTAGGCATAGAGTTGTGTTCTAGGTGCAAGTGTTTGAAGGGAGCTGTCTGAGGGATGGTGGCCATTGCCTCCTTTGGTCTTCATTGAATCTATATGAAAATTGAATCTCAAAAATGTGGTCATTGATCTGTTTGCTGTGACCATGAGCCATTCTGCCTTTGATTGGGGTTCTAAAAGAACTAAATGAACTCTAAGCATCCTTTTCTAGTAGTACTTATTTAAATGAACTCTAAGCATCCTTTTCTAGTGGTACTTTACTTATTTAGTATGTTTGGAGAGGGTGAGCCTCTCTTGCTCCTGTGAGGACTTATCTTCCTGAGCCTCTGAGGTGCAAGTGTTCGTTTTCACATTGTATAGTGAAGAAATTAGAACTCAGAGAGCAATGTATGTGCCCAGCATCACAGAGCTAACAAAATAGTTCAACTCCAAGCTCCAGCCACTTACTTGTGCTGCCCAGGCAGGTTTTCTGGGACACCATGCTTCCAGGAGAATGGGAAAACAGACTCATGCCAGACGTGCTTAGGTCTATTATGTTAGCTCATATAGTAATCCAGTCAGTCTGTGAAATAGCTATCATAATTGTTTTGATTTTACACACAAAGGATATCTGGTCACATAAGAATGATCACACATCTGTTAATGGTAAAATATAAGGCAGAATTGGTTGGCGCTCGGCTTTTCTGAGCCTCCATTTCCTCATCGCAAGATAAGGTCAATAATAGAACCAACCTTTTAGGATTAATGTAAGGGCAAAATAAAATAATCCTCGTCACATACCACTATGGCTGTCACATAATGGACCCTCAGTAAGTCAGAGCTATGGTCCCTCTACCCTATACTATAAAGTTGCTCTAAGTAGAAATATCCAGTCTTTGCCCCATGCATTTGACTCTTACAAAAAATTTGCTATAATAATGCCAAACCATGGGATATCTTCTCTCACTTAAATCAGGTAGGTAAAGTGCTCGGTAACTTGTCCTTCATCAACCAGGTTGTAACGTCAGTGGTTTTGGGTGTCCTTCCAATTTTGTGACTGTGTTGTTCTTACTGTGGAGTTTTGTCTTTCCTGATAGGAAACTTTAAGGCAGAGGTCAGTCCTCTCTACAGTAATAAAGTGGTGTGCTCACACAAGATGGAACCAAGTCTACCAGCACAGCCCAGTGTGTGCTCACACAAGATGGAACCAAGCCCACCAGCACAGCCCAGTGTGTGCTCACACAAGATAGAACCAAGCCCACCAGCACAGCTCAGTGAAAACTGATTTTCAGAGTTGTCAGTGACTAGAATACAAACAGTGTAGCCTGTAGAGGGTTGGTCTGGTGCTGCTATGTATTCAAAGTGCTGCTACTATATCCTAAGACCTGGGTACCCCCAAGCCAAGTTGAATTCTTATGTATACCAGCTTTTGTTGTGCAAACTTGCTCCCCCAAGTTTGGTTCATGAAGATGCCTACAACTTGGTCTGGGCAGAAGAGAGGGGACAGAGCAGAGATTTCTGGGGTTGGGGTCTGAAGTAGGGACCAGGAGAATGAGAGAGGGGAAGGAAGAGAGCCCTCACAGGGTAGATGGATGTTGAGCTCATGGCAGTGAGCGCTACCCTGATGGAGTAGGAACAGCCCAGGTAGAACATGGCCAGTGATATCTCAGGGATTGCCACGGGGAAGTAGACAGAATAGCATAGAAGATTGGCATCTGCTCAGCTCTAGTGCTTGGAACCATATTTTAAGTCTAGAGTCTTTTATGCCTTTTACTTGGGAACTAAATGATCTGAAGTGGGGTAGAAACCCCTAATAGATAGTTAAAGGCAACAAGGGTGTGTATCAACATCCAGAATGATAATTACCACAACAGAGGCCTTTGTACTATTTGTATCTTGTAAACAGGTGCAATACCTACAAAAACTCCCAATTATAGAAGCAAAACAAGACAATGGGTTTTTGTTGGATGGGCATAATGAAAAAAAAATATTTGTCTTGTGTTTACTGCCAGGGAACCAAAGACCACAAGTAGTTTTCAAACTGGAATATAGTGGTGTGGGTTAATTCAAGAAGGCAGTTGTATAGAATAAATCCCAGCCATGCTTAAATGAGAAGATAACACCCACAGCTATCTATGCTGCTAGCAAAAGACAGAGCGTTTCTATTTAGATTGTCGTCCCCCCAACCCCTGCATCCCAGAGCTGTTAGCCTTGTGTGCCTTCTGCACTGGTGATTGGGAGATTCCACGCCTAAGCATTGGTGGTCAGGAGTCTGTAGACCCCTCAGATAGACCTGCTAAGTTTCACGTTGGATACAGTGTACACTGTCCCATCGGTTTGTGAGATTATAAGTAGATACCCTTCAGCATCTCTCTCTCCAGAAAACACCCTACTGTTCCCTAATTAAATACATTTCCCTCCTCTTACATACATCTTACATACGTCTCCAACATAGCATTTACTACTTTGTGTTATGTTCCTGAATGAACTCTGGAATCCTTGGCTAGTGTTAAGAGTTACCAGGCACCTCAGAGTTGCTCGCCAAATGTTTGTTGACTGACTGACTGACCGGCTTGCTTTCTTTGTGGTCTTTCTGACTTATTAAAGAACATGACTAACATATGATCCAGTTATACCTTCCATGGGATAATACCCAAAAAACTCTCAAGTCAACAAACAGAAATACTTATACGTCCATGTTAACTGAGGCACTGTACATAATAGACTAGTCACAGAATCAGCCTTGGTATCTGTCAGCAGATGAATAGATATGAATATAAACACAATGGACTTTGATATGAAGCCATAAAGAAAATTTGAATTAGGTCATTTGCAAACAAATGAATGAAACTAGAGATTATCATGTTAAGTAAAATAAACCAGATGCAGAAAGAGTCTCTCTCTGTGTGTATGTGTGTGTATGTGTATGTACGTGTGTGTATATATACATACATGTATACATATGCATGTGTGCATGGTCCTGCAGCACAAATAGAAGAAGTACACAGAAAGGTGGGTGACTATGATGAAATTACATGTCGCACATGTATGCATGGAAGTGTCCTAATAAAGCCCATTATTTTATATAGTAATATATACCAACCTGCAAGACAAATGACCTTTGAAAGATTATGGCCCCTAGTACAGTAATTTCCGTTTGTTACGCCTCCTGTCCTGGCTCCTCTTCTCACGCCCTCCCGGTTTCTCCTTGCTCGCTCTGCCCCCCCCCCGGGGGGGCGGGGCAGCCACTCCTCTGTTGTCTCCCCCTCTTTACACATTGCTTTCCTCCTCAGTCACAGACACGCAGCCCTCTTGGTTTTCTGGTGCTCACCTGACTCTGAAGTCTACTCTAATGTGTGTCTTCGCTGCTTCCCTTTCACGTAGTCCTAATTGGCTATGTCCATCTTCCATGTTCTGCTTCCCTGCACTGTCCCAGCCTTGTCCTCACCAGTGGCTTCACCATTTCTAGATCTAGGAACTTCTTTGTAGTTGCCATATTTCTCAGCAGACTGATGCAGAAATCGCTAATGTTGTCTTTTCCACGCCTCCCCAGGCTCTGCAGCCTGGTGACTTTTCTACCCCTGTTTCCCTTTAACATATTTCCTTCTGTAGGAATAAAAATACTACTTTTCCTGTTTCTAAACTCCTTTTGAATTTAGATCACAACAAGAATACAAAGCAGAGGAATAACTTGAAAATATTCATCAGGCTTTCTGACTCAGTAGAGAACTTTTTATATGAGCAAAGGGCCAACCAGCGAACAGATAAAGGGAAGCAGTAACCGCAGTGAATGAAGCGCACACGTTGTGTGCCAGGCAGCTCTGCCCGGGAGGCTTGTGCCTCCACACACCCTGAACACCAACAGAAGGGAGCTAGTGAAAGATCGGCCAACAGCGCCAAGATTCTGAGCCAGAATGGTCTAGTTTTTCACAAAAGTATGATTTTTCCTTTGAAAAGCTAACCATAACTTATGCATTTATGTGTGTATACACACACAGTCGTTATATATCTTCTATGTGATCTTTATTGTTTCAGTGTGGTTTTACCATTAGAACATGCTTCAGTCACTTCCTCAGTGCACATTGTAAGCATGAGTCCCGCCTCTGGGCTGTCCCTGAACCTCTGCAGAACTCCAGCCCTCAAATGAGAAGCTAAGCTCCACAGTTAGGGTGCTTGTCACTCTTTCTTTTCTAAAACTGTCTCCTGTACATTCTTAGTCTTGTTTGTGCCAATATTCTATGCATCTTTTTGTTTGTTTGTTTGTTTTTGTTTTAAGTAGAATGGAGGTTTAGTTTGAATTCAGAAAAGTAAATAAAAAGAGAAGAGGGGAGTAGCTAGCCATCTGGTGTCAATTTCTACTGCTCTTTCCTGGGCTGATTCGTGAAGATAGAGAACTAAGACTTAAACCCTCAAGAATCCGCTCGGTGGGTGGTGTGCTACTGAAACCTAGCATATCTCCCTCAGTGACACTCAGTCCACAGTTAGCCAGTAAGAGCTATACCATGTTATATGTGCCACCGAAGGGCAGGAAGGTTCCAGGGGGAGATGGCCTACAATTAGTGTGGTTAATAGTATTTCAAAAACTACTTCATTGCGGGGGGGGGGGGGTGAATGTTGCTATTCACTCAGGGGACGAAGAGTTGAAGCTACTGTGGATTGTGTGAGGCTTAGAGCCATGAGCCAGTTGGCCTGGTGAAAGAATTACAGAGTAGATCCTGGAGCTAGCTAGTTAGTGCAAGAGGCTGTGGGAAGCTGTGTGACATGGAGGGAAAGGTAGAAGAAGGGACATAACAGACAAAAGAACAACATGGAGACAAAGCCATGCATAGACGTGTGGAGGTTTTTTGGCTGTATGCTTTGGCAGTGGAAGCTAGTGTGTTTGTAAGCCGGTTATGTGTATGGCAGAAAGCCTAACTTGTCAGTATTGATGCTGTGAGTAAGATCAGCCTAGAGAGTGTGGTCTAGAGAGAGATCACACCAGCAGAAAGCACGAGTACTACATGAGGGCCCAGGACTGTCTCCCGCATCCACATAAGAGAAGGCCTTAGGGCTCTGGAGAGATGGCTCAGCGAGAAGAACACTTGCTGTTCTTTCAGAGAACTAGGGTATTGTTCCAAGCACCTAAGTTAGGTAGCTCACAACTGCCTGTAGCTCCAATTCCAGGGCCTCACTGTTGTCTTCTGGCCTCAGGCACACACACACACACACAGAGAGAGAGAGAGAGAGAGAGAGAGAGAGAGAGAGAGAGAGGAGAGAGAGGAGAGAGAGGAGAGATATTAATATTTAAAAGGCAGGTATTTTTGTCTCACTGTAACTCTAGCACTGTTCTAGGTTCAGGGCAAGATCTTGTCTTAAAGGACAGAGAATAAGGAAGAGAGTGGTCCAACAGAGGACATGATGTCTTCCTCTGGTCTCTGCGTGTAAGTGCAGAGGTACATGTACACTTATACAGAACACACACACACTACACCCATATACACACATACACAGAATAAACCAGCTTATTGTCATGTCAGGATAAGTATTTGTTTTGTTTTGTTTTGTTTTGGGGGTGGGGTTGGAGACAGGGTTTCTCTGTGTAGCCCTGGCTGTCCTGGAACTCAGTTTGTAGACCAGGCTGGCCTCAAACTCAGAAATCCGCCTGCCTCTGCCTCCGAGTGCTGGGATTAAAGGCATGTGCCACCACGCCCGGCTTTGTTTTGTATTTTTAAGTAATAATCTACTGAAATAGGTTATAAATGTAACAGAAATACATAGAATATATTTGTAACTTAGAAAAATCATTGTAAAAATGTCCAAATAGTTTCTATGCTGTCTTTATAATTTTAAACACACTCTGAAGAGGAATTGAGTCATTTAATCTTTATCGAGGTCCAGTTCATTTTGTTGGCTTCATCATATATTTAGTAATCTTTAAATCAAAATGCAATAACCACTTAGAGATAGCAGGAGAAATGAGAGCGGCAACAGGGGCATGTTCTGACACACAATGTGAGAGTGGCCTCATGGCACAGCAGCACAGCAGCACCCAGGGTGTGGGGCGATTGTGTAGAGCACAATGAAAGGAAATTACTCATGCAATTCTTAAAAAGACCTACCCAGCCTTGAGTCTGGGATTGTGGTCTTCTGGCTGTAAGCCCAGGCATGTTCAGTATGCGGAGAATACCACTCCCATAGGGACAGAGGAGATAGCAGCACCACTCCCATAGGGACAGAGGCGATAGCAGTGTGCGCCTGCCTCTGTCACACAGGCAGAAAGACGTATGCGTATGCCTAGTCATTCCTTTGGTCTCTCTTCCCACCTCCACGATTCCCTCCTTTCTTCATAATTGTCTACAGTGTGTATTGTATATTAGAATATATATTGTGTAATACAATAATTACGAGGCTCCACTACAGTGCAGGTTAAGTTCATTTTCAGCATTGAATAAAAAGATCCAGTAACTTAATAAAACAGGGCAGATTTATTACTGTTTTTTTTTTTTCTTCCAGTCAACAAGCAAAGTCAATAAAGATTTCTTTCTATCCAGCTAATCAACTTTAGTCACCCGGTTTTAATTATTCCTCTCAACAACTAGTATGAGGTATATGTCTATGGATACCCATTTTAGAAGCTAAGGTTCCAAGAAATCAAGTAGCAGGACTTGAATGTGATCTCAATCTTACAGCTCCCTACCCAGCCCTTTTCCACAGCTGCTCCTCGGTTAGAGAGGCTGGAGGAGAAGCCCTGGACTCGGATGCTTAAGGAAGCACTGTTTCTGAACAGGTCGGTGGAGGCCCCTAGGGCCACCCCAGGTTGCACTGTGGAAGCATCCCCTCTCTCCTCCCCAGGCCTTGCAGATCTTTACAGTACTCTAGCCCTGTCTGTCCCCTTCCCACCCACTCCATTGGCTCGCTTTCCCAATGGTCAGCTTATCCCTTGCAGAAGTCAGCAGCGTCTGGGAAAGGGGAAAATAGATCACTTCCACCACAGGCTATTGTTCATGCTTCTTTCTGGATGATAGACGAGTTTCTGTTATTCCTCTCATGTTTACTCTCTATCTGAATCTATATCAATTTATGTGCCTTTGGCTCTAAACCACAGTTTATATGTTTTCATGTTGTTAATATTTTTAATTGGTGTTTTTAAAGTAAATGTACTCTGTGTTTGGCAGGCCAACAAAGTGGAATGAAGAGAGAGTCAGTCTTGAAAAGTAACCATATAAGGTGAAAAGCCCCATTTTGTGTGGGTGCATGGGTGCATGTGTACAGACTGCAGGTTTTATCGGGCATAATGTTCATTAATATTTATTGTAACAGTTTACAGTGCAGCCCCTTGAGTCCCTCTGGATTGTGCATAGCCTCAATGACGTAACTGTGGAAAATGCAATAAATCTAACGTTGAAGCTGCTTCTAATGGGAAGTTTCTTTATAGTTGTAAAGTTAACTTGCCTCCCCCAGGATGAGAGGCGGTGGACAAAGCCCCTGCTGACCTTGATATTTGCGGGGCGGTGCTATTGACTGCACTGAAAAATTGCATTGTCTGTGAGACCTTTTCTTTTTG
Organism: Mus pahari; assembly: GCF_900095145.1. Taxonomy (NCBI): domain Eukaryota; kingdom Metazoa; phylum Chordata; class Mammalia; order Rodentia; family Muridae; genus Mus; species Mus pahari. The sequence continues at coordinate 51,050,986 of NC_034601.1, read as the reverse complement.
CTGTGTTATATTTACAATTCTCTGTGTGCTCCTTGCTGATATTCAGTGAAGTGACAGGCCTTTGTATGCATTAACCTATAGCTCTTAATGGTCTTCTTATTATATGCAGAAATACCATTTCCCTACTTGAATAAGCAATTGCATGAAAAAAGTAGACTTAATTCATTATAGAATCTAAACTTTGCAAAGAGCCTAGGAACCATATAGTTTAATTTTGTCAGTTGCTCTGTAAACCCCTTCAGTGACTTGTAGCTGAATTATCAGCCAAAAAATATCTCATGCTCTATATTTAGGAAGTTGTTGTTATACTCTTTTGAAAGAAACTCCCAGAACCTATACACTTGGCTATACTGGCTCTTTTTGGAGCTATGTAGAATAAAATATTCTTTCCCTTCCATGTTATCTGTGATGTTTAAAGACATTCTCTTGCCTTACCTCTTTACTGGGGACAGTCTGTTTTCTTATGACAGTTTGTTTATATTCCTGGTTTGTGCAAGTCAAATGCAGCTAGACACAAAGTACTGTGGACGAAGTATGCCATGTCCTTGCCGTAGGGATCTTTGAGTCACATAATGGTAGGAATCTGAGGCGGGGCTATACATAGGTAGGTCAGCACAATTAGCACTGAGGGTTGGAAACATTAATGAATGGTCCTGGAGAGAGCGCACCACAGGCACCTTCTGGAAGGTGTTGTGAATGGCCCTAGGGATCTAGATACACAAGGGAAGTGACACTTTGGAGGAAGGCTGAAGATGAAAGAATGCATGGCAAGGTTAGCTAGCTGTTAGCTGAGTGAGGGGGTGGGGTTGGGTATTGGCCCTGAATGGGATTTGGGAGGGGAGAGACCAGGAAGTGCTAAGACTGAAAGCTGAGCTCATGGGGATGGGGATGAGGTCAGACAGGAGGGAGAATGGAGAATAATGGGATGTCCTGATCAGAAGGATATTCATTGTTCTCTTAATTACACAAGTATTTGCTCAACATAAAAGGTACTATATGAGGTCATTTAGGTTTGGAAATATTGTGAATATTATGTTTTGTTATTAGAGCCTAAATGTGTCCAGTCACTGCAGTAGCTTAGAAATTTCAGAGAAGGAAGAGGAAAAAACAAACAAACAAACAAACAAATAAAACTACTGTTAAACATTCTTATGGCCATCACAAGGTTTTGGGTGCTTTCTGCACCCAACATGATGATGAGGAAGAGGAAAAATACCTGTAACATGAGAGAGATGGCCATATTATATGAAGAAATTTAAGGCTCAAGCTAATTCTATGAATTAACTATTTTTCTAAAATATAGAGATTTAATAACACAACAGAGATTAAAAGAGTAAATGCAAAGATAAAATTTGAATACAAGCCCAAAAAACAGATATGGAAAGGTTGGGGTACAAACAAAGAGAATACAGCACTCCTGTACAACGAATGGCTTCTAGAGACATGGCTCCTGCTTGCTGCTTATGTTCCCAATTACACAGAAGAAGGGGTGGGGTGGGGCTGTCCTTCCTAGACACAGCAAGTATCCATGCATGCAACAGTGTAGCTGCAGGGGCCATCACTTCCTCTAGCTTTCAGAACTGACCTGTGTTTTCCTAGCACTTGTGGCTGCCTGCTGTCTCACTTGCCACATCAGAGAGGGTTTATGTGAGCATCTGTTCAGAAGTGCAAGTGAGATCAGAGACTGTGAAGCCAGTGAGGCATTTAAATTCCATTTCACTGGAAACCTGAAGCACTCTTCCCTGCCTTTATCAGTGTCTTCTGACGATGCATCAGTTAATGATGTGTGGTTAAAGTATGTCGTGGATCCAGTAGTCTCCACCAGCGGTCCTAAGCAACATTCAGCAAGAAGCTGATTCATTAATTCATCTGAGTGTAATAATCTTCAGGCTTATATTTAAATATTTGAACATGGTATGCATTCTTCTTTGTGATTAGCTGTAAACAAGTTACAGGCTAGTTCTATAATACAGTTTTATACTTCACATGCATATGTGTAGAAGGTATTATAAGCAATCGTTCTCAACCCTCCCAAACCTATTGTATTATTTTTATTTATTAATATTTATCCTTTTTTCCGAGAGTGGTTTAATCTCAGCACCCAGGAGACAGAGGCGGGTGGATCTCTGAACATTCAAAGCCAACCTGATTTATATAGCAAGTTTAAGGGCAGACAAAGCTTCCAAGTTCTTCTACTGCATAGTAACATGCTGACATAGCTCATCGGGTCAAGTTCTTGTGCTCATCTGCCATATGTGTCAGGTGTGCCCTGAGCTCGTGTTTCACAACCTGTGCTTCCCAGCATGACTTGCAAAGTGGTAGTACTTGTTTAGAACATTCGATTAAGAAGAGACTTTGGGAGGGTAGCTCCTTTAAAAGCAAGAGGCTCCTAGGGACACTGATGGGCTCAGACAGGCCAAGCTGCCCAGGATCATATTTTCTTCACACATGTATCTACTGGAAAACACTTTCTTACATTATTCCATGTCAATTTGGCTTATATAATGCACAGCTATAGAAACTCCCTGGGCCCCCCAGAGAAGGTGTATAAAAGCTGCAGGTCTTAAATACTTCTTCAATGAACTTATTAAAGTATCAAGTAGTTTGTAGATTATAATGAAGTGCAAATGTATAAAATATGTTCTAAAGTAAATACACCAGGAAACAACCACCAGGAAAATCTATATTGTTCCATAAGAGTATGTCTTAAATGCAGTGTCCTAACATACCACCGAGGCCCCACTGAGAGCCTAAGAGTGTTAGTTTGAATTGTGAGAAAACAAACCCAGAGTCAGGTATTTTTCTTCTGCGAGTAAGCTGCTCAGGGCCTCCTTTCTCCTGTTCTTTTGTTATGAAGGTGTTGGGAGTTTTGTTGGTTTTATTACTCAGTATGTCTATCAGTAGTGGCCTCCGTGTGAATCTCCTGAGAGAGGTGATATGACGCATGCTTCGTAGCTCTTAGGAAGCAGCATGCTTTCTCAAGTCATAACTCATTGTCCAGATATTTACAAGTGATGGAAACACTGGTGCTCTGATTTCTTCTGGATACATTTCTGCATTTGTTTGTGTTTTAACAGAGGAGTTGTTGTTTACAGAGATTTATTGTATAGTATCTCTTAAATAAGGATGGAAAGTGTTCACAATGTGTAGATGAATAATTGTTCACAGGAGCTGCTTCCAGACCTCAGAGTCCATTGCAGGGTTGTAAGTCGACTGCACACCCTGGGATTGACAGCCTGGAGTGCTCGGAGTTGGAGGGGTTAACTCAAGGCAGATTGCTAGAGGCCTTTGCTGACCGCACTCCCCCACCCCCTGCCACCTATTCTTCAACTCTTTGCCATTAAGAAGAGGTTGAAGCATGAAGATGTTGCTTAGCTGCCCTAGCATCTTGAATCAAATTGTAGCTAGTAATTGCAGCCCCATTTGTTGAAGCCAACACTGAGTTTGTGATCTATAAATCTAGAATGCCATGCTTCATCACTATCAGACATCTTCCTACTAGAGGGGCAGTTCAAGTTCTTGAAACAGAAATGGACCCAGCCAACTTGGATGTAGTTGTTTCTAACCTTAGTCCAGAGTAAGTGGACAAGGTCAGTGCACTGCGAAGAACAGTTGTTTTAACCGGGGATCAAGATTACTACCTGCTCCTGGTGTGCCTATGGCATGAATCCAGTGAGATATTGGAACTGACCTTTACTAGTTCATGACTGTTTGGAAGGATTTCATGGGCTAATCTTTAAGCAGTTATCATCAACATTAAATCACTTTAACTTGTAACCAAATAAATCATTTTTAAAACAAAGATAGCAAGTGCTCAACTCCTCATTTCCTAATCACTTTACTGTGCTTTATGTTTACCCAGGCTCTTGATGTTATTTACATCTCCGCTCTTTTCAACTCCACGCTTTTACTGAGATCATGCAATAGCTTTCAGTCTATCATCTTAGAAATGGTCGAGCTTCCAGTCAGGGTGTATGTTTTCTCCGGAGAGCCAACTGTTACTCAGTCCCCAGCACATATCTGGATGTGATCATTGAATGCTAGTCAGTGTGGTCTTTGTGACAGTGAAACATAGTCACTTGGCCTAGATCCAAATTGTCCCTCTCCAGTCTAGATGGTGCTGCCTAGCTGGACTGGTGAGAAGAAAAGAGAAGGGGAGGGGAGGGGAGGGGAGGGGAGGGGAGGGGAGAGAAAAGGACAAAAAATTTTCAAGTGTCTTCTTATCTGCCTCTACTACATGAATATCTACCATCAATTAAAGTTGTTACCTTAATGAAACAAGATCACTTGTACTTCTGTTCAGTTTTTATCCCCAGAACCCAGAATATAACTAGTGTTTACCCAGTTCTTGAATATTCTTATCCTCTTCCCTTCGCATTATCCTCAAGCTAAACCCTGCACTCATTTAGAGGACTGCGACTTTTGTATGTATGTGGCTGTTTAATTCCAACAGGAAGATTTCTGCTCTTCCTAAATGGTTGCTATTACATAGGACACTATCAAAATAGTTTGGAAATTTTGGAGATCTTGGTCTCTGGAATTACATGGGTTGCCAGTGTAAGACCTGCCTGCAGAGCATGAGTTCAGTAGACCATGCTATGCATGGAGGACACCATTATCTACCGTAACTGAATTAACTCAAGCTAATAGGACTCTAAACTGCCTTGCATGAGATTCCAAAAAGAAGAAGGTCGAGTGTTCCTGGCTGACCCTTGATACTTCTCAGATGCTATACAAGTTGGAGGGCTACCAAGTGATCATTTTATTCTTTACAGTTCCCCATTGGGAAGAAAATCATAGGAGTATGGAAAGAGGCTTGTGTAAGAATAGAAAAGAATGAATAAAGTTCTTAGAGACTTTTCATCCTCTGAGAGTGACTTTTTGAAAAGCTTGGATTAGGTTTGGCAAGGGATGTAAGCACTGAACTCTTGGAATATGTTCTTGGCTCTTACACTCATCTCTGACTTAGAGCAAATCAGCTGACTTCTCTGCCTGTAAAATAATACTCCCTCTGACATTAATACTTACCTCATGAGGTTATCTACAGGATAGTGCTGTGTTTACGTCATTCCGTTCACAGAGAGCTCAGTGCACTTTTCATGCATTGAGAGTGAAGTTTCTTCTCAGGAGTGAACATGAGAATTGACTCTTGAGAATTGAACTTAAGCCTTGAAAGTCTGACTCCAGTGTAACCAGGAAGAAATGTAATACATTGTGATCTAGTGGGTCAGATGAATTTCCACCATAAGTCCTGTCTTTTTCCCTGTTTTTGAATTAAGGAACATCCTTACACCTGGATGGGAGATCTCACTTCTGCAGTCAGATCTCCTGTGATAATCCAGAACTTGGAAAACGGTCAAGACGTTTTTTTGATGACACACCTTTGTACCCTGGTAACAGCTGAAAGACATCTGGGAAATCTTAATTCTGAACAGTAGAACCTCACTAGAGAATCCCATGCCTAGAAGAAATAATGACATGGGGATGTTTTCTCTGTTCATTAGACTTCTCTGTACCCAATATTGAGTGCCTCTTGTGTACATGACCTTGAGGGATGTGGAAAAATGAAAGAGACACACCTGTCCAACAAAGGTATGAGCAAGGAGATAAAGCATCAGGGTTTACAAGTGGATATGTGTGGCCATTCTCAGGTGATCTCAAGAACATTACAGAATTACAGGTGGTTCTGTTGGCCAACCTCAGTATTATACCATCTACCAAGGACTATGTTGCTCAGTGGAGAAACATCATATCTACCATGAGGGTCTAGAAAGGAAGATTTCCAAACTGATGGTTTCAGCCATTCCAGTGAATTCAGTGATAAAAATATGGAGCTTTGGTTAGAAATGCAGAGGTTTTCTGTGGGATGGAACTTCTTCTAAAGTGTAAGAAATTGAAAGAAATGTGGAAAAGGAATTTCAGACTAAGAGAATAGTACATCACAAGTAGTGTTTGGACTACTATTACAAACTATAGAAAGCTTGGCTTTATCATAGTCTGAACTATAACTGGGGAAGTAGTGGAAAACAGAATTAAAAGTGCCTGTCTTGCTAACATTCTCTGCTGATTTCTATTAAATCATCTGGAATTTGGGAGGTAAAATTAACCAAATGGTTGACATATCTAGATATGAGATAGGGAATAAGAAAAAAACTGAACCAGGAACATAGGTTTGGATTTTTTTTTTTGTGTGTCGGTAGTATTTAAAATCAGTAGCAGTGAAACTGGATGAGAAGAGTATTTAGAATTAGCAATATACCAAAAGTGAACCCTCTAAGAGCACATATGAGAGAGGTGAATGAAGGAACCTAGGAGAGAATGTGGGAATCCAACAGAGAAGTACTGTTTTCAACTAGGAAGGTGCCTTGCAGTGAGAGGGCAGAGCAAGGCTGAGACTTCTTGCAGAATTAATAGGAAGAATGAGTTCGTAAGATCTCTCTTGTAGTGGTTGCCATGGGACAACCCAGGCTTAAAAACCAAATAAATAGTGGATAGTTTGATGAGTTATTGAATACGTTTCTGGGCTTAGAAAGAGTAAATAGGCCACGAGAAACTGGAGATTTAGGAACTATAATTGGAACACATTCCTAGGAGAGAAGAAAGAGGACTGGGGCCATGTGTGGAAGTTCTGGCCTTTCACTTGGAGGACACCTTTTTTCCAAACTGGAAGAGCATACAGTGTAAGTGTGGTGGCTTGAAAGAAAATAAGCCCATACGGAGGGGCACTATTGGGAGTTGTGGCCTTGGAGTAGGTGTGTCTATTGGGAGTTGTGGCCTTGGAGTAGGTGTGTAACTAGGGGGTGGCCTGTGAGATCTCAGAAGCTCCAGCTTGTTCTCTTCCTTCTGCCTGTGGATCAAGATGTAGAACTCTACTTCTCCATCACCATGCTGCCTGGACTCCACCATGTTTCCTGCATGCCATGATGATAATGAACTACACATTTGAACTGTAAGCCCAGCTCCAACCAAATGTTGTCCTTTATAAGAGTTGCTTTGGTCATGGTATCTCTTCAAAGCAATAAAACCCTAACACAGTAAGTCCAAAATATTCACAAAAGGGAAACAAAAATGTTAAGATAATCTTTGTGTTTTAGTCAACTGAAAATCATGTCACTGGTGGAGAAGGGTGTGACTGCAGTTGGAGTCTAGTGCTTGGTGGCAGTTTGAAATACTGAAGAGAGAAGTAAGGGCAAGGGAAACGATAGCAGAGTGGGCAAAGTGGCTAGTGCTAGGCAGAGGACTGCAGATTTCTAGTGACCCCAGGCTGAAAGCTAGTTTGTTTGGGTTTTTTGGTACCAAAATATAGGATATGCATTTTAAATTTTATCTTGGAGTTTTATTAAATTATTAGGGGAAAAGGACTTAACGATCAGTGTAGCTTAAGGTTTTTGTGACAGAATGGCTTGGGCCAAGACCTCGCTGTCATGGTTGGTAAAGCAGTGAGGCCAGGAAAGGGATCAAGGACCTGTCAGAGCTTTTTCCTGCCATTAAAGAGCATAAGTAGAAAGAGCAAAATGCATGGGAAGACGGGAAGGATCTGATAATGGTCCAGTTCAAGAATGAACTGGGATAATGGTAATCAAGAAGGTGAAAAGAATGAGGATTTATAGATCATCATGTGGGTCACCTAAATAATATTGTATGTCAGATCGTAAGAGGACATCCATGGGAAAAGATACTCCAGCAACTCAGAATTCAAAGTAAAGCTGTCACACCATGGATGTTAGGGAATGATGGCTTAGACTTCAGCATCTCTGAGAAGGAAAGATTTCTGGTTCTAGAGCATGCCACCTGCTACTGTGTTACATGTTTGTTTCGAAGATTGGACTAAACCATATGCATTTGTTGCTGTGTGACCTATAAAAATGGCAATTGCATGTGGCTCACTGTCACAAGGCCTATTCACTCACTCTTACAACCTGTTCACTCACTCTTACAACCTAGATGTGGGCTTCCCACTTTACAGCTGAGGACAAAAAAGCACTGAGACCAACAATAATTTCCTCAAGGTCAACTGTGAAGCCCAGTTTCAGGCCTATGCACTGTGGATTACAAGCCACAGTTGCTGATTGGGTGAGGAACGCCCCACTGCCACTCACTGCCTTTCAGACCTTGTGGTATGAGGTGGCTGAGGCTGAACTTTTGAATGTGTGATTAAATGAGCTAAATACTATGAAGGACATAAACATGATTTCCAAGACATTCTTTTTCCAAACATTTTTTAATTATTATTATTATTATTATTATTATTATTATTATTATTATGAGTGTGAGTGTGATAGGGGGCTCAAACAAGCCAGCACACATGTGAAGGCCAAGGGACCATTTGTAGAGTTATATCTCACCTATTTTTATATAGGTTTCAGAGATCAAGCTCAGGTCATCACCCTTGCACACCAAGGACTTTTATCTACCCAGCCATCTTACGGTTCCCTAGTCAGCCCTGATATCTCATTTCATAGGCTCTGTGCTTCCATATCCTTGTCTAGTTTTGTTCTTAATTTTCTTACATTTGATTGATTGCAGAGTCTGCCCCCCCTACTCTGTCTCTCTCTGTCTTTATCTCTCCATCCCCCCACCTCTCTCTCGCTCTCCCCCCCCTTTGGGACTCGCTCGGTAGACCAGGCTGGCCTCAAACTCAGAGATCCACCCCCCCCCGGCTTGCTCAGTTGAAACTAGACATCCCCAGTTTCTGTACAGGAGTTTACTAGGAGGCAGGCATGGCAGATGATACTCGATGCTCCGAGTTGTTGGATTTAATGAGCAACAAACACTGTTCTGATTTGAAATGTGAGACAGGGTCGGGGCAGAAGCAGGCTAACAGAGTCAGGAGCTCAGTTAATTGGAAAGAATTTTACTATTATATAGATCTAAGCATTATCCTCTAAACTATAGCCAGCCATTGAAAAATATTTTACAAAATATTGTGGGACAATAAATGTTAGTGAATAGGCAACTGAAGGGGAAACACAGTGGTTTCCTTGAATGAACAAACTAATGAATGAACCAACGAATGAATGATTATATTGGAGCCTTGGAATTTACATCACTCAGAAGCTACCTGTACTCTTTTTGTGGGCCTTGTACAAATTCCTGACGTTGACATTTATAGTCATGATGGCAAAAGTGGATTAGTAATATAATTACTGTACTCATCAGGAGTATATTCAGCAAATGGATAAATAAGTTAAATACTGATAATCTGCCTAAGGAGTGAATGAATTAGTGGGATACTATTGAGAAGAGTATGGTTGTGACAAGAAGAGTATATGCACATAAAACATACAGTCTCTTATGCAATGTACAGGAAAAGGTGCAGTTGAAACAAGTCTTTTCAAGGCCTTAATGCGTTTGATAATGAAATGGGAAGATGACTCATTGCTTCTGGTTCTGATCCTATGGCTACCCTAATTTTGTTCATTTACAAAGTTGACTTAGATCTCAGGGATTTGTTTGCATGTGGAAACTAATGCCATGGTAGGATTACTAGGTTGCAAATCCACTGGGAAGCCTGAGGGCATCCCAAGCCATGAGGAGCCCATGACCTGCAGCAGCATCAGAAACTTCCCAGTCTGAGGAAGCACTGGTAATCCATTTTATGCCTTTCCATTAGCTATTAAAATAATAACGGATTGGCAGTGTAGCTACAGCTTCTACCTCTAGCTAGATCTGTCTGCCGCTGAGCACAGCTGTTCCCAGTCATTCGTTCCAGTGTAAATAATGGTTCGTGTTTCCGTGGGCTGTCGCAAGATCTTTCTGTACTTGTAAAATGAGCCCATGTCACCACCCTGTTGGGGAAGATTGACGGTTTCAAAGAAGCCAAGGAGCTGCATGAGAAGGCCAGACTTCACCCTCCCTACGATAAGTTTTCTGCTCCTGAGGACGTTCTTATTGACTGGGTGTTAATGATGTGAACATCCATGGGTGTGGGCAAAAAAATTTTCTCTTGTGTCTTTGTGATGCAGACGTTCTACTTTGTGACTTTCTTTCATGTTTCATGTACATAATGGCCTTCTTTGTTGTTACAAAGACACTGAGCACTTCAGCGAAAAATCCTCTTTTGATCTTCATGCCTTTGACAATAAAAGCTAAAGCTAGAAATTGGCAGAAGAATTTGAGAAGCCACTCAAAGCCTCCTTTTATCTATTCATGAGATCAGGTGCACAACTACAGAAGTAGTGACAGTTGTTCAGAAAGATGGAGAACAGAATAAGGCCGCTTGCATAGTAAGGGATGTGTTCTCTGTCTTCCCAGAATCCTTTAAGGAATCAGTGAATGTCTTAAAACTCTTTTGATTCTAGTGTGGAAATGTTCTTTTAAATGTGTTCAGGCTAACAGGCAAATACTGGGGATGGAGAGGAGGTCTTGGTTTTAAAACCTAGATTTTCCTAAATCCCATGTGGAACATTGTAAATTAAGTCATAATTCCATATTTAGTATGCAATTAAAATCCATTGGAAACTTCTGAGTTCTTTTTTTTTTTTCTTGCTTATTTGAAAGCGTAAGTTGCCCTGCTGGGTTTTGTTGGTAAATACCTAAATAAATAAATAAATAAATAATAAATAGCTATAATTTAAAACTTGTCAGCCTTCCTGCTTTGGAGCTTTCAGAGGCCGTACTTTATCCAGGCCTTGAGGCAGAGGGGACCCCAGAAATGTAGACATACTTCTCCTGAATGAAGACCTAGGTTTACCCTTACACTCCTGTTTAAGGCGTATTGCTCTAGTCTGGGCAGCAGTAGTAGAAATGCAGACGTACTTC
>NC_034601.1:51037115-51040025 GCF_900095145.1 Mus pahari | reverse complement strand
TCCTGAATGAAGACCTAGGTTTACCCTTACACTCCTGTTTAAGGCGTATTGCTCTAGTCTGGGCAGCAGTAGTAGAAATGCAGACATCCTTCCTCCTGAATGAAGACCTAGGTTTACCCTTACACTCCTGTTGAAGGCGTATTGCTCTTGTCTGGGCAGCAGTGGTGAAGACAGGGATTAGATAGAGACATTGCGTCTCACGCTCTGTTCTCATGGACCCAGTCTTGGAGTGGGAATAGAAAGACAGATCTAAATGGATTGTCGGCACTGGTAATGTATGGCTGACAAGGTTTTAATATCCAGCACAGTTTCCACCCAGTGCTTCCTTACTCTACAGTTCTTCACAGACAGCCGAGTGGATTGTTGTGATAAGAAGGAAATCTGAGGCTACATATCTGTTCTCTCCCAGTATAAGAGGAGCAGATTTCTCTCAGAATTGTTTTTGGAGACAGACTGGATAAATGAACTTTACTTTAATGGTCCTCAGTTTGAAAGTTGAACTCACTCCTAATTGCTTGTGAGTATTGGACAATATGAGTATTTCCATAGAAGGGACAGTTTATCACAGAAGGCCTGGTCACTTTTATCTTGGCTGAGTCGTGCCAGTACATACAGATTATGCTGTCACACCTTGACTGATTCATTACGGTTTGAAGCTGCAGTTTCTAGGGCCTGTACGAGGATGTTCCTTTGAAACTTTAGTGAAGCCTGTTTTCACCTTGTTGACTTTAAGGTTCTCATTACCAAGTCAAACAGGTTGGAAAGAAAGTTACAATTTGGATATAATTCGTTCAGTTTTATTTCAACTGAAGATGGTACTTTAGCTGCTGTGAGGTGAACTAATCTGTATGGGTGAAGTGAACGCAAAGGAGACGGACAGTGAGCATGTAGGCACTCTCTTTCCCACCCCTTGGCATGAACTCTGGTGCTGGCTACACCCAGATCGATTCATCCCTACCACTTCTTAACTCTGTAGACAAGGGTGCATTGTTTGGTGTTTTGCAATTGTAGAACCAGAGAATAATTACCATACTAACAGGCTTGCTCAGACAAGTCCACTAGATAAGAAAAGCAATAAATAATCACAATCAATAATACTGTGTCTACTGATGTTCCAGCCATTGTGCTGAAACCTTAGCTGATCTAGGAGACGCAAAGTGAGAGTCTTACTCACAGCCTTCAACGTTCTGCGCTTCTCCACCCCTGTGAAGGGCATTTCTGTCTCCAACAAATCCATGAGCAACTCTCAGTTGGGGAAAATATTCTAGATGTTGGAAATGCAGCGGAGACCAAGAGAGAAAGTCCCAAGTACATACATTCTAGTATAGGAGTCTAACTAAAAGCCTGTTTATGTGATACTTTGTGTGATAATAAATGCTATGGGGAAAAATGGAAGTAACAAGACAAAGTGACTACAGTATTGAGATACGTAGAGAAAGAAAGATTTCTGTTTTAGAAAGAATGGCTAGCAAGAAGCTGATTTAGTAGAATCTGAAATGAATACATATTTATGTATTAGTATATGTCAGTTACACACACACACACACGTTATATATTCGTTCCCAGAACATACCAAAAATATATTTTCACTCATATGTTGTGAGCTTCAGAAAGTCAAAATGAACTAATGCCATCTATTTATTATCTTTGGGGGAGCAAACAGATAGCAGTGCAGTACCTGACTTAATGTGACTAAACAGCTCGCTAAGTGTGTGCTGCTGCACGTCTACTTAAAGAGAGCAACAGGAAACTGTGGTCTAGGTAGCTTGTTCCTGCTTGCCTATAAATACACATAAAGAAATTGCATATTAAAATTGGATGACATTTGGTATACTTTTTAAAAACAACTTTAAGATCTTTTTGGTTGTATAGACTTTGGGTCTGTCTATTTTTAGCGCATGATGCTTCTATTATTTATAAGGCTTTCATTTTAAATTATTAAACCATGTCTAAAACAAACAGACACAGTAACCCTGTGAGACAACTGTGTGAGACTGCAAACAGGACTTATGCTGTACCCAATTTCCAACAATCACCATTCAAATCAGTGGTTTTTCTATAAGAACCTTGAATATTATACATTATTATCTTCTACCTTACATAATTTGTATCAAAATGTTTTCTGTAGTTTTTTTTATTCTGTTTAATTCTGGATAATGCCATTGTTCCCTTTTTCTTGGCTACACCTTCATTAGTTTTATTTCAGTAGATTGAATATGTTGTGCATTTGTTGTTACCAATTCTACTCGCAGTACACTAGCTCTACACTTTGGGAAATGTTTGACCATTATTCTTGCTGCTTCTGTCCTGTTTGCACTCCTGTTCAGCAGCTTTTTTCCAGTTTCCCACTCTTCTCACCCTGTGGAAGATGATGAAGTCCATGGAGAAGAGTTTAGTAAGTTGGCTTGAACTGCCCTTGTGATGTATGCTCTCATGAGTCTGGTACTCTCAGTGTCTCTGACCAAGTCCTTAAATACACAGCCATCTTAACTGCTAGTAGTTCCTTCTCAGTCTAGTTCACAGTTCCGGGAGCTCACAGGCAAGGTGTTAGGTCTGCCTTGCTGTGTAGGAAGGTCCCTAGGCTGCAATGTTTTTACAGTATTTTTACTTTGATGTTTATAGATTAGGGTGGTGTTCGTAAATAATTTTTTAGAGTGAAAATATTAAATAATGTGTCTTTAAAGCAGAATTTCCAAATGATCTTGTCACTGAATCACATACCAAATCCAAGATGACTAGAATTTGAAAAGACTTTAAAATTCAAGACCTAATTCCAACTCTCCTCAAAGTATTCCACAAAATAGAAACAGAAGGTACTCTACCCATTTCATTCTATGAAGCCACAATTACTCTGATACCTAAACAAAACAAAGATCCAACAAAGAAAGAGAACTTCAGACCAATTTCCCT
>NC_034601.1:51023795-51034621 GCF_900095145.1 Mus pahari | reverse complement strand
CTGATATAGCTGTCTCTTGTGAGGCTATACCAGTGCCTGGCAAACACAGAAGTGGATGTTCATAGTCAGCTATTGGATGGAACACAGGGCCCCCAATGGAGGAGCTAGAGAAAGTACCCAAGGAGCTGATGGAGGGCTGCAACCCTGTAGGTGGAACAACAATATGAACTAACCAATACCCCCTGAGCTCGTGTCTCTAGCTGCATATGTAGCAGAAGATGGCCTAATCGGCCATCATTGGGAAGAGAGGCCCCTTGGTCTTGTAAACTTTATATGACCTAGCACAGGGGAATGCCGGGGCCAAGTAATGGGAGTGGGTGGGTTGGGTGAGCAGGGGCAGGGGGAGGGTATAGGAAACTTTTGGGATAGCATTTGAAATGTAAATAAAGAAAATATCTAATAAAAAAAAATACACCATTCTCCCCTGTTAGCAACTAATGAACAATATTAAAGTACTGTTTTAAAGAGTTTATTTTTAAAAAAAATTTTTTTTTGCTCTCATGCTTTTATTCAGAATAACCAAGAGTGGGCAATTTATAACGAAAAAGAGGTTTATTTTAGCTAAATATTCTGGAAGCCAAAGAACATGGTGCCTAAATTGGCCTCTGGTGGTGGCTTCAGGCTGCCTCTTATCTTGGGACAGAGTATGAAAAAGGAAGTAATTGTAAGAAGAATCCCATATGGAAGACACCCAAAAGAATGTACAGGGTTCACGTTAGAACAACCAAATCTCACTATAGCCCAGGCTTAAAGAAACTACATTAATCCTTTAAAGTGGGTGGATCCCTCCTGATCCAAGTGCCTCGTAAAGACCCCAAGCCCAGTGCTGCTGCATGGACAATCACATTTCACTATGAGTTTGAATGTAGAAAATTATATCCAAGCTTTAGCATAGTTTGGTTTTATTTTTCTTATACATGTGGAGCAAAAAGGTCAGGCCGCCACAGTGTATGTCACATTACTCTGTATGCACTCTGTATTTTCATACACCTTCATTCAGACTGCTGGAAGTTTGTCATAGACAGAAACATTACAAAATAGTTTTTTAGGTTTTTTTTTGTTTTGTTGTTGTTGTTGTTGTTGTTGTTGTTTTCGAGACAGGGTTTCCCTGTGTAGCCCTGGCTGTCCTGAAACTCACTTTTTAAACCAGGCTAGCCTCGAACTCAGAAATCCACCTGCCTCTGCCTCCCGAGTGCTGGGATTAAAGGCGTGCGCCACCACACCCTGCTCAAAATAGTTTTAAAAGCGGAAGACACTTTTAGAAATCTATATTTTATATGAGACATCAGAAATTTTCTCATCTACTGTACTAGATTTATAATCTTCAGGCTCCTTAGAATTAGACAGCTTATGTTGGTTCCGTTCCATGGAAATAAAGAGTCCATTGTAGTAAGCAAGCATGACAAGATCAAGCCCAGTGGCAGGAGCAAGAAGCAGAGAGCTCACATCTTATATTGTGTAGCTTTGTTAGTAAATGAAAAAAAAAATTCTATGACAGTATAGTTTGTAACTCTAAATAATACAGCCTGTGAAGCAAGTCAAAAATAATAGCACGAAATACTTACACCTGAGCTGGTTTTATATCCCAGCACTTAAGGGCATCTCCCCCTGGTGGGCTTTTCCTAATTATAGACTTCTCATTACATATCTGGCTTTGAGAACATTAATTAAAGTGATTACTATGAGTTAGCCAGTGACAGACACCAGTAATACTATCACCACAAAAACCTGATCAGGGAAGCCAGAGCCTGGACCTATACAGTCAAATGTCAAAGTTCTACACCCTTGATCATTAAATGTTGTCATCTGCTGTTCTTTCTTGTCTCCTGGACAAAAGAGCTTGGGCAGTGACACAGAGGGAGGAAACAACCTGCAGACATGAATGGCATGCTTCCTTACAAGAGGTAGGAGGCTGGGGGACAGACAAGCAGCATGGTGTACAAAGAAAGCCCTTGGTATAGTGCAGATGACACTTTGTCATGGGGCAGGCGGGAACCATGAGGGGAGTGAGACACAAAATAACATCATGGCATTAATCTCAAGAGGCACATAGCAGCTGAGTCAGGGGAGACTCGAAAGATCCAAGACATCGGGAAATGTTATTGCAGTGGTTCAGCAAGGGTGATAAGGGCGTGCAAAAGGTCACAGTGCAGTCACAGGGTTAGATGGATCAGGCATAAGGAAGGCAGAGAAGAGAGTTGAATTGGCTTAAATTGTTTTTGAGGTATTTTGTTTCTTGAAGGAACAAAATGATTAATCTATGAAATTATTTTAAACAAAAAAATTGTCAGTTATCAACCCAAGGCTCTAAACTGAGTAGCACAAATATATCTTAATCTAGGTTACTGAACCTGGGAGGTTTACTACAAAAAAATAGAGTCAATGGACTTCATTGGCTATAACATGACACTGCAGAAGTCAGCACTCTTGACAGCTGGACTAGATAACTTAGTGTTTGGGCCTAAAGTTAGCCACTCTCTTAAAGTCATGGAGAGGAGGAGCCCATTACTATTACTCCAGAGTCAATTCAAAGAATATAAGATGCAGATAGACATCAGAATCCCCAAAGAAAAAAATCGTAATAGAAATAGAAACAGGCCAAAATTCCATGTATAAATTATTATTCCAGCTGGTCCTCCTTATGATTAATAAAGCTATGTTGAAGTTTCTTATAATTCACCTAAAGTCTTTTTTCATAAAACAAGAAATAGACATTTCAAAAGAAAACAGACTTACCTCTGGAAAATATTTTAAATTTTTAATAATAATAAAGAATTTAGAATTTATAGACCAAAGAACAGTATATAAAAATAAAATATTATCTTCAGTAATTCCCTCATGGAAAGAGAATTAAAAATCTTCAGTCGTCTCTAAGAACCTACTTAGGCTTATAGAAGATGAGAGCTGAGGAGGTAGCTCAGGGCAGCTCGGGGTAAGAGCACTTGTTGTACACGTCTGAGGGCCTTGAGCTTGCGGCTCCTGCACCCATGGAAAGCCAGGTTTGGCAGCACTAACCCAGAACCTCAGCATTGAGGGTGAAGACAGGAATAGGAGCTACCTGACCATCCAGGCTGGGCAAACCAGTGAGCTCCAGGTTCAGTGAGAGGCCCCGTTTCAAGGCAATAAGGTAAGGAGCTATGACAGGAAGTACCTCCCATTCCCCTCTGGCCTCCACAGCCCCCCCCACACACACACACACCGTGCACTTTCCATACTACATGCACATTAACTAATTAAATAAATGATAAAGACCACTTAAAATTTCATTCTGGTCTCTGATTATGGGCATCTTTAAGGAAACATCAAAAAGGCAAAGTCTGAGTTAAAAGATATTAATAAGCAGATGCATCAAAAGAAAATGAATGTAATGGTGCAATATATGTTCCCTTCCCTAATAGGGTAATTTCTCTGTGGGAAATAAATTTTGAAAGAATGAGCCAGTACTGAAACCCAATGATTCATACTGTATCCTCTTGTACCCCCCCCCCTTATTTTTCCTTAAAGCTCAGGGTCATGAGATACAAAACCTGTTTAATGTGAAGTCCACTTGAAATTGTCGTGTTTGTAAAAGAAAAGTATTAAATCTGTCAGCACAGGCGTGTTAAGCATCACCTCTGTATGCCAATACAAAAAGCAATTAATTAAAATAGTTTAGCCTTTTCTACTTGTAGCCAACATTCATGGAACAACGATGTAATTCACAGTACCACTCTGATGTTACAAAGATCTGATGAGGAATGGGATGTGGGCTCTCCTTGCCCAGCAAGGAAAGCACAGTTTAGTTGGGCAATGAGTTCACAAGCAGCCAGCTCTAAGGTGGAATGTGTCTCATGCCCTGTCAAGTGGGAAGCCAAGTCCTGTGAAGCATGAGGTGAAAATTTCATTCCTGAGGAAGCCAGGAGCATTGGTTTGAAGGAGGGGATATTTAGTTGAGCCCTAAAGCTTGAGTAGAAATTGCTAAAGCAACAAGGATTACTTAGAAATTGGAAAATAAAGGGTCTGTCCTTAGACAAAGAGAAGCCTGATTGAGCTGCACTGTTTAGAACAGTAAAGGGAAGAAGTGAGACTCAGCCTTGGGGTTCTCTTTAGAGGCTGCTGGGTTTATTGGGCATTCAGCAAGTCTAAATAAATTTGACAGTCTGGTAACTAGTGACAGGTCTCTAGATCTGTTAATCTTGACTATCTGACTCTGGAAAGGTCACCTAATCTCTTTCTTTTGGTTTGCTTGTCTGTAATCTCTGAAGCCTTGCATCAGATATTTTAAAATTCAAAATTTTTCAGTTTTTAGAAACTTAATAGCATATAGTACTTTGTCTATGTTAGATAAACTCAATAAGGCCTGAAACAGTGCCGTAGTATAACCAGTGCATTTGCATTTATATGGGAAACCATTTAGGACTGTATGAGAAATGAAAATTAAAAAAATAACATATACCCCTATATGCTTTCGGCTTAGATTTTGTATAAATAAGAATGTAACACACTCTTGAAACATTATCAGTCCCAACTGTATTTTTACATGTCTGAGCTGTGGGTTAGGGTATGCTTTAGGTCTGCTAGGTCTGTATGAGAAATGAAATAAAAAAATAACATATACCCCTATATGCTTTCGACTTACATTTTGTATAAATGAGATTGTAACACACTCTTGAAACATTACCAGTTCCCACTCTATTTTACATGTCTGAGCTGTGGGTTAGGGTGTGCTTTAGGTCCGCTAGGGTTGTACCACTCATGTGACATGGTCAAGAGAATCACCTGGGACATAGTAGTATGGACTATGCTGTCTTTCATCCTTACTGGCTCTCTGTGAGCCCTTCCTTTCCTCTTTCTGAGTTAGTAGCTCCAATTGTGACTTGTTAAACAAGAGCCCATGGAATGGGGTGACAGTTTCAAGGTGTCCTGCTATTCAGGAGCTGCCCAGACGGGTCTTCCCTTACTCCAAGTTAGGTTCAATACTGGCCCAGTGCTGTGCTTCCAAGACATCTGGGAGCCATTCAAACAAGAAAGGCATGATGAAGACGTGAAAATTGGTAGACTCGTGACAGTGAAAAGCCACTGGGCTCATCAGTAAGAGATGGGAGTACGCCTTCTGTCTCTGTGCGGTTCCATCCCCGCACTCTGCGAAGACGGCCCTACCCGTTGCCGAACCTCGCAGGCACGCTGTACTGGAGAGTAACACTCACGGGACTTTGGCCACAAACTGGTTATTTCATTCCTCCTGCACAGGTTTAACTGCTGCTGGCACCTTGCCTTAGTCTGCTGGCAAAGTACTGCATAATCTTGGTCTTCGGAGCTCAGCCCACAGGTCACACCAACCCTCTAGGAAGCTTAGGGCCCACCCTCAGGTGTCTGAGGCACTCGTAGCTGCCACAGCCTGTCACACGCTGCTGAAGTACCTTGTTTCCCCAGTGGTGCCACATCACATGCCTACTGTCATTTATGCAACCCAAAGAGAAGAAATGTGTTGATTCACATAAGCAGATGTGTAAATAGAGCAAAGATACCTGAGAAGACATTTAAAAACCAAGCAACTTTATGCCTTTTCAGTGGTTGTTAAACAGACTTGTGGTTTCTTTCAATCTCATGCGGTTGTGAGTTTAAGGATCGAAAGTAATATAGTGAAGTGATACATGTTTGGTATGTGTACTTTTGTGTATTTTTAATAATGTGTGTGCTTACGTGTTTCTGTCTTCTTACACCATAACTTTCCTTGAGCCTGCCGCATGTTAATATTGCTCATCTGGCATTTTAATGAGTAGCTGTGTAATCAAGAATGAAGTGCACATTTCATATAGCTAATGTTCAAAGTTATTCGAGTCACTGAGATGGTTAATCTTGGAAGTGCCCCTGACCACCATCCATTCTCAAACCCTGTTAATACCATACGCAATATTTAAGAGAGTGTTCCTTTCTCATTTTTCAAAACTGTGCCTATAAAATTTGATGACAATTAAACAGACCTAGGCCATGAAATAGTAATTTATGCAGCAATAAAAAACAAATAAATCCATGTATTGTAGGCTTGCCACTGAAGACAGCTGCTTTAGGCTGCTCTGTAGTCCGTTCCATCAAAGGAATACAGTGCTTTGCAAGCATTTGCAGGGTTGATATCCTCCAAGTGTCCACCTACTGTGCTTTTGTCCCTACTATGTGAGCATGGGGGAGGCAATCTCTACCCATCAGCAATAGTAAATACAGCAGCGAACCAATCAAAAACTGCTTGAAAAAAGTGGCCAGAACCTTTTTACAGCCACACCTCCCTGCCTCTCCCACAATTTGAGGAATCTCTAGGGACAGTGCTCCCTAACTTCCCTAGTAAGTAGACCAAAAAGGAGATCTCTAGTGCTGTCGCTAGAAGGTGAAGCCCGAGTCACCATGATCCCCACTCAGCACGGTGCTCGTCAGTGCTCCCTAGTACTCCACTGTCCCTGCCAATAAAGTGAGATCAAGGGACAAAAACTAAGAAACAGGACAATTTCAGAATACAAAACACTTCCCAAAGCAAGCAAGGATGCGGTTCGGTTAGAAAACAATCTGGGGCGTGGCCAGGAGAAAATATATAATCAGGTGTCTGAAGTACTTTATAACATCAATTAGCTGTAATACTTTTTTTCTTGTTGATTAATCTCTTACCTTTTATGATATTGATCACCACAAAAAAGGTGTGTGTGTGTGTGTGTGTGTGTATTCATACAGAAAGTTTTAGAAAGTTCCAGATATCAAGTGTTCATGCACAAAACTTAACCCATATTTCTGTAAATTGGCTGATGTGAAGTTTAGCTTTGCTTCTTCATTTATTCATTTGTTTGTTTTAGTAAAGTTGGAATTTGTTTGGGAGGTAAAGATGTATTCTTTACTAGTAGCAATTTATTTATTATGTAGAATGCCATGTCATCGCAAATTAAAGGTTATATTTTGTCTTTTTCACATGTGATCTGGAGCCAGGGATGATAAACATGATATTTTAGAATTAAGCCATTTGCTACTAATAGATAATGACAGGCTAAAGGGAGGAGGCCCCAGTCAGTCTACATTAGCTCCTGAGCCCTGAATCACTTTCTTATGATCCCTAAAGACCTTTGCCATTTTGTCACCTGCACCAAGTTTCTGGTTAGCTCCTGATGTGGTCAGTTGTCCTCTGCCTCTGGTAACTGAAACCCATGTTCCATACAGTCCAGGGGCTTTGCCAAAAATTCCCTTCTTCATATACTTCTTAGGAAGAATGAGCATGTTTGTGAAAACGTGTACCTTGTCTCTGGCCATTAAGGAGAAGTGAATCCCAAGAGAGAGGGAGGGAGGGAGGGAGGGAGGGAGGGAGGGAGGGAAAGAGGAAGGAAGGAAGGAAGGAAGGAAGGAAGGAAGGAAGGAAGGAAGGAAGGAAGGAAGGAAGACAGAAAGACAGAAAAAGGTCTATTGCCCACTCCTAATTCTTTTTTATTAAGATTTTATATAATAAAATCTAGGTCCACATTCAGCTAATGTTGAGTTCTTTGCTTACTGCAAAACACAAGTCCCAGACTACTACCAGAACAACTACATTGTTCTGATGAGGGATCAGAACAATGCTGTAATTCAAAGAACATAGGGAATGGTGCATTACCATGTTCTTAAGAGGGGCATCTTAACAAACAAATGACCATAGTGACCAAGGAGTTTAACTAGTTTCAGGGCCAGATAAACTGATGGTTTATTGGTGGGAATGGGGTAATTCTTGTTCAATATAAGTCTTTAAAGGATTGCACACAAGGGCATAAGGAACAGGGCTCATGTAATTAGAAAATGTATATTAAGCATTTTTTAAAGACACAGATTATCAAAAATAAAGGCCACTGATTAATTGAAAGGGAGAAGTTTGAGTAACAAATGATCCTAAGTACTAATAGTTCCTAAGGCATTTGGAATGGAGTAAGATGCTAAGTTATCTAAACCACATTCATAAAATTAAAGTCAATATGCCAGTGCCTGGCAAACACAGAAGTGGATGCTCACAGCCAGCTAGGAGCTAGAGAAAGTACCCAAGGAGCTGAAGGGGTCTGCAACCGTATAGGTGGAACAACAATATGAACTAACCAGTACCCCCAGAGCTCGTGTCTCTCTCTAGTTGTATATGTAGCAGAAGATGGTCTAGTCAACCATCATTGGGAAGAGAGGCCCCTTGGTCTTGCAAACTTTAAACGCTCCAGTACAGGGGAACACCAGGGCCAGGAAGGGGGAGTGGGTGGGTAGGGGAGCAGAGGGGGAGGGTATAGGGGACTTTGGGGATAGCATTTTAAATGTAAATGAAGTAAATACCTAATAAAAATTGAAAAAAAATTAAAGTTGAAGCTGGGCATGGAGGCGCAGGTCTTTAGTCCCAGCACTTGAGAGGCAGAGGCAGGTGATGTCTTTTAGTCCAAGGCCAGCCTGGTCTTTATAAGGAGCTCCAGGGCATCCAGGGCAGTGTATAGAAAACCTGTCTCCAAAATCAAAATGAACAAAAACATCTAAGTCTGAAGTTTCTCTTCAGTCTTCTGGGCTTTCTTATAATTATCATAAAATGAACTGTGTCATAAACATGGATTTTCAAGTCCGCTTGAGTATCTATCGCACACTTGCCTAGCACAGTGCTTTGACACTAATAGGATCTCAGAAGATGCAATCTAAGCAGTAACTGGAAGTGTATTCATAGGTAAATAAACTGTTGTGAGGCATTAAAATTTTATTTTACATTTTTGTACCCCAGTGTTGACGTTATAGTCTAAAGATGGCCTTCATCAGCAGCGGGGTAGATGCTGCATCCTGGTGTAATTGAAAGTGATGCATCCCAGGATCAGGTTTTTGCTTTTGTTTTTCTATTTGATGGAGCATGTGTGTTTTGAGCCTTTGTTGTTGTTTTTGTCTTTGTTTTGTTTTTGATTTTCCAAAATAGGGCTTCTCTGTATAGCCCTGGCTGACTTGGAACTCACTCTGTAGACCATGAAGGTCTGTAACTCAGCGCCACCTCCTTGAGTGCTTAGGTAAAAGGTGTGTGTCACCACCACCTTGCTAATATTTTTTTGTTGTTGATTTTTGATAAAAGTTACTACATTGACTATATGGCTCTCCATTCCATGGCCGTTAAAGGATATCACTGTAAATTTTTTTAAAGATTTATTTATTTATTATATGTAAGTACAGTATAGCTGTCTTCAGACACTCCAGAAGAGGGTGTCAGATCTTGTTAGGGATGGTTGTAAGCCACCATGTGGTTGCTGGGATTTGAACTCTGGACCTTCGGAAGAGCAGTCGGTGCTCTTACCTACTGAGCCATCTCACCAGCCCCCTGTAAATTTTTTAAAATGTGATTTTTATTATGCCTACTGAGCTCTACTTTTTTTTTTTTTTTTTTTTTTTTTTTTAAAGAAAAAGCATATCCTTACTGTAGGGTATTTTTAACAAAAGAATGTGCGAAGGTTGTTGGGGATTTTTGTTTTGTTTTGTTTTTTTAAAAGTTCAAAGGGAAAGAAAAGGACCAAGATAAGATATGTTTTTTTGGTTGTGAGCCTAGCCTTTAACAGCTGAGCCGTCTCTCCAGCCCAAAGGCATCTTTTTAATGAGAAGAATTACAATGTGCTTATGCTAGTTGAGCAAGACACAAAGAAATACTAAGTTCAGAGGCAGGGCCCTGAACTCCAGTCGTGGTAAAGATGATTCTTCTTCTTCTTGTCCTCATGCTGATGACAGGACTTGCTCCTCATGAGACAGTTAGCAATGTCTGGAGATATTTTGGGCTGTTCCACTTCTGGTTCGGAGACTTCAAGGTATCCACTCAAGAGAGGCCAAAGAGCCAAGTCAACCCCATACTCTGCAAAGAACATTCCTCTACAGTAAGTAATCAGAGCCCAAACCACCCATAGCGTAGAGTCGGGAGACCTCCATCTAGTTAGAATTTCAAGACACACTGGAAGAAGAGCCAGGTATAGTGGCACATGTTTATAGTCCTAGCACTCAGGAAGTGGAACAAGTAGATGCTAAGTTTAAATCCAGTCTGGACTATATAGCAAGACATTCTGAAAAATCCAAAAATTGAAAAAGATAATATCGACGGTATACAAACAAATATGGAAGTGTAAGAGGTGATCTGACCTCAATCTGATTAAAATAGAAATAGCCACATGTCCTCCAAGACTAAAATTCTGTTGCCAAAGTGAGCCAAAATTAAAAATTGCTTTAACACAGTTCTGAGGTCTGAGTTATTTTCTCCGTGAATGAATGTAATGAAAGTATTTTGAAATTCCATTTGAAATTGCATGCACATGTCTAGTAAGCAAGGCTCACAAAATGCTTTTGTTAACTTAAAAATAACACTGTACTGGTAAACATTTCATTAACTTGATATGGAAAAAAAACCATAGTAAACAGACATTAAAGTAGATTTGCCAGTCTGTCTTCCTACTGGCTTCCCAAAAGATGGGGAGGGTGGTATTATTCTGGGACGTTACTTCTGTTTCTGGGGAACAGCTCTATTTTCCTAATCAAATCAAAATTTCAAAGGAAATGTAGTCCATGAGAACGCAAGGATGAGAGGGGTTTCATTGCTTGTCAGGACATACTTGGGAGAATCTTGTTTCAGCTATCATCCCATGTCAACAACTGTTTTGTCCTATAAAAAAAATGACTAAAAATAAGAGAATTATCATGATAATCCAAACCAGCCTTTAAAAGAAAAAAAGCAAAAAAAAAAAAAAAAAAAAAAAAAAAAAAAAAAAAAAAATGGTCTAGAATTTTTCTTTAGTTTTCCTTTTAAGAGTTGCTGTGTCCAAAAGATCTGAGAGGCACTTTTAGCCTTGCTTCTGAACTCCTAC
>NC_034601.1:51019881-51022620 GCF_900095145.1 Mus pahari | reverse complement strand
TGTGTGTGTGTCTGTGTGTGTGCCATAGGACAACCTTAAGTGTCATTCTTTAGGATCTATCCACTATTTGGAGAAACAGTGTCCCGGACTAGCTTAAAACTCAAGTTATTTGCCTAGGCTGGATGGCCAGTAAGTCCCAAGGATACACTTGCCTCCATCTCCAGTGCTAGGGTTATCAATATGTGTCTCATAAGCAGCCTTTTATATGGATTCTGGGTATCCAACTCAGGTATTTGCTATACAATAGAGTTAAAGCCAGTTAGTCTCAGATGAAAGTTCAGAGAGTATTGGAAGAGCATTTAACATAAGGTACATATCTTTCAATATAAAAAAAATTAACTTCGCTTTCTAAAACAATACCAATTTATACAAAAAAAAGTGTCATATGTATCCTATTTCAGATCTGAAAATGATATTTTCTTACTACAAAATGGTCTCTGAGCTGTTCTGCATAGGTATTTTAATAATGACTGTGTGCTAGCACCTTCTCTTAATGGAATATATATATCTATATATATCACATGCAGGGCCTGTGATCTGTACCTCTGCTCCAGGGGAAACGTGCCCCCTGCTTGCAGCCCTCGGACGCAGTTGTTCCGTAGCTTTCTGAGGTTCTAGTCGCTTCTTCCCCATTTCCTCTCTCAGCTACCTTTTGAGGGCATAGTTCACTGATGTTTCTGTGATCTACTTAAAGGCAGATGAAACGTTAAACTCTCCATATTCCATACAGCCACACAGTACCCTGTCTCTAAAGAGATAAGAGCTCCTCCAGGGTAAATTCATCCATTTGTAACCTATACCCAGTCATTGATCTCCCCTAGAGCAGACCCGTTACTGGTCCTCTTACCAGCCATCCCTTTCAGTCCTAATTTTCCTTCCCTTCAACCTCAAGTTAAACTAACACTCTTCTGTTTTAACAATAAATAGGAAGGATGCGCAGTTCCTCCGTCTTCCTAACCATTTCCTCCTGTTGCTACCCCTGTATCTCCCTGTCCTTGCTTTCCAGAGGGTCTGTTCCCTGTCCACCACATCCCATCCACTCTGTGTCTGTTTTCTCGTCCCAGTCCTCCCGTGTAAGCACGGGGGATCCTATGATCACACCCGCAGGTAATCCCCAGCACACACTCATCTTAGCTTTCCGGCAACAGCTGCAAAGGAAGCTACTTTATCAGTCTTGAAATAATTTCTTCTTCGAGCTTCTCTGATCCCTTTTGCTCCTCGTTTGCTGTATTTATTCAGTGTGGTCCCCCCGCCCCATCCCTGTCTCTCCATCACTTCCTCATCTTTATCCATCCCTTACAGGCACACGAGGAACTCCTAGCCCTTTTATTTCCAGCTCTCTTTGCTCTTCATTTGTCTCTTGATAATTTTGTTCATCCTTAGCCTCAGCTACAATGGGTTGGAGCCAACGCCTAAGAACCAGCGTGGCACGACTCTTTTCTGCCCTGTGTACCAACCGTCACAGATAGCTAAAACATCATCCAAGGTAAGAATATCATTGGCTCCCGCTTCAGCAGCAGCCACAGGTCAGGGCTTCATTCCTACAGCCCTGTTAGCAACAGAACACTGGCCTCGGCAGGGCATGCTCACCAGTTTCTGAAAGTGTCTCACACTTTCTGAGCTCCAGACATCATTTCCAGCTGATTTCTAGCCAGCTCATCTTGAACATCCAAATGTCAAATGGAATTCATTATCTTCTCCTAAAGCAGTCTTGGCCTGCCCTAGCCCATCAAATGCTAACAGTCCCATTGCTCTCCTGCTAATACCCTCCTCTCGCCCATCTAGCCACTGTACCTACTTAACTGATAGGTATGTATCCTCACCTCATTTCATAAAGATTGATGTTAGTTCAGTAAGATGCATGGTGGGGCACTGCAGAGTAAATTCTCTCACAGTGAGCATAGAACAGGGTATTGGAGCAAAGAAGGAATGAGTACCAGAAGAGCAGATGAATCTAGAAGTGACATGGGCATACAGAACACATGTCATGGAGACCAGCCAGCCACATGTTGCCAGTTAATTCAACATCCAGAAGTACTTTAGATTCATCTTTGCCTGAAAATGCAGTATTGCAGCCTCTGTGTCCTTCAAACGCCTGTCTACCGCACATTCACTCTCCACTGCGCTTCTAAAGAAGCGATTCTCACAAGACCCAATCATGTTATGCTTGCCCCAGCATTGAGATTTCCTGAAGCTCTCCAAAGCCTTTGAAAGAAAGTTCAAGTGAACACCCAGAGGAAACCTCCTGCCAGGAGAATTTCTGGCCTATCCTTTAAGACTCGGCATTAATAGCTCTGAAGCCATCCTTGTCTTTCATGGGCACTTCTGCTGTGTACTCAGGGTATATGGCTCAGGATGTAATTATTGAACATCTATGTCATCAATTGTGCTTGCATGGAAGAGTACCTTTGAAAAGGTAATCCTTTTTAAAGCATTTCTGTTTGAGATAACACACTTAAGAAATTATACAAAACACAGGAGTTCCAGAACTCAAGAGGTGAGGCAAGAAGATCCCAACTTTCAAGCTAGCCTCAGCCAACACCCTGTCTCATGGTATAAATAAATAAATAAATACTAAAAAAGTGAATTAAAAAGGGGAGGGGTGAATAGAACTTTTCTACTTAGCCTGTATGATACCCTAGTGTCAGTCCTCAATGCCTAAAAGAAACAAGAAAGCGACAGAGTGAGGGAAGGTGGGACAGAGGGGCAGAGGGACAGGGACTGAGTGGGGTTGGGGGA
>NC_034601.1:50988358-51019865 GCF_900095145.1 Mus pahari | reverse complement strand
GAAGGAAGGAAGGAAGGAAGGAAGGAAGGAAGGAAGGAAGGAAGGAAGGAAGGAAGGATGGATTTCCACACTAGAAGAGAATACTAACTAAGTACAAAGTGTAGGAGACAGGAAGGAAGGGGGCCCTGTCCCGCAGACAGCATATATTACTTTCTTTTAGGATATTTACTAGCGTTCTCTCCCACCACAGTGGGAGACATGTATATTACCTGAACCACAGTGAGAGGTACAGAGGTGCAGTAGTATCTGTAGGATAGGTGGAAGAAAATTCTAACAACTGCCCGGAAATATATGGAAGTTTCTTCTCTTACTTTATTTAGATTTGTGTGAGTGGGGAGATGGAACCATGGATGCATATATCTTTAGTTTGTATAGGCCACATTCCCTGCCCTGGGAATTGCTTCTTGTGGTTCACAGAGTGAATCTGCTGGACTTCAAGGAAAAGCTCAGGGCCTAGCCTATTCAATCAGCCCTTTGCTAAACGCATAAAAGAAGCCTGCCACTTGATGGTTCATTTGCTTTACAGTTTGCCAGAGGCTCAAGCAAAAGGTCCTAATTAAAAGATCTGTTGTTTCTGTGGTCTCTTGCTCAACGGTAAGGAGAGAACCCCCAGGGCTTCATCCCATCCCCACACAGTGAATCCAGTTAATCTTCTAGATTAAAACAAAACGTGCACAGCACCCTCAAAATTTATAGTTGAGTTTCACACATAGTCTAGTTCCATCTACTCTCTGAGGCCCACTATACATGTGGATATAAAGATGCCAGTCAGTCTCTCAACTCTAGTGGCTCTCAGTCCTAGAGAGGCACGGGGGTGAGGAGCCTCTGGCCAGCCAGGAGTCCAAGCATGCCTATTGTCTGAAAGTGTTCCCAGTAATTCTAACGTATGGTCAGGCGTGAAGACACTGTCCTAGAGTCAAGACGGTTCACTGCACTCCGCCCTGAATTGCTTCACATCCCCTCTTCATCCTTCACACCTCTGCCCTTCCACTTCCCCGGGGTTTTCCAGCCTCCTTGCTTTTAGAGGCCAGAGCCACAGCAGAGCACTCCCCACACAACATGTGCCTTTGTGTTCTTGTTCACTACCTATCTATCCCTCCACTGGACCTGACGCTCTGATAGTGGCGCTCCTGGTGAGTCCGTGTCAGCTGCAGACCCAGGGATAGGTGACTGCTAAGCTGAGGCAGGGGCAGAAGGAGCTGGAAGCAGCGTGAGACATCTGGAGGAAAGGTCATACTGACACCACCAAAGTCACAGAATGCCTAAGCTAAACAGTACTTACTAATCACCACGTCAAAGATTACCTACTCTTGCTACTTCTTTATGAAAGAAAAATTAAATCCACAAAACAATATATGCTTATTAAAAAGACCCTCAGTGCTGCTAAAAGTGGAAGTTCTTTGGTGCTTGTCATTTGAAGCATTTATATAGTCTACAGAATTAATATGTAGGTTGATTTTTAAATGAACTGAGCTATTTAGAATGTAGTATTAAGTAACTGTTCTCTATAAATATGGTGTCAATTCCTGTAGTTTGCCCTGTAGCAAGACATGGGTCAGGGCAGGGTATGGATTTGGCAGGAGCCATATTTTCCTAGACAGCCTGTCTTCTGAGTGTTACCTATTTCAGCACTTGCTTTTCAATAAATCATCCCATATTTCATATTTTCTCTTTTACCCAAAATGAGGTCTGATTGTGTCTAATATTAATAATGCTACTTACTACAAATGTCAGTTCTCTTAATGGTGGCTTATAATTAATCTAAGTTAAGGGCAATAGATAAACTTGGTGATGGCTAGGACAGCCTCTCAATTACCATAGTGGCCAAGAGGCTAAATGGAGCATAGCTGTAACTGTTCATCTGTGTATTGTCTGGAGCTGTTCGTATCCTACCACGACAGGGGAGAGGCATTGCGACAGAAACCATATAGCAGCAAAATCTAAAATCCTTGCTATGTGGCACTTCGAGGCAAAAATTGGCCAACTTATGTTTAACTGGCCAAAAGAATCTACTGTCAACAATCAGAACAAACCCAGTAAGGTCTGTGTGTGGGAATGAGGATGCTGGGATTTTGTCTGTAATGCTATGCTTGTCTCACTGCTTTCGGTAGAGAGGGACTCAGCAAGAACACAGTACAGGATGGGCCAGGGAGAGGGTATGAAGGCATGTTCCATCAGAAAGAGTCTCAGCAAGGACACGGTACAGGGTGGTCCAGGGAGAGGGTATGAAGGCATGTTCCATCTAGTTGGGTCCTGTCTTCCCATCCAACAAGTCACATCTTCTCCCTTTCTATTATGTCCCCTCCCAGGAAGAACAGTGCTTGCTGAAAATGTGGCCAAGATTTTCAGAATACCTATCGGTTGGAGCCTTTAAATTTAAACCAGTCTGCCCTGTCTTTGCTGCCAAACTTCATAAATCATTCATCTGAACAATTAAAGGCTGGGCACCTGTTGAATGGTGGCCCAGGTGCAGTAGGTTAAATCCCTCCTTCCAGCTGCTTACCGTGAAAGGTAGGGTACCTCACACCAAGTCAGCTGTGAAGGAAACATGAGGCGTTTGGTTTTCATCTCCATTGGGCTTGTATGCCCCCAGAGTCCCACATTATTTAGGGAACACCCCTCGATGGAGACCCCACTGTTTGCTCTTGCAGTCATAGGTGGCTGACTGTTTGCATTGGCCACAGGTGTCCTGTCACTGCAGGTGGAAAACATAACAGGCTTGCTAGAGTTGAGCTCCTTCTCTTGGCGGTGTAGACCTGGTTTCTTAAGAAGTTTTTCCTTCTGCAGAGCTTGGTCTGTGTGATCACATTCTTTCAGACAGTGGATGTTTCATATAAAGGCCAACTCTGAATTTGGTTTAGAGTGGGCTTTGAATATCTTTTGATTTGCTGCATACTCTTCTAAACTCAGACTGGATTAAAAGTAGCCTAAACATTGAGTGACCTGATTGAGAGGAAACAAGTTGATTCTGTGTCTGGCTTGTTTATCTGCCCACTGTATGGCTGTAATTAGCCCGAATTTTTAATAACAAAATTGCAAAGCCGAGAGGGACCTTGAAAAATGTCTAATTTTACTGATGTAGAAATGGGGCCTACGGACCTGGAGTAATTGTTCACAGTGATGAAGTCTTCTCCTTTAGGCCTTCAAACCAAATGGCTTAATCCATAGTTAGGCATCCCACTTGTAAGACTGCCCCACTAAAGCATTATTTAAGCAAAAGGAAATGCCAGAAACTTGGGTTTGCACTCAGATTGCTTTCTTTGATGTGTGTGTGTTCTGAGAGTGCCGCTTTCTGCAAATCAGACATTCTTGGTGGATTGCATCAGGGTCCAGCGACATGATTGATGCATAGAGGGCAGAGGAGGGATGACGTAATGGCTCCGGTGGCCTTTACCTGAGAATTATCTCTGGCTGTGTCTTGCTGAGTGTCTGTGTGACTCAGGCACTGAGGTGCCGCCATCCCTGTTATTCAGCTCGATAGCCTCACACTTACCTCATCCTCTGTTTCTCTGCTTTGCCTGCCAGATCTGATTAGAAGGGCTTTTGTCTTAAGCTTGTGTTTATGAAGCCTAAGTGCACTTTGCACCAATGACCACATTGCCTCAGTCAAAGCAGCTTGACGCTTATATCAGCTTAGATCAGGAAATACCTGCACAGAACCTACTATGTGTCCAACATGGTCAGCATTCTCTTACATTTTTTTTTTTTTTTGTCTTTCCACATCAGTTTGACAAATTCATTCCAAAAGAAACCTGAAACAAATGCCCACTGTGAGCCATAATTATAGCAGATGCTTTCAAATGCCTTTTTTTCTTTTAGCCACAAACCAACAGTGTGGGACAATTATTACCTGTGCCATTTAGGGATGAGGACACTGGCCTAGCTAACGTGGATAATGTGTGTCTGAACTGAGGTTAAAACCCTACTTTCTTGGCATCAAGTACAGTACTTTTTCCACTGCATCACAAATGTTTCTATGTACTCTGGGAGCTTTGCAAAAATTATGTATGTATAGTTCTCTTGAGTTATATTCATACTTGATTTATGATCTTCATATTTGATATACTGTCTATATCTTTATTGTTGGTGTCAAGAGAACAGGAATAAATTTGTTTATCAAACAATTATTGAGCTTTACAGTGGAGTTTTATCATAAAATACTAGTTTGCTTGAATTCATTTTTATGTGCTTAGCAAATGAATGGAAAAAGACATAGAGTGTGTTCAAACAAGTCTCCCGCTCAGTGAATCTGTTCTGTGGACCTAACCTAAGATAAAAGAAATATATTTACTGATTTCCTCAGTCCACGTGTTTTCCCATTTGCCTCTTGGGGTAAGCATCTTGTCTTGCCCAGTGTAATGCCGTTTTGTACAGCATGTTTCATAAACACAAGCCAACTATTCCATCTTTTATGCAACCAAAGACATGTTATCTATGCCAAAGCTTTAGGGGAAATCCATCTGGGTCTAGCTTACTAAGAAACATTATATTGTCTTCCTGCAGGAGGCCATTCTAATACAAGTTGAAGGGCTTTTTTCCTTTAAGTAGTCTCTAAAAATCCTAACCTCCAAATGAAAATCACCCCCTTCAGGAGACTGCTTATATTCAAACAGGAAATTTTAATTAGGGTGTTCTAAAATTTTCTTAGTCCCAAGAGCATATGTTGGTTGCCAAATGTATCATCTGTTTTCTCTATAATATGCCAAGCCATAAGGATTAGTATTGAACACACTGAATATCAGTGTTCCATAACAAAACTGTTAGGCCAACTGTGGTAGCATATACCATACTAAGTATGGGTAGCCTGTGCCCAGCCTTTGGGAGGCAAGAAGATCAGGAGTTCGAGGCCAGCCTTGGTGACATGTTAATTTGAGGTCGGCTTGAGGTACATCAGACCCTGTTTCCAACAATAACAATAAACCTGTGTTACCACTGAAGGCAATGGAGAGAAGCTGAGAGACGGTGACGGTGAGAACTGCAGACCGACCCATCAGAGACGAGGAAAGGCTGCATGAGGAGAAGCTTGTGCTGCGGAGCCTGATGATCAAGTCAATCCCAGGCTCCACATGGAAGGCTAGAACAAATGTCTGCAACTTGTCTTCCGGCTTCCACATGTGCTGTGGCATGTGTACACAAGCACGTGTGCATGCGCACAAACAAACACACACACACACACACACACACACACAGAATAAAAAATTTGAACAAATTTCTATGAGTGGCCATACCCCCCCCAAAAAAAAACCAACTAAATTGTAATATTCTAAAATATTAAGTTATTTACAATATATGTCTAATAATTCTCAATTTTTCATTTAAATACAAAACACATGCCAGATGTTGACAGTCATAAGCAGTTGAG
Organism: Mus pahari; assembly: GCF_900095145.1. Lineage (NCBI taxonomy): Eukaryota > Metazoa > Chordata > Mammalia > Rodentia > Muridae > Mus > Mus pahari. The sequence continues at coordinate 51,014,503 of NC_034601.1, read as the reverse complement.
TATGGGGAGAAAGAGGTTGTTACACATTCGGGAAGGTGTTGGGTTTCTTCAGGTTTTTCTCCTGTCCTAAGAGGAAGAGCCATAATGATGGAGAACACAGAGAGCGGTTACCATGATGGCAGGCTGGACCTTTGTAGAACACAGAGAGAGATTACCATGACGGCAGGCTGGACCTTTGTTCTGCTTGCCTGATGTCTACCAGTTCCTACCACAGTCCCTTTGCCCCAGCCCAGCCATGTTCCATTCATTCTTGTCCACCTCTAGGACCCATATTACAGCTCATATATCCAGAACCAGAGTGGAGAGTGGTAGGAAGGAGACAAAAAAAAAAAAAAAATGCCACCAAGAAGCAGAAATCTAAGAAAAGGAGAAGAAAATTCTAAGATACCCCACGGGAGTGGGCCGGAATGCCTTTAGCGCCTCAGCTACCAGCTGGAGCCATGCAGCTGTGCAGGCTGGAGGACACAATGCCTTTAGAAGTGGAGGCAGTCTGAGAGGGTAGCTTCAGTCTACTGCCTCTTGGAAGACAACCACAGAAACAAACGTATTCTTCCCACTGGCTCTCCCTCACTTCACGCTTGGATCCTTTTTGATGGTTTGTCTTTGGGTTGTTTCCTTTGGGTAAGTCATTTCCCTAAATAATTCCCAAGCTTCTTTATGACTGAAAAAGTTACACACTCCTTTTGAGTATCTTTGCCAACACCCACTTTTCCTCATGTCCGGTACCCCGTAATTACCATAACTGCTCCCCACAGATGGCTGTCTTGAGTCTTGTCTTTCAGCCTTTTCTGTGAGGTGATCGTCTGTAATTTTCTGCTCCAAAGGCTCCTTTAAAAGATATATACAAAGAAAGTCTCTCTTCTCTATAGCCACAAAGGCCATCATGCAAATCCCAAAGGTTTTGTTTTTCCTCTTTTATTGTGTATTATTAAAACTCAGCTCTGGAATGATGAGAATCCAGCTTGTTTATTTTATGCCTGTTCTTCCCGTAAGAAAATTTCAACTTGGGTTACATTTGGTCCTTAGACATTTAGAATTTTCTATGTAAGTTTAAGAAATTAAAGCTAAGAGCAACTGTTCCTGATGATGTTTTGAATCAGATAAGCAAACTAATAGTTGCAGCATGTCAGCCAAAGTGAACAAGCTTCTTGGTGGGTAGGATCCTGCATGGTGTGGAACTCTTCGGCTGCTTCACCACCCACAGCCCTGTTCGTTGAACTCTGTGTATAAGTTGTTTTAAAGTAAATGTATTTGTCTTGTTTATGTAGACTTAATCCACCATATGTTCTTGTTCATAGTCCTTTGTGCATTTACCTGATTGTTTAGTGTTGTGCATTGTAGTTTGTACACCAGGCTAACACCTGCTTGTGCTGTGACTTTCCTTGCTGGGCTCTTTCGCTGTCCTTGGACTTCATACCCATTTGGTAGGTGTCTGAAGTTGCAAGAACAAGTCGCCTGGTGTCCTCAGCTCGGAAAGCTGATCTCTCTGATTTTCTCTCTGACCATGAGTGAGAATGATTCCAGTCTGTCTTGGTTATCTTCTATCCATTGTGAGGAAAATACATTATGGCTTGAACATTCCGTTTAACTAGGGGACGGTGTCATAAAACAAACATTGACATAAAAACAAAACTGATTCTTAATAGATCATTCTTGTGTTAATTATGGAGTTTTAGTAACCTGTACTTGAATGCCCCTGACCATATGGTGAGGGGAGGAAGGAAGGAACCAGATCATTTAAAAAAAAAATCTGTCCTAGGCTGGAGAGATGACTCAGCAATTAAAAGAGTGTTTCCTTCCTTTCCTGCTCTTACAGAGGACCTTTGCCTGCACTCACACACAGAGGTTCACAACTATCTGGAACTCCAATTTGAAGGGATCCAGTTTCTCCTCTGATCTCTGAAGACTCCTGCATGCACAAAATGCGCACATGCAATACATATCAAATTAAATAAATTCTAATCTATTATGCAATAAAGAAGAGCATCAGAAACAAAACTCCATTCTCAGTCAGGTGACTGGTACTGAGCAACCTAGAACAGACCCCCAAATTATACAGATTTTGCTGTAATCACTAAGGCCATACTCAAAGTGATTTTGTTTCTTACTGCTTTTTAATCCAACATACTCATTAATTTTTGAGCGTTTCATATATTTTTATCTTAGTCTCACCCCCACTCCACTCAGTAGCTCCTGACGGATCCATACCCACCTCCTTATCCACCCAGCTTCTCCCTCTCCCTGACTCCCTCTTCTCCTCCCCTCTCCATTAATTCCAGTTTGTGTTAGCCAACTATTTTTGGGTGTCAGGCATAGGAAGTGTGGCTGTAGCTAAGTATCCCAGTAACACTTCCTCTCCGTGCTTTACGTGACCAGCCTCCACTGCGCAAACACACTTCTCATGAGATCTGAGAGCTGTACTAGTCCAAGAGTATAGAGGTAGGTGTTTGAAGGAAGGGCAGTGTCACACTATGCTCGTTTACAAGGCTGATAGTGGTGGGGCCTCTGAGCTCCCAGGCCAGTCCCTTACCATATTTTCAGGACCTTACACATAGTTTCTCCTGTGGAGTGGAGCCCAAATCAGCTTGCTACTGATTAGCCCTATGACCTTCATTTCACTCTTGGCACCTGTGGCCATATCTTGCCATGCTGGTCATTACTGTAGTTCACAATGTCCACAGCTGAGTGAGACTGTTGATGGCCTCTTTGATTAGTACCCTTAGCCTAGGTAGCTGCCAGTACTATGAGAGTAGCCATCCAAGTTTTTAAATTAGACAAGTGCTGCGTGCTTGAGTCTTGTTTAGTGAAACTGCGCCTTGTTGCTTCGACTGCTGTTACTAAGATATAGGACTGACAGGTGACCCTGGAAACAATATAGAGCGAGCCAACCAGTGACGAAGGAAGAGGTATCTGTCAGTGCCTGTGTCATGTAGCATAGCATCTGGTTATTAGTTTTCTAACTGGTCTCTAATTGTCTGGGATATGGGAAACAGAGACCTCCCTGGAGATTAGGTTAGATTAGGTTCATTTCCCTAGCACAGCCTTGCCTAGATTTATACACAGGGTGTGGCCCACTACTAAATGGGCATAACATTTTCCACCTCCCTGATGTTTGTACTAGCATAATTACAATAAATTGCTGCTGGTTTTGGAGATAATCTCTGCTCTCACATCTGGGTTTTAGGTTTTGAGTACAGTGGCTGAAGCAGAGGGAAGGAAGGAGCCTTTCCATAATATTAAGGCCATTCCTGATAAAGGTGATTGCCCCACCTTTCCCCGTTAGATCCTCTGCCAGCAACAGCATAGGCTTGAGCCAAAGCCAAAGGTTTTAATACTGTATGGCCTCCCTTGATAAAGTCTGTGCATGGCAAAGGGGGGAAAAAAAGCCAAAGTTTCCCAAACTAAAATTTTCCAAGGTTCCTCTCTGTGATTTAGGCAGAGCACCCTCCGTCTAAGTATTACCATGTGTTCGCTGGAATCACCAGGAACCGGGGATTCTCATTCCCCAGCGCTTCTAGAGATTAGAGATTACAGGAAGTGCTGGTCACATTAAGATGGAAATCTACTGGAGCTGCACAGAATTGTGGTGTTTGACAGAAAGGACAATGGCAGAGACGAGGAACAACCAAGATGCATACACCAAGTTATTATGGCCTGTTAGTCAGCAGGCTCCAGTGCTGTGCTGCGTCGGTCCACTAATGCTTTGCATGTGTTCACCAGCCTCGCTTTCCCGGCCGCTAGAAGCCCTGGCCTAGGAACTCTTGTCTGTCTCTGGCCCTTGGGTTTCATGTGGAGAACTAGCATGGTGAGGCCAATAAATAGTTGCTGGGCATCCAAGTGGTTAAAGCCAAAGCATTGCATATCCCTTGGCAAGAAGGAGACTGTGTGATAACAACCACATGCTCAAGCGGGTCCCAGACCTGGAGCACCTGTGGGTGGAGGGAGGAGATCGTTTTCTCTATTTGCAGATTTTCAAATTTTATATGTAATATAACATTAGCCTTAACACCTACCAAATCTTTACTGTAATTACTAGCAAGTGACAAAATTCATGAATAAGCTTAGTAGAGTGAAAAGGAACTAAGGTCTCTGGTTTTCAAAGACTGGACTATCTCGGAAGGAAAACTCAAATTCATTTTAGGTGACCGAATATGCTGAGGCCAGTTTCAGTATGATCACTCAAAAGTTTTGGCTCCTGTTCGAAGCCCAATTAATGGATATTTACCAAACTTAGAATATTACCAAGAATATGAGATCTGCCTTGAGTTCAAATTATTCTTCTGTTCTGAAACAAATTGTCAGCAAATATAAATTATTCCTGAGGGATCAGAACTTAGTAGTATCAACACTAACGGCAGCAGCAAAGCAGAAACTAGATTGTCTGCCCTGGTTAGCAGCCTGCGAGCGCAGTGAACGACCTCAATGGACCATGAAGACTGGAGGGCTGCGGTGACGTGGGTCACAGCCCAAAGAATATAGGCAAGCCCAGCACAGGGGAACCTTTCATCACCTCCATGACATTGAACATTTTCTATCCATAGAGCAGGCGCTTAATTTCCCCAGGTTGTTAATCTGGCACCTTTCATGAACATTACTGTTCACTCTGGGAAATAAAAAAAGCAAATAGCCAAACATCTAAGTGTTAAGGGGAAAGAAAACCAACAGAGGAAATTACCGTAGCGCTTGGTGTACTGGCACCTTTCCCTTGTGTCTGAGAAGGAAAAGGTAGTTTGAAACTTGCAGCTTTGGCAGTCTCTTTAACAGTAACCAGAGGTCTTTGGAACAAAGGTGCTATAAATGCACACATAGTTCAGCACACACACACACTGTCAAACTACATTCTAAATCCATTTGAGAGCCAAGTAATATGAAAGTAAAATGCTTGCCCCACCTGGCATTGATTTTTGCCAAGTTTGCCTTTTGTGTTCTAAAGGAATTGGTGTCTCCCGACCTTGTGTATTATGTTCCTTTTGCTTTGCCCTCTGGTTGTTAGAATGTTTGCGTGTCTTAGTGTGCTGAGGGTTGGACATAATGCCAAGTTCTCACTTGCGTTTTCTGTCTCTTACTTTTAGGTAAGCCGTTCTGATTGGAGTGATGCTTCATTTGATGGAATTTGCCACTTGGTAATGTATTACTGTCTGTGTCGCATGATCGCCACTGTCACTTTTGTAGCTTCTCCGTCTGTTCCTCCCCACAGTGTAAGTGTAATATACTCTGCTGTGGAAGGCAATGGCGGCAACCACAAGAAAGCGAGCAGGCCATGGGGAGCAAGGAGAAGCAGGCACTGCATGTGTCTGCCCATGCAAACACACCTCTGAAAGAGACCTGTCCACAGTGCTGTCATCATAGGCTTTGTGGTTTAGATCCTCAGGAAGAAGAGTTTACGGACGACTGGGTTTCCTTCCGAGACTGGAACCACATTTACAGGAGTGATTTCTGCTTCTGTTTGATAAGAATCTGCCATTCCTCTGACTCCTCAAAATGTTGCTGGATGTGTTACGTGAGACACCTTGTGTCTTAGGGAATAGAAATTGAATCCCAGTTTGTCTTAAAATATCTATTCACTTAAAGCACGGTCTTTCATAGACAGAAGAGAAAAGGAGTTTGAAAAGTACAAGCCCGGCTCCAAGGCTTGGAGATTATATGGAGCTGTGTTCTGTGAATGTTAGAGATGAGGCCTCTTAGCGTGAGCAGCATGGTAGGATGCATAAGAACAGCAGCTTCCTCTGCTAGCTCATTCTGATCTCTCCAGTAATGAGGATGTCTATTTGGGACAGTTTCTGAGAAGTAGGTAGGTCCTGAATCCCAACAATAGTTTAACTTCTGGACTTGTGCTGTGCCTCTAGAGGTAGACTATACACACAACCAAAGCCTAATGTCCTTCCTCCAGGCACCACCTTCCCAGAGTATCTCTTGGCATGATGGGCATCACGTATTTTCTTTTAGACACTAATTTGGTAAAATGTTACGATTCAGAATACACAGAGGGTAGGTAGTTAGTGCCTCAAGCCCTTCCACTCTTCCCCGTTAGTGTATTCTGCATGTCTTAGTCTGCAGCGTCTGGCAGTTTGTAGTTGTAAATCATTTAAGACTGTTGAGTACTGTCATATGTTGTCGCTGACTCCAGCTGAGTAAGTAGTACAGCCCTCAAGTATGGGATGCAACAGTGATAGATTGACTATGATGTTTGCCTTAAAACACTAAGTGCAGTGGTTCTTAACCTTCCTTATGCCGCAGCCCTTTAATACCGTTCTTCATGTTGTAGTGACCCAACCATACGTTATTACTTTGGTACTTCATAACTGTAATTTTGCTACCGTTACAAACCGTAATATAAATATCTGATGTGCAGATGATCTTAGGTGTCCCCTGTGAAACGGCCATTTGATCACCACCAAGGGATTGAGAACCACTGGTGTAGTGATTGAAAAAAGTCTCTTCTTGTTCAAGAGGCAGTCTCTATTCAACCATGGGCTCTTTGAGGTCCCCAGCGTCCCAGGAGCACGCAGGACAAGGATTGTTCTTCTGGAAGCACTACAATTAGCTGTGTGTGCGGTAGTTACCACCTGTATGTAATTCCAGCATATGGAAGGGTGAGGCAGGAAGATTGTCCATGAATTTGAAGCCATCATGGGCTACATAGGGAGTGACAAGTCAGCCTGGGCTGGAATGACAGGCAGTCTGAAAAAACAAAATAGTATTATGTGTTGGTGAAATGAATGAATAGATGGATGACGGATTAGATAACCTGAGTGCAAATTCATGTGACATGGAGAGCGAGTGTCTCCAGTTATCCCCGGGTGTGACTGACAGCCTATGATATGAAATGATACTGTTCTCATATCAAGATGCTGATCATGTCCATGTCAGCTACCATGGACCTAAAGTAGAGCTATATTAAAACCTCGGTGGTGATGTAAGTGTATGGAAGCAAGGGATGAATACTATACCTTAACTCAAACTATTCATAAAGCAACCCACAATCTACAATTGCATGTTGGTTGATTATATATTTGAATAGAAGTTTTAGTATCCCGATCTACCTTTAGAATATAAAAGGCAGAAATTTCTAAAAGTTCTTTCATAGTTCTAAACCAGGAAAGGACTAGTAGAATTGATGGTATTTAGCCAACCAAAAAGTCTTCTAGACATGTCCTTTAAAAAGTATTTCAATGTTTTTTTCCCCATTTTCCTTCCTGAGAATGTAATTTCTTGTCCGTAATCATTAAAAACTCCAACCAAATAAGACATTGTTTTGTTTTCTAAGAAATGGCCATCCAAAGGACCTTTCTGACTTGGGAGCCTTTTAAGGGATGTGGGCTTCTTAGAAATGCTTCGACAGGAACCCACTGCACTGCCTAAAAGGATTGTTACAGGCTAGCTCAGCTTCTGTGTAGACAAACTCTCCTTAGGAAAGGCAGACACATGGGGTTGGCTCAAGTGTCAGTAAGTTGATATCAAGTTTTCCGCAATACATCTCCAATGATCGGTTGATTCCTGGCTCTACTAAACCCCTTTTGATAGCAGAGTTTCAAGGCCAATAACTTACAATATCTGGAGTATACTGACAATACTTGAAGTTAACAGAAGAAAGAATGTCCATATTCTTTTTCTGTTTCTTAAGTGTATATGATTGTGGGCATCTGTCACCCTGCCAGGTACAAGAAAGGCACTCAGTGGGTATATGAAAAATGGAGTTTGCAAGCATACAATAGTCTAAGTATATGACGACTGAAAAGGATTCAAAAATATTTTTCTGTCTCTCTCTGTCATTCATTCTCTCTCTCTCTCTCTCTCTGTGTGTGTGTGTGTGTGTGTGTGTGTATGAGAGAGAGAGAGAGAGCGCGCACACACACACACACACACACACACACACACACACTCGCGCGCGCGCGCACGCACTCACACACCTTTCAACCTATGCTTTCTCTTGTTAATTTGCAATAGATGGCACTTTATACCTTATCCCAGCCCTAAAATTCCTTGTACCCATTCATCCTTCCCTGCTAACAGTTGCATCTATTCAGACAACCAGCTACACTTACTGCTGACAAGAGAATGACAGAAATAAACTACGAGAGTCTGGTCAGGTTTCCTTCTTCATATGAGGTTTTATTTGAAACACAGACCTTACTATCCTTGGATGGCGCTCGTACCCTGGCAGGCTTTATAAAATACTTCACTTTCTGTAACCATATGACAGCCTTCATAATACATTAAAAAAGAATTCTCAAAATATGCAGAAAAGAGGTATTTACATTCATCTTTCTTTGTTCCTAAGACTGCGGTCTTATCTAGTAGCCCAGGCTGACCGCGAATTTACTGTTCTCCCTCATCCTGGCCGCAGGGTTTCAGTGGCCCTTCCTCCCCGCCTTCCAGCTGATGCATTTGGGAACACAATCTAGAGAAAAATAAGGACTGTAAAGATTCCTGGAGATGGTTCACTCATTCTGTTGTTTTTAAATTCTTTTTTCATTTCCTCTTCCGAGCTTCTACATAATTAAGAATTCCGAATTCCTCTTCACCTTCTGTGTTTGCCATTGCCAAAATGATATGACCTTAAAAAAAAAAAAAAAAAAAAAAAGTCTAGCCGGGCAGTGGTGGTGCATGCCTATAATCCCAGCACTTGGGAGGCAGAGGCAGGCAGATTTCTGAGTTTGAGGCCAGCCTGGTCTACAGAGTGAGTTCCAGGACAGCCAGGACTGCACGGAGAAACCCTGTCTCAAAAAAAAAAAAAAAAAAGTCTGTCATTAAAAAATCAATACTTGCAAATATTTGTTATATTACATGGCTCTTACGACCAGTTGAGTTGGAAATGAATTGGGTGACAGAGAGAAGTCCCAATTAGTCAATCCATTATATAGACCAGAAAGAACTGTTTGAAATGTTTAGCTCAGCAGAGAAGCTACACAAGAAATGTAGCTCCTCCCAGCAATCATGCTAATGGTATCTAGACCACAGTTACATACCACATCCCTCCAGACTTCCTGTCTTCCTTCACCCTTCTCATATTTGCCATATCAGACAAAGTGGGAATTACCACAATACTTTGAGTCTTAGAATGGTCTTAGAATTCTATATGTTCATTTTTACTGATCTAATTTAAAATTTTCAAAGGCACATTTCTGTGGCCATTTTTTTATTAGTTCATTACAAAGCCCATTTTATTAGGGGATAACGGGTTTGGGGTTTTCTTAAAGCCAGTGTGCTCACTATTTCAAGCTTGCCCAGACCTCTAATCATGGTGCAGAATTCCCCAGCTTAGTGTCCGTTCACTCCACACTGAAGGATGCCGTTTTCCTGACATCACTGCCTCCCAGAGCATCCAACAGAACTGCTGAACAGAACTGCTGAACATACTCCAGTTGAAAGTTCCTGGTGACACTCTGCTCCTTATGCATTAAAATGTACAAAATGTAGACTAAAAGTTGGGGGGTAAAGAAAGGACTTAAATTTCCATAACGTCTTACTGGTTCCCCTTGCTCACGACTGGTTCCCCTTGCTCACTGGCTCCCCTTGTTTTCTGAGCTGATACCATACACTTTTACTCTACAAACCAGCCTAAGGATGCATAGTATTAAGAATTCTAGAGAGATGAAGTCCTGCCCTGAATTTTAGCATTGCCTTCTGGGAACAAAAGCCTCTATAATGTTCTGTTGTGCATAGGTGTGTCTGAAAGAACAAAGACAGGACGAGGGATCTAAGGCAGGCTCTGAGCTGTGAACTCGGTCTAGAAGACTGTTCTTGCCCCATGAAGCAGGGCCTTGAGCAGAGCAGTAGATTTGGGTTGCTTGGGTTTTTAAGGTCTTAGAGTAGACTTAAAACTGAATATCTGGGAATTTCAGAGAACAAATTAGATTTTAAAAAAACAATGATTTTCATGTTAAAGAAGAAATTCAGTACTGTATGGAAGGAACTTTGTCTTTTTATATACTTATTTTTAAATTTATTTTATTATTGTAGACCACGCTGGCCTTGAATTTACAGAGATCCGAATACGTTTGTTTCTCAAGCACTAGGGTTAAAAGTGTGTGCCACCATGCCAAGCCTATTCATCTTATTATTCCATGAACCATTTACAGTAGCTTAAAAGCAAAACTTAACATCAGAACTTTTAAACAGAACCAGAGGGCAGGCCATTGGAAAATGCTATGCGAGTAGCTGATGTGCTTAGGAATCCTGCAGGCCTTTTGATTCAGGCTCAGTAGCAACAGCAGATTATAGCATACGGCATACGCTGTGTGGAAGCAGATGAGCAGTTTCCATTGGTATCCTTCCAAAGGCAGCCTCAGCGGGGCCAGTGCCAAGTCCACAGTCAACCTTGTGGCTCCACCTGGCTAGGTATCCACCTGGTTCCTCTGACGTTACCTGCAGCTGTGGCATGGCACCACCATAGTATTTGTTGTGCTGCTTGGGAAAGGCCGGCCACCTCCTCCATACCTCACTACAGACAGCACTGGCCAGGACTTTGGAGGAAGAGCACATAAGCCTCACCCTGAGTGCCCCCAGAGACCTTAAGCTTTCACTCTTGCTGTGTGCATCTTGGGTTCTCAAGTTCCCAGAGGATCAGAGACACTTGGAACAACCCAGGTCCCAAGGAAAGGAAAGTCAGTTCTTCCTAACTCAGGGGTTGGGGGGTAGGTCCAAGTGTGAGTGTCTTTTCCTTCAGCAGTCAATCGTTTGCTCCCTTGGTTGTTTCTGCAGCTGGTTGTCATCTGCACTTATCAAAAATGTGAATGAATGCAAGAGGCAAAAAGACTTGAGGTGGTAGACCAGAGGCTAAGAATATTGTAGGGTTTTGGACTGAAGGCCTACCTCTGAGCTCAGACTTTTTTATTACTCCATATTTGGCTGAAGATCTGACAGTGGGAACGCCATAGCCATTGCAAAGATCACATGAGGCTGCTTTGCAGCTTTCTCTCGGGCATGTTTGCATCTTGTTGTAGCTGCCCCTTTCCTTGAGTTTTAGATGTTTTAACCATTGTGGAGAAGGTGATGGTGTGAAGAAAGCGTCCCTAGATGACCAGGTCACAGTGAAAATGGAGTATGTGCTACTTTCTGTCCTAGGCCAGGTGCTTGGGTGTGGATGTCATGCGTGTCCCCAGTGCAGTGGTAATTCTCCCAGTTTAGCTACAACAGAATATTGTCCTTTGTTTTCCTATAGTGCTTGTCAAAATGCTATGACAACTGGCTGGCTTTATGCAAACAGAGCCTGGCTCTCGAGAGACAGTGTGTCTGAAAGTCGACCATGGATGGCAGCCATTGGCACACAGAGGAGTCAGAAACCACAGATTGTTTTCTCGTTGGATGAACAGCTTAAAGCAACGTAAAGTTAATTGAAGAATTCCTTGAAAGTGAAGTCAGACTAAAGAAATGCTCTGAGCCTATAATTTAGTAAATGTGAAAGATCTGTAAATGGTAAGAAGACTAAAAGTTTGGGGGTAAAAAAAAAAAAAAACATTTTTGTAAACAGATCTGGCTTTCGTTATTGCGAGGCTGTTTTAATTATTTGCTCTAATAATGTAAATCTGCAGAGGAATCTTTAATTAGGTAAGGCTTGATTTATGGAGTTGGCCTCATATAAACCATGATGTCATAGAGTGCTGCAGAAAATTACAGGCCTGGTCTCGTCGTTGAAAACTATTATTTTTACCTAGAACTACTACTGCTCTGTGCATCTTATCCTGAGGGAAGCAAAGGTTTCTTTGCTCCTCACAGTGGGGTGGATTTACCTGAAGTTACTTATTGACTAATTTTATCAGGAAAAAAAAAGAGAGAGAGAGAGCGAGCCAGGCAAAACCTTCTGCCTGATTAAAGCAATTCCGTCTCAGAGAGAATTAGATGAGTCTCTACAGAAGGGAGTGCATGCTTCCTCAGGCTGATGCAAGCAAGGATATGCCAGCCTATCAAAATCAGTATCTGCCTTCTGTCCCTCCCCCTGCAGCCCTAAGCCCGCCCTCTTCTCGGTATCCTCTTCCTGGAGTGCAGCTTCCTTGTCCTGTTGCCTCTTTTGTCTGGCTTCACATAAGCACTGGGGCTTAAGTGAAGTTCCACCATACTGCAGCTCAGTCTCTTGTCAGCATGGTAGACCCTCTGTGGTAGGGCCAAGGCCTTTTCTTCGATTATAGGTCTGCGGGTTGCAATTTCCTAATATTTTCCCGACGGTAATGATATCTTAATGATTGCATTGTCTATGGTTTCTTATTTCAGTTTTGTTGAATTCTTGCTCTTGCGAAGCAAGATTACAGCAAGAATGACCCTGGGCCTTTTTTATAAGCACTTTTCCTGCCTTTCACATTGTCTAATCTACATCTACATCAGTAGCTTTTAAAGTCATGTTTCCTTTATCAGGCTTCCAGATAGTATTTAATGGGTTTATTATATATAGGTTATATGTAATAAATCTCATTATGATACTTTAATATATACACAAATTATTCTGATTGTGCTCTCTCTCTCTCTCTCACACACACACACACAAAACACACACACACCCCTGTTCCTCCTCTTTGCACACTCTGAGGTGTACTTTTCATAGAGATCAACTTCTGCCCTATACCATAGTACACCAAAGTGTAAAGTATGCCAATAACTATACTAACAAGTCCAGGAGGCACAAGCAGATTTAGGGACAGACACTACCCAGGGAGGGTGGAAAATGCCCAGACACCCTGGAGAGCTGGCCCTCCAGCTAGCTCACTGTAGACTCAGTCCCAGGTTAAGCATCAAATGGCTGAATAAATCGAAGGCCCATTTGGAAAGCTTGTGACTCTCCACTCTCCACACTGACTTCATTACCCAGAGGGCCATTAGGGCTGGTTCCATGGCTTGTTCAGGATCAGAAGCGGGTCAGTAATCAGGTGGGATATACTGATCCCCTGCTAGGGTTTCGCCAGAGCACCGTGAAATCCCAGCTGTTGGCTGCAAGTGGCAATGCCAGTTTGAATCATCACCAGCCAGAAATAAACATTTCATACATTTTAAATTCTTTTCCCACATTATACCATCCTATTTTTTTTCTGTGACTGTTGTTAATTCCTTATTCTGACTAATTTACAATTAAGATTTCACATATTTATTATTTTAGTTTCCTTCTCTGTTTCCATGATAAAATACTGCCCAAAACCAAGCTATAGAGGAAAGGGTTTGTTTTACTTACAGGTTATAGTCCATCATTAAGCCAAACTCGGGGACAGGAACTCACGCAGAGACCATGGAAGAATACTGCTTCCTAGCTTGCTCATGGCTGCCTCAGCTTCGCTTCTTTTCTCTTCTCTTTCTTTCTTTTATTTTATTATTTTATTGGATATTTTATTTATTTACATTTTAAATATTATCCTCTTCGGAATCCCCTACCCTATCCCCCCTTCCCCTGCCTCTTTGAGGGTGCTCCTCTACCCCCAACTCCCACCTCGCTGCCCCGGCATTCCCCTCCACTGGGGTATCAAGCCTTCAGAGGACCAAGGGCCTCTCTTCCCCTTAATGCCAGATAAAGCCATCCTCTACTACATATCACCTTATTTTCTTGAGCAACTCAGGTCCACATGCCCCAAGGTGACACTGTCCATAGTGGGCTGGGCCTTCTCACATCAATGATTAATGAACAAACAAAAAAAATTTAAATATCACACAGAACAATCCTATGGAGGCCATCCTCAACTGAGGGACCCAGGTGTCTCTAACTTGTGTTAAGTTGACCAGAACTAACCAGCACAGATATGCGTGTACAAGAAGGGGTGTACTGCCTACAATCTGTGTTAGTAACATACTTCTCTTTAAATCATTTCTGACATTTTGTCATAGACAGTTAACTGGGGACATGAGATTTTATCACTCACATCTGCGAATGACCACACATAGTAAGAGAGCAGCCATGTGGAGGAATTGCCCCGAGCCTCTCAACAGGGCTTATTTTTCTTGTCTGTCTACAGACCCCCATTACCCGAGTCTACTTTTCTTGCTATAAATCCAGTCTCTAACAGGCATAGGCCTCTGATGCAGAGGGATGATGGCATCTCTATTTATTTAATTACTTTGAGAAATCACCAAATGCTGATACCATGGTGGGCAGGTTAATTCTTCTTTTTTTTTTTAAATATGCCTTTTACCCTCTCTTCTTCCCATTTCTTCCCTCCTGTTATTTTTCTATAGGTGAAATTATCTTTGTTTAGTCAAATATGTGGCCACATGGATGTTAAAGACTTTTGACAATGAATATTCACAGGACAGTTTGGAGCAGGACTTAAACTCCAACTGTGTGCAGTTGTCAAACAGGTACAAAGAGCTATTTATCACCTAGAAGGCCAGGTATAAAACAGGGAACAAGGACCTGTGCTTAGCTCCTACTATATTTTGTCATGTGAAGAAATGCATCTATGTGGTTGGCAAAATTTTGCACTCCTTTGAGAGAAATTTGAAGTCTGCATTATTTCATTAAACCTGATTTCACAGGTGGGCAAATCCTTCTGTCCACGTGCTTTAAGCCAGAAACCTCGACTCCTTGTTTCCTTTCAAAACCCACATCTAGTCCACCAGGAAATCCTGTTGGTTCTGCCCTCAGACTCTGCTCAGAATGTGATCACTTCCTGTGGGTCTTTTCTGTGCTGCTCCAGTCAAACTGCCACTCCCTGCCCAGGACTGCTGCAGTAACTGACTGTCTCCCTCCCTCTCTCCCTCCCCTCCCTCCGTGCATTCAGGCTTACTTCCCCAGAGTCAGGATCTCTTGAAGCTGAGTCAGATCACTGTGCCCTGTGCTCACAACCCTCCAGGGTCTCTAAATCTCAAGTAGCCTGAAAGCTGAAGGCCTCCTGGTGAACCATGAAGCACTCTGGCCTCAACCCTGCAGCTAAGTGGCCTTCTGCCTCTTTCTCCGATCCACCCGGTTCATTCTCACCTCAGGACCTCTGACATTGCGCTTCCTTCTTCCCCAGGTATCATCATGACCCCTTGACCCCTTCACTCTTCACTCAAAGGGCATCTTTTCAGAGATGACTAGGCTTCAGTGAACAGTCTAAGCTTCTATTAGACACGTCTGTTCATACGACTAACCCCTTCTCTCTTGTCTCTCTCCTCAGCATGTTATCATGAGCCACTATAGCACATATTTTCTTCTTTATTTTCTGTCTTCCACATTACTGTGTAGATTACACAAGAGTAAGGACTTCAGATAGTCCATGCTGGTTCAGTGCTGTATTCTTAGTATCTAAAGAAAGCTATGCCTCATTTCTTCATCCTTAATAACTATTACGTGACTAAATGAACTTAGAAGCTGCTTCTTTCATGGTTGGCCAAACCAAAACCCTCCAGTGAACTAAACTCAGCTTGTACCCTTTGCTTTGAGATCAAAAAAGGAAAGCAGTTGTTTCTCTAGTGGCATCTTGTAGCTTATGGACAGACTTCAGCCTCGTTTACTCCTGCCCTTTTCTAGAAGGCACAGAAGAGCTCTTCCTTTCCCATAGCTCACATTCAGTCCTACTACCCCTCTGCTAGACTCCAGTATATGCCTGTCATTCAGTCTACCAAGATTGCTTTTCCCAATTTATTATGTTTGGAGTATGGAGAATGAGCTAGTGGCTCAGTGAGTGAAAATACGTGCAGCCTACCCTAAGGATCTGATTCCAGTCCCTTAGCCCATGAGGTGGGATGAGAGAGCCATTCCTTATGTTGTCCACTAACCTCCACAAGTACCCGTTCCATGCAAACCCACACATGTACATACACAAGCAGTATAAATCATTGTTAAGACAAGATTTTTTTTTTTTTTGGAAAGGTGATAAGGAAAATGAATGTGAATGACCGTCTAAATCTCCAAAGGTGGGAAATAATTGAAGAACTTGACCTGCACTCCACAACACAAAGCTAGTTGGGTAGGAGAAAGAGCATGGCAAGGTAAAGATAATCAGGTGGAAGGATCTTGATGAGTTGGAGAAAAAGAGGGAGGAGGGAGCACTTAGGAAAGACACGGAAGGCAGGGCAGGATGGAGCCCCACAGGGCGTGCAAAGGGAACTGCTAAGAGTTTTAAAGCCTCTGAATGATGAAATCTTACTTTCCACAGCACCCGGCCACATGGCAGCCAGGTACACTGAGACTCTGAAGTGACATCATCCTGGAATTTCTTAACCCATTCATGCACTTCCCCCTTTGTCAGGTATTTCCTTAGGCCATTCACTCTGAGCACATGGCAGCTTTCAGTTATGTTCCAGGTGAAAGAGAACAGATGTTCAGGCTTTCTGTTAATATTTGTTTTCTATTGATAGTTATAACTTTTATCTTTGTAGATAGTCTGGGATTTAACTCATGTAGAGATCAGATCTTAGCAAACACTGTACCTTACTACTGACGTTAGAAGTTTCTTTAAGAACATCTTTTATTTATTCTTGGATAATTTCATACATGCATTCCGTGTGATCTATCCATTCTCTACTCTCCCTAGACACCCTCTGGTACTTTTCTCTCCCACCCTCAAATCCTTTACCTGTGTGTGTGTGTGTGTCTGTGTGTCTGTGTGTCTAGTGTTGACTGATTTTGTTGGATTGGTCTTGTGCAGGTCTTATGCAAGTAACCATATAATAAAAGAATGCCTTTATCGAATGTTTACCTCTTAAATGCTGCATTTTTACCCAGGAGTTACTCAATAGATAATTTTACATTATAAATATAAAGAGAAAAGATAAAGTAATGGTGTCGGGTTTATTTACAATAATTAAGTACTTACAATAATGTATGTGGTTAGAAAACAGTCTTGACTCTTGTGCAGTGATAACAGTGTGACAGCTGCAAGTTGATAGTTCCTTAATAAGAAGACTCTAAGCTAAGTGGCACTCGTGATAATAACATTCAGGAAGTTATCATACAGTGGTGACAAGCTCAGTACCAACCTGGGCTACGTAGCAACAGATAGGGTCAGAACTCACTGCTGTGAACTCCATAATGATTATTTTTGTTTTGTAAAATACCTTTTTGCAGGCAACTATGACACAATTAGGCTTCAAGTTACATACGCATGTGTGTGTGTGCGCGCGCACACACACACACATTTTTACCAAAGTATATCATAAATGTATCCCTTTTGATGTTTCGTTGACAGATCAGTCATTTATTAGCAGTTATTTCAGCTCTTAGACTCAATTCATTTTGTTTAAAATAATGGGAGACTTATTTGGCACAAAGAAAAATATTTGTTTTCATTTTTACAATAAAAAGACTAATCAAGTGCCTTAAAAATAAGTGCATGTCCTTATGCAGAAAATAAGCCTGCTTTAGTCACATAACCTGGTAAATTTGATCACAATTGCTCTCCAACTAAGATTACCCCAAAATATTTTAAGTTTAGTTGCTGTACCAAATGCTAAATAGTTATTTATTTTGCTATTAGGTGTACAACTTCAATTACCATCATAATGTATGTAGTGGTTTTTGTTCATATAAAAGAATCAAAAATGTTACAATGAAAGCCATTACTGCATAAAATTAATAGGCATAAGTAATCTTAGTAAAACTTTTCAAAGAATCAGCATTGACTCTCTGAGTGACTACTCTTAAACCTTAGCTTAGCATAAGAGATCACACACATATCTCATGGAACGTTTTGGTAATGTCAAAACTCTATAATACAAACTGCTTCTAAAGGGTTTTTGTGTCTTTTGTCTGCCACTAATCGCCAAAAGGTGAGATTCCCAGTTATAAAAAACATTTCAGATTGCAACAGTCAAAACAATACCAAGACTTAGGTGATCTTGAAAGCTGATGTGGAGACCGAGTGTTGGGGTGAAGCTGATGTGGAGACCGAGTGTTGGGGTGAAGCTTAGAAGTGTTGGCACCTGCAGATGAAGTGGAGGTGTGATGTAAGTGAGGGCAATGGGAAGGCATCCCAGCTCTTTCTGACTGACGCCTTCACGGCTGCCTTTCAGTTCTGTTAGAGATGGAAAGTACAGGGGAGAAAGACAGAACTGGAAGTGACCAGAAAGACCCCTTCTGTAAGAAAACTTAGAGTAAGGAAGTTGACCTCAGAGGCTACCTGCAAGCTGCTCTGGGCCCCATGAGTTAAGGGAAAGACTGAAAGTAAATTCATAACCACTATCGTACCATAGCTCAGCATTCTTCTCTCCATCTGTTCTTGGGTGTTTTGACTATATCCACACCAGAGTTGTACCTAAATTTAAAGAGCTGGTTTGAAGAGAAAGAGGTCGCTTACTACCAGAAGTAAGCCAAACCTGAATGGTGGGTGAGCCAAACCTGAATGGTGGGTGGGCCAAACCTGAATGCTATTGTTTGTCTTTCCCACAGAGTTTGTGCATTGTAAACTAAATCCCAGTTTCAACAGTGTTGAGAAGTGGGACCTCCACAATGTGACTAGGTTGTGAGGGCTCTGTGCACCTCATTTCTTAAGCTCTCTTGCACTTCTGCCTTCTACCAGGCTGTTACAGCAGGAAGGCCCTTGCTAGATGCTAGCACCTTTACATGAGACTTCCTCGCTTCCAGAAGCTTGAGAAGTGTACATTTCTATTCTAAATTGCCCAGTTTGTGGAATTTGTCATAGCAACTGAAGACTAAGACAGGAACCCATGACCTCCTGAAGCGCCGTTTGATTTTCCAGGAAAGAAACTTGGACTTGGGGTTCCCTAAGAAATTTCCCACCTCTAACATTAAGTTTGGATCATATTCACAACAGTAATAATTTTCCCTCTTACTTAGTCATTTTTTTAATTCTCACTTATGCATATTTTATATACTGACTTTCCTTAAAAGTTGCTTTCTCATTAATTGTGCCAAATCTTCTGAGTAATTCACCCTGACCCCCACTCCCCAGGGCTGTCACCACTTACCATGACTAAGCTGAATGCCCAAAGCCAGCCTTTTACATTAGACCAATATCCAATAACTGTGGGGTTTCCTCTACCATAAAATACAAATCATTTCATAATTAGCAATAAAAGATCTGTGATAATGAAGCTGATCAGCCATCCTTCCCCACAGCAAGGTCATGTGTGGTAAAACTTACCTTTTCCTGACCCAGGAAGGTATAAATGTCTTTAAAGTAAACTGTTTGCAGTGCACCTGTATAACTAGCTAATCTTGGCCTAGGTTGAAAATGTACAGATTGGGGCTGGTGAGATGGCTCAGTGCTCTCCCGAAGGTCTAGAGTTAAAATCCCAGCAACCACATGGTGGCTCATAACCATCCGTAACAAGATCTGACGCCCTCTTCTGGAGTGTCTGAAGACAGCTACAGTGTATTTACATATAATAAATAAATAAATCTTTAAGAAAAAAAAGAAAAGATTATGTACAGATTGATACTACATGTATGAAATCTATGAAATAGGAAGTTTGACCAGAAATGCATTTGCCAACTGATGTTGCCTATATGAATATAAATAAATTTTTCTTTTCTGAACATGAAATGATGCCACCCATCCTGTTTCTGTCTTATATTTCAGGTAACACAGTAGACACCTAGGAAGAAGGAACCTCAGTAGAGGAATTGGCCCCATCAGATTAGTCTGTAGGCATATTGTCACTTAGTGATTGATGTGGGTGGGCTCAGCTCTCTGTGGGCAGGGCCCCACCTGGACAGGTGGTCTTGGGTTGTCTATGACCCATCTAGAGCAAGCAAATGAGCAGCACACCTCCATGGTCTCTGCTTCAGATGCTGCCTCCAGCTTCTTGCCTTGAGCTCCTGCCCTGGCTTACCTTAATGATGGACCTTTCCCTCATCCATGTTGTTGCTGATCAGTGGAGTGAATCTCAGCAACAGAAAAAGAGCCTGAGCACCTCTCGCTGTCTGGCCTTTAGGGTCTTAGATCATTGTTTTCATACTTTAATTGAGATGGTATTTCCCTGGACATCAGCATTGTTAAACTATGTGCTGAAATGACATCTTCCTGATGGGGAATTTCCAAAAACCAAGTAATTCTGTGCCATTGGTATAAGTGCCCCATTCTCCAGTGGAGGCCACAATGAATTATTCATTTTAATCATTACATGGTCGCATTACAGCGCTATCTCCATAGGTTTAGACTAGTGGGTTTTAATTTTTAAATCAGCGAACTGGGCAGGTTTACAAAATTCTTCTCCCCCTCCTTCCTTAGATCTTGGGTTTACTTGGGACTGACAGTAAAAGATGAGATAGTGATAAGATTTCACATATTTATCATAATGATCTAGTGAGTGAGTACAGGATTTTTTTCCCCCCAAAGGCAAAGAAGTTAAAACCCCAGCAAGAGAAAAACTAGGTTGTGAGCCTAGAAGGTCCAGTGTCAACGTAAAACTCAATATCTAAAGAAGACTCAAGACCCTCACCTTCTGGTCCCCGTGCCCTTCTGTTCCTGTTGTCTTACTCGGCTGTCAGCGTTCAGCTAATCTTTCCTTCCCAGGCCCGGGGAACTGGAACAGTGAAACCAGGAGGAAGGCAGGACAGTGTAACACAGGCATTTGCTTCTCGTCCATGGAAAGGCCTCTTAGGGCAGCACCAACAAACCTCTCCTGTGAACAGTCAGTATACCTTACAGTCTGTGCTAGCCCCACTTCAGTGAATCACTCACCAAACTCCACTGACATAGTATGAATCAACATGCCTGGCCATGTCTTCATAAAACTTTATTTGTTAGCACAAAAAGTTAGTCTTGTTCTTCATGAGTCTTCCAAATGTTTAACGTATTACAAAATGTAAAAGTCATTCGTACTGTTGACTCTACAGGCTGATTTGGCTTACTGACCATTGCTTGCTAAACCTGCCCCAGGAAACTAAATAGTGAAAAGTGTGGGGAACTGAAGATGTTGATTCATGGGGACAGGGGAGGGGTGGTATCCATGAAAACTGAAGCACAGGTGCCTTGAGTGTGGTGGGGAAAGTCCTGGTGGGTATGCAGATGCCAGGAGAAGATGGTGCCCTGCTCCCCGGTTCTATTTTAAGTAATGTCGGTTAGTGCTCTGTCGAATTCCAGGCTGGTTACTTTGATTTACTCTCTTAAGATTTATGAAAAGCAGGTTTTAGCTGGCCTTAAAGAAGAAAAGCAGGAGGGAGACGAGGACATATGACTTACAGCTTGCCAGACGGTATGCAGAGCCAGCAGAGGGTTTTATTAGGAATGGCAGCTGATGGTATGCATTATCAGGGAATCATCAGGAAGGCTGGTGGAGGCGAGGAGGAGCCTGCTAGCCAGATCCCCCTTTAGTAAAATCATCTTGAAGCTATTGTAGAGCTTCTACAGAAAGTGTCTCCTGCCATACTGATAGAACACCCCCCAAAATTCCCATTTTTTGATATAAAGTCTATCACGATAAACTTTGTTATAAATAACCTGTAAATTCAAAAGCATAAAGATTACTAAAAATAGTATTGATTATTTACAGCCAGCTGGATGCAGTTTTTCTTGTTCTGTATGTTAACTTTACATATAATTACATAGATGGTAGAGGGGGCAGCTACTTGTAACAGGAACTTTAGGAGGTGTGGGTGTGGCACTAATGACAGCTTAGGGGTTTTTGTTGTTTTTTTGTTTTGTTTTTTAGTATTTACCATCTGCTACTACATAACATTCATTATCTTATTTTCCCACCCTCTGCAATGATCTTGCTAGGTAGGTCTGACTCTCCTATAGAAAATAAAACTAAGAGCCTGGAGAGATGGATTAACCATTAAGACAGCTGGCTGCTCTTCTAGAGGTCCTGAGTTCAATTCCCAGCAACCACATGGAGGCTCCCAGCCATCTATAATAGTATCGTCCTCTACTGGCATCTAGTGTACATGCAGAGTGAGCATCATGTACACAAAATAAATAAAATCTTACAAAAAAGAAAATAAGCCGGGCGGTGGTGGTGCACACCTTTAATCCCAGAACTTGGGAGGCAGAGGCAGGTGGATTTCTGAGTTCGAGGCTAGCCTGGTCTACAAAGTGAGTTCCAGGACAGCCAANGCTACACAGANAAACCCTGTCTCGAAAAACCAAAAAAAAAAAAAAAGAAAGAAAGAAAGAAAAGAAAAGAAAAAAGAAAAAAGAAACCTGAGGTTCCATCACACAGCCACCGGAGATCAGATCTGCATACAAACCCACATCCACCTACATGAAAAGTCACCCCCTTCCCCTTCCACTGAAGCATCGCTGTCCGTGAGACAGCTTGTCTTCCTCTTCCCTAATCCCTCTTCCCATGAAAGGAGAATTGGAAAAGCTAGCGTTGGTTATGTTACTGGACAGCGTTGTTTTATGGATATTAATTTTATTCAGTATAATGGTTAGATAATAGTAGAATGGTTTCAGCTGTTAAAACTTTGGAGAAAATCAAACCAATTGGGCCTTTAACATTTGTGGTTTGTGTGTCCATTCGCTGCTCCCAGTTTCATAGCAGCCTGCAGCCTTGAACTATTCACTGTCTGAACTTGCCCTCAAAGAATTCACCCTCCTGCTTTTTCCCCTATCAAGTGGCAGCCAATGAAAAACCCACAAGCTTGGCAGCTGCTACCCTGGAAAGCGTCCACTGAAACCCTCAGTCCCAGATCCCCTTTGAAAATCAGTTCTTAGAGCTTGCTGTTATCTTCTTGAAGCTGGTGACTAATGCTTGAAACATTGTAAAACCCCACAGCCAACGCTGTCTGCAAGTCTTGGATTCTTAGCTCCAACTCTGGATGCTTACTGCCCAGTAACTTCTCTGCACTCCACTCTTCCCCAGTAACCCAGAAAGCAGGTGTGAAGATGGGAGCTTGTTAGATTGCAGAGAACTGGAGAGCTTGGTACATTTCATAAACTGCCTCTGAGAGGCCAGAGTTAAAGTCAAACACAGAACTGCCGTATGACAAAGGCAAACTCAGCCCCATTGCTGCTCCCCTAATGCTGTTATTTCATGAATTACTTTTTTAGGATTTAGCGGTCAAGCACCCATATGCCTCTCTCAAGAAGTAATTTTAATTTCTTCCAAATGAGATGTGGCAGTATGGAGGAAAATGGCTGTTCTGTGTATGACTGAATAGTGCCAGAGTCCAGGGTTTTTTGCCAGCCTTTTCATATGTAAAGCATGTTAGTTCATCCATGTTTCTTTGAAAGCACAACCTGACACACAGTGTGAACAAGGAGAAGCTCCGTTGCCATTATCTACCCCTTACATTAATGACCCGTTATTGGAATTGGTGGACATGGGCCCCCATGCAGAGATACTTTCCTGATGGGAATCCGAGCACTGCTTTTTCTAGATAATCCCAAAATATATATCCAATAACAACTCAGAGGAAGTGGGGAGAGGGGAGTGAAAAAGCTGCAGGCAAGAGACAAGGATGTGCTAATGCACCGCTTTCTGTCTAGAGAGAATGTGTTCGCGGGGCAGATGTAGGGGACTATCAGTTCTTTCTTTACAGCGTGCAGCCTGCTTGATGGTGGCGTTCTTACTGTGCTCAGATGTCATGGAAAGACTCCACTACATCCTCTCACTGACTTAAACAAGCAGTGTACCTTTTGAGTTGACTTTGGGCTAGAGACCATCATGAGGTGAATAACCCCCAAGGTTCTGAATAATAGACGGGTTATGCATGGCTTCATCTCCCGTCTGAACTGACTTACATCTTTTGCTCACTTAACACATGTTTCCTTATCAGTAAACCTGAACAGATACATATATTTTTTTTTAATTTGACAGAAAATGTCTACAATTTAGGTAAGACATCGAACTCAGATTTTTGGTACAGAAACGCTCATAATTCAAATTAGCCTTTTTTAAGATGATGCTGATAAAGAATGTCAGTGTTGGCTTTCACAACTGGGACAGGGGTACAGCTCTTACAAGGCTTTCTGCAGCAGGAGAAGTCTGCTTTCATTCGAGCAATGCATGTACACAAGTATATTTACTTAACATGGTTTCTCCCAGAGCAGAGGGTTCAGGACTGCAGTGTTATGCTTTTCTGATGGAACATTTTCACTGCTGGTCATTTAATATGAGGCAATGGCTTGGCCTGTAAAGAAAAACAATCTTCATGTAGTCATTCAAGATCTGGTGGATGCTCCCCAGAGGGTCCAAAGGTTGATATTGAACTTTATTTGTATAGGTTGACTGATATCTCAGATCCATATTCATGCCAAATTCATGTTTTCTAAGGTGATTAGACCAGTCTAACTTACAATTAAATCTGTGGATATTCTCAAGTTCCTTAGACCAAAAGCATTAAAACAATGAACCCCAGAAGGCTGTGGGTATCCCTTGCTTCCTTTCAATCTTCCAGATTGACAGGTAATGGCTTCTTGCAGGCTACCCATGGAGCCTCATATCCCTAAGGCCCTGGGCTTTGCCCAGGTGTTCAGACAGGGAGCAAGATAATTTTCAGCATCAGAAAAGGTGGTGTGTAGAAATATATATGTTTGTAAAGAGCATGCCTAAAGCATTCATCCAGCATGTGGTCCAAATGGAACGAATGAAATGTTCATCAGTCACCTGGAGAGGTTGTTCATGACAAAAGATGCAATAGCTATTTCAAGAGCAGTAGAAACACGCAGCATCCTGCTGCAAAAATGATTGCAGTGGCCTGTTAGGAGGAAAAGGTTTAACAGGGCACAGACTTTGTACTGGTATGTGCTGGAGCACTCACTGCTGCTGTTATCTAAAGACCATTGTAAGAATGACCTATTGGTTTTAGATGCTGGGGGGGGGTTGTCTAAAATAGCATACTGAAAACCCCAGGAGATTCCTGATGAGTCCTTTGCTCTTCTGCAGAAACTCTTTGAAATGCTGATGGACTCACACCTCTGTCCTGTGCCGCCCTAATGTTAGTAACCCTTCCCGGTAGAGTATGTGTATCTGGTTTTCAGCAGTTTCCATGTTGTCACAGGGATGAAATGTGACTAATCCATCCAGGTATGTCTATCACCTTGTCACGGCCACCTTTATAATGTCAGAACTTCTTCATTCCACACTAGATTCTTTGGAAGCAGGTCTGAGACTCAGAATTTCTATGGATTGTCTGTTGTGAAATTTGAAGTTTGTTAGCCTTTGCGAATGAATAAGAAGACAGATGTGGCATGTGATCCTGTTCTCTGGGATCTTGTCAGAGCTGTCTGCATTAATTAATTACATTTAGCAGTCAATGCAATAACATGTCTGTAGTAACACAGAATCAAAACCTAAAACTTCTGTAATTTTTATGGCTGCACACACCACAAACCTAACTTAAATTATTTTGTAGAATAGTCCTTGACTCTGATTTTGTGACAGCACGGTAAAACATGAGAAATTTCCTAGCTCTGTCTGTTAAGAGGGGCCTGCTACCTTAAAACCCTGATCCTGTACAGCATCAAAAGCCTGCACAGCTCCTCAGTCTCACTTCCTATACGAGGGTTTAGGGCTTGTTGCAGAGATAGCTGACTCCATGGATAATGACGAAAAACACAAGAACTTGGGACACTCTTCATGCCAGGATGTTAGGAAGTTTCCTGGGAAATAGTTTTGGAATAAAGAACCTGCCAGTGACCCTTTAACGAAGTTACTGCTGTCCCTGGCACTGGCATCAGGACAAACTTGAGTCATGTGCACCTTGATGTTATGAACTGAGAAAGAGGTCTCACTAAAGTGCATAATTTAGAACTAAAGAGTATCAGACAGTTGTAAACCAAAGGCATATCAGAAGTATATCGTAAGTACTTTGAAGCGCAGTCTTGATCCAGTTTTTGTTGCTATAAGAAAATACACGAGGCCGAGCCATTCATAAAGGAAAGAAGTTCTTTTAGCTCACAGTTCTAGAGGTTGTAAGTCTGAGGCCAAGCCAGGACCTCATGCTGTGTGAAAGATAGAAGACAGACAGAAACTGTGGTATTGAAAGGAAAGAGGAAGCAGGCTTGCTGACTACAATATCCCACTCTGATGAGAACTAATTGAATTCTTGGAGGATTGACCCACTCTTAAGAGCCTGACTGAATCTGAGTGCTTCCATCTCATCCCAGCACTGGCTCAGTGGGCTTCTTGGAACAACAGATCAGTAAATGATCCTCCATGTTGTTAGAAAACAAACTTTGGCTATTTGGGGACAAAGGCACATGATCTCTGCAACTTGCTCAAATGGTTTTTAAAAAAGCAATGTGTAAGCCAGGCGTGGTGGCGCATGCCTTTAATCCCAGCACTTGGGAGGCAGAGGCAGGTGGATTTCTGAGTTCGAGGCCAGCCTGGTCTACA